>NW_024412396.1:71548430-71563189 GCF_014898765.1 Herpailurus yagouaroundi
CCATCCATCCATCCATCCTCCCATCCATCCATCCATCCATCCACCCATCCATCCACCCATCCACCCACCCATCCATCCATCCATCCACCCATCATCCAGCAAGCACCATCTCCTACAATGAGCCAGGCACCATCCTAGGACTAGGGATACCACATGATACCACGGTTCTTGCTCTCATGAAGCAAGACAGCTGGAGGTAGGCAGAGAGGGGCCAGTGGTGATGGAGGCTACTTGAGCCTCAGCACTCAGTAAAGTGGTCTTTGAGCAGAGATTCAAGTGACAGTGTGAGGACCCAAACCTTGTGGCCACCTAGGGGAGGCTGTCTGCAAGGCAGAGTTCCTGGGAGCACACCTGGGAAAGAAACACTGTTTTGTTCAGCCCCTTCTTCTATAGACATAGAAACCAAAGCCTTCATTAAACAGGGATTTACCCAAGATCACTGTGACCTTGACAGGGACAGCCCTTAGCTGCCCTAGTTTGTTTCTTTTTATAAAATGAAGTTTAAGGGCATCTGGGTGGCTCAGTGATTTGAGCATCCAACTCTTGATTTCAGCTCAGGTCATGATCTCATCACTCGTGGGACCAAGTCTCACGTTGGGCTCTATGCTGACAGCAAGGAGCCTGCTTGGGAGTCTCTCTCTCGCTCTTTTTCTGTTCCTCCCCCATCCACGTGCATGCTGGCTGGCTCTCCCTCTCTCTCAGAATAAATAACTCTTTAAAAAAAATGAAGTTTACTGTATTTTTAAATAAGATATTCTCACTATAGCAAATTCAGGATGCCCTGCTATATCCCTTCTACCTAGAAGTAGCAGTATTATTTCTTAGCACATTCCCTTCCCGTGTTTTCTTCTACACGTACATTTTTGGATGTGGTTCCGTAGTTAACATAGGGCACATACAATGCTTTATGCTGCTTTTTTCTTGCATCTTTAAAAGCATTTCCAGTGTCCTTATAGGCTCGTTATAAATAATTCCCATTGGTTGTGTAACAGGCTGCTATGATCGTCTGGTCCTCCCACACCGGCGGTGGTGATGATGAAGACCAGAAAAAACAAGGCCACGTTTACTGGGTACTCTTTGCAGGCCCCCTCCTCCTGTCGGCCTTTACACAGGCCCCAATCTTTCCCACGGAAAAGGCATCCCTCTCGGCCTGTCCCCCACTGCTGGTGCCGGTGCTGCAGACTCTCTCCCAGGGCCCCTTCTCCCCGGGCCACCTGATAAGGCTCAGATCCACGTCTCTGCCTCCGCTTCCTTGGCTTCAAGGAAGCTATCCATCCATCTGTCCATCGGCTCACCCTCGATCTCATGCCCCAAAACAAACTCATCTACCTGTTTCCCCAAGCCCAGGCTCCAACCTCCCAATTGCCCAAGCCAGCCACGTGGGCATCCCTCCCGACTCCGCTCCCTGACTCACTGCTCAGATCTGCGGCACCAGCTCCAAAGCATCACTTAGAGACCCCAGGCCGGTCACCGCTGGGCACGCCTCACACGTGGTGTCCCCTGCCATGTTCCCAACAGCCCTGTCATGGGGATCCTCCTTCCACAAGGAGGAAACTAAAACACAGAGAGGTTAGCTTCCTAAAGGCAACACGGCAAGTAAGTTGGGATTTGAACCCATGCAATCCGGTTTCAGAGTTCACACCCCACCACCGCACCATGCTGCTCCTCTCTCCCAGACTGGAGGAGCCATCATCTGTGTCCCCATCTCCTCCCCACCTGCACTGCTGGGCCCAGGCATCACCGCTGACCCGCCTGTAGCCACACCCGCCTTGCTCCACGAGGCAGTGAGGTGAGTTTTCTAAACGCGTCTCTCTCCTGCTTAAAATCCTTCACTGGCTTTTAAGAAAAAGCTCCTCATTGGGACACCTGGGTGGCTCAGTTAAGTGTCCAACTTCGGCTCGGGTCATGATCTCGCGGTCTGTGAGTTCGAGCCCCGTGTCGGGCTCTGTGCTGACAGCTCGGAGCCTGGAGCCTGTTTCAGATTCTGTGTCTCCCTCTCTCTCTGACCCTCCCCCGTTCATGCTCTGTCTCTCTGTGTCTCAAAAATAAATAAACGTTAAAAAAAAAAAAGAAAAGAAAGAAAAAGCTCCTCATATTGTGCACAGGGTCTGTTCCCCGGTTTCTGGATTCCTCTGCAACACTGTCTCTCTCTGCTTCCACAGCTGAGTTTCTCTCTGTCCCCCACACCGCAGCACCACCTGGTCCTGACACACCCTCTCTGCCCCCAAGCTCTTCCTCCCATTTTCCTGCCCAACCACCATAACTGTTGTAACTCAGCACACGAGTCACTTCTTCCAGGAAGCCTTCCTGGAATGCCTAGTCTGGGTTCTGATCCCTCCCATGTGTCCTTCCCTTAACACATTGGGTTCTAAGCGGACTTTACTGCCTGTCGTCTTTATGCTGTAAGCTCCCCGAGGCAAAAGCGCTCAGCATTGTGTGCCCTCCTCTTAGCATCTTTCTTAGCGCAGGGCTGGTACGGACAGGGTATCAGTCAGTGTTAGGTGGCTGAGCAAATGAACGGAGCCATGGGCAGCAAGGGGGGGAGGGGCGCTTGTATTAGGTTCCTAAACCTTTGCCCTTAACCTTTGCCTGAGTATCTTTTCCTGCTTCCAGTGGTTCACGATTGCAAATGACACTGTGGAGAACAGTGAGCTTTTCTTCTAGTTAGACTTGCTTCTTCGGGGCAAAAATCCCAGAAATGCAATTATTGAATCCGAGGGCAGAAACATCTTGATGACCCCTGGTACGTTTTGCAAAAGTGAATTCCAAAATTATGGTTAGCAATTTGAGAGGCTTTTTCTTTTTTAGCAAACGAAGCCTCTTTCCGTTTCTAAATGTCTTCCTGGCAAAAGCCCTACAAAGCTATTTTTACCTAAAGGCTGTATACCTCGTCGTGTGCGCAGAAACCGTCTGCCCGCCAGGCAGCCCATCAACCCCCCTGCGCACTAGCCTAGTTCTTGGTCATTTGGGACAAGCAAGTTTAAATTAAGTTCCAAATCAAGCAGTGTTTTTTTTTTTTTTTAGATACTATAATGTTTTATTTATTTTTGAGAGAGAGGCAGAGCACAAGCAGGGGAGGGCAGAGAGAAAGAGGGAGACATAGAATCCGAAGCAGGATCCAGGTTCTGAGCTGTCAGCACAGAGCCCGACGTGGGACTCAAACCCACGAGCTGTGAGATCATGACCTGAGCCAAAGTTGGATGCTTAACTGACGAGCCACCCAGATGCCCCAAGCAGTGGTTTTTTTTAAAGAAAGAAAACACGTGCTCGCGTGCATACACACACACACACACACACACACACACACACACTCATACCCATCTCCGTTTGGGGACTAAATGATGAACATCTTTACAACTCTAAGAGGCCAGATGGTTATCAAAGAAGGTGAATGCTATAAAAGGATCAGAGCCAAAAGCAGCCTGGGGATTGGAGGGGAGGGAAGGTCACCTGGCTTTCACACTTCAGGCAGCCACAGCTTTCTTCAGATGAAATCTTTCAAGAAAATCAGCCTCATAACATGAAGAACGCAGCTGCTTTGGCTGAAGCAGTTAGAGGCTGGGGGTGACCATCCGGTGTTCGTAACCCCCCACCTGATCCACCCCCCTACACACGTCACACACCTCCCCTCCCCACCCTGCCCCCACCACCTCCAGCTGTTAAACGGGGCTCCAAAGTCCACCTGCTAGAGCCCAACTCTGAAGGATACGGGGCACCCAGGCCCCGCAAGGGCCACACAGTGAGTGGGGGCCCACCTGCCCCACGGCGAGCCCCATCTGGGGACGACTCTCTGCCGGCGGTCTCACCTCTGCCGGGAGCCAGCTCAGCACAGTCACAGTGCAGAACATCACCCCGAGGAGGTCCCAGAAACAGCTGGTTTCCCCTAGCCCCCGAGAGGTTTCAGCGTTCAGTCCCACTTAGGTTCTCCCATTGCCAGCATTTCTATGGATTTGTTGCTGGAGAAAATCATCCATTTCATGTAGATCCTCAAATTTACTGAAATACAACTGCCAGCATCATCTCTTGTAAATATTTTTTTTTATGGAAGTGGAGTTGGCATTCAATGTTATATTAGTGGCAGGTGTATAACATAGTGACCCAACAGTTACATACGCTGCGAAGTGATGCAATTATCATATCCTTGTTCACCCCTTCGATTATACATCCCGTCTCACTCCTAGTGTTCTGTACCTTCTTTCTGTTTTCTTGTCTATTACTTCCTAGTCTTTGCGGATTTCCCATTTCATTTCCTTTTGAAGAAGTGGATTTTAATTTCATTTCTCAAGTATTTTTGTTTCCTAATTCGTTATCTTCGGCTTTCGTCTTGATTAATTCCCTCCTCATACTTTCTTTTTTATTTATTTATGTTGTTGTGTTTTGAGCTGAATGCTTCATGTGTGTAAACTCTTTGTTGTATGATAGAAACGTGTAAGGTATGCTACGTCTGCATCCCGTAGGTGTTGCTGTGATGTTTTCTCTTTTTCATTAATTTCTTATTAATTTGTAGGGTGTTTGATTAAAATTTTTTTAATGTTTATTTTTGAGGGTGTGTGTGTGTGTGTGTGAGCAGGGGAGGGGCAGAGGAAGAAGGAGACACAGAATCTGAAGCAGGCTCCAGGCTCTAAGCTGTCAGCACAGAGCCGGATGTGGGGCTCAAACTCACGAACCGCCAGATCATGACCTGAGCAGAAGTTGGATGCTTAACTGACTGAGCCACCCAGGCACCCCATTAATTTGCAGTTTTCTTTATTTAAAAAAATTTTTTTACCGTTTATTTTTGAGAGAGAGAGAAAACCACACGTGTGTGCAAGCGGGGGAGGGACGGACAGAAAGGAGTGTCTCTGTGTTGAGAGCAGAGAGCCCAATGCAGGGTTCGAACTCACAGACCTGAGCCAAAGTCAGACATTTAACCGACTGCGCCACCCAGGGGTCTCTTAATTCGTACTTTTCATACTGATTTCTTCTTTCAGCTAAAAGTTATCTGAAAGAGTATTTTTACATTTCCAAGCTAAATTTTTTATTGTATTTATTGTATTTCGTGGTTATTTAGACTTTTGTTACACTGTGGTGAAATTTCTGAACTTCACGGATAACAAGAAACCCCTTTTGGCTTCTGGGAGAAAGAAAAAGATTGCCTACGTGCAGAATGCACCCACACGCCACCCTAAAACATCCCGTCCTGATCTCTGGAACCTGTGAGGATACAGGCTCCATGCCAAAGGGGAATTAATGTTGCCAGTAGAATTAAGGTTACTAACCAGCTGGCTTTAAAATGGGGAAGTTGGGGCGCCTGGGTGGCGCAGTCGGTTAAGCGTCCGACTTCAGCCAGGTCACGATCTCGTGGTCCATGAGTTCGAGCCCCGCATCGGGCTCTGGGCGGATGGCTCAGAGCCTGGAGCCTGTTTCTGATTCTGTGTCTCCCTTTCTCTCTGCCCCTCCCCCGTTCATGCTCTGTCTCTCTCTGTCCCAAAAATAAATAAACGTTGAAAAAAAATTAAAAAAAAATAAAATAAAATAGGGAAGCTACCACGGATTATCCAGGTGTGCCCAATATAATCTCAAGGGTCCCTAACTAGAGCAGAGCGAGGGAAAAGAGGGGGTGAGGGAGATGCGAGTGCACAGCGAGAAAGCCTTGACCCACACTTGACCCGTACTTGTCGTTGGCTTTGCAGATGGCCCTTCCTGAGGGACCACGGGCCAAGGAACGCAGGAAGCCTCTAGAAGCTGGAAAGGGCAAGGAAGAGATTCTCCCCCGGAGCACAGCCCCGCCGACCCCTAGATTCCAGCCTGGTGAGACCCGTGTCAGACTCCTGACCTCCAGAACTGTAAGGGAACACATGCGTGTTGTTTGGAGCCGGCAAGCCCTACGCGTCTGCATGGCAGCGATAGGAAGCATACACGCCGTGTGAAGAGACACTCAGACTGGCTAGTTAGTTGGCTTCTCATCTGCGATTTGAAACCGGAAGTTTGCAGATCTCTAAGAAGAGAGAACTGCAGCCCTAAAATCCTCTCTGGCTAAGGATCTCATCCGTGTGGAAGAGAAAAACAGGCCTTTCTACCAGATTGTGTCTATCTGTGTGGCTTTCTACACTAATCCTCCCAAACACCTGCTGAGCTCTCCTTCTCCAGACAGCTTTATCGAGATATAATTCACACCGCGTGCCGTTCACCCTCTTCCGGAAGGCTGGTCAGGGGTTTTAGTATCTTCGCAGGGCCGAGCAGCTATCATCACCGCTATGGAATGCTGGAATATCTTCGTCACCCCAAAAGGAAACCCCGTTCTCTCTGGCAGTCTATTCATTTTCTAGGGCTGCCGTAGCAAACCGTCACAGACTGGGTGACGTAAACAACAGACATTTATTTCCTCACAGTTCTGGGGGCCAGAAGTGCAAGGGGCGCCTGGGTGGCTCAGTCGGTTGTGTCTGACTTCAGCCTGGGTCACGATCTCATGTACGTGGGTTCAAGCCCCACGTGGGGCTCTGTGCTGACGGCTCCGAGCCTGGGGCCTGTTTCAGATCCTGTGTCTCCCTCTCTCCCTGTGCCCCTCCCCGACTCACGCTCTGTCTCTGTCTCTCAAAAATAAATAAATATCTTAAAAAAAAAAAAAAAAAGTCCAAGACCCAGGTGCCAACACGGTGGTTGGTTTCTACTGAGTCCCCTCCCCGTGGTTTGCGGATGGTCACTTTCTTGAGGTGTCTTCACATGGCTTTTCCGCTGTTCCTGGCGTCTCTCTACGGGTCCTCATCTTTCCTTGTAAGGACATCGGTCAGGGGCACCTGGGTGGCTTGGTCGTTAAGTGCCCGACTCTTGATATTGGCTCAGGTCATGATGTCTCAGTAGGTTATAAGATCCAGCCCTGCGTTGGGCTCTGCACTGAGCACGAAGCCTGCTTGGGATTCTCTCTCCCCCTTTCTCTCTGCCCCTCCCCCACTCATTCTTGCTCACTCTATCTCTCAAAATAACTAAATAAACATTAAAAAACAATACGGACTTCAGTCAGATTGGATTAGGGCCCACACTAACAGCCTCCTTTTAACTTAATCACCTCTTTTTTTTTTTTTTAGACGTGTGTTTATTTTTGAGAGAGAAAGAGAGAGAGCGGTGGAGAGCTAGAGAGAGATGGGAACAGAGGATCCGAAGCAACCTCTGTGCTGACAGCAGAGAGCCCAATGTGCGCCCCGAACTCACAAATGAGATCATGGCCTGAGCCGAAGTTGAACACTTGCCCGACTGAGCCACCCAAGCTTACTTACCTCCTTAAAGGGCCTATCTCCAAATAGGAAGCTAGGGCTTCCACATATGAATTTGGGGGGAACACCGTCTAGTCCATAACGTTCCCTATATGCATCCTGCCCCCCTCATCCCTGGATACCACTAATTACCTCCTGCCTCTGCAGATTTACCTGCTCTAGATATTTCCTACTGGTTTCTTTCACTTAGGATAATGTTTTCAAGTTTCCTCAAGGTAGCATGAATCGGTACTTCATTGCTTCTTATTGCCAAATTATATTTTATTGTAGGGATAGACCATATCTCATTTATCCACTCAGTCAGTGGACATTTGGATTGTTTCCGCTCTTTGGCTGTTATGAATAATGCTGCCATGAACATTTGCATACAAGTTTGTGTGGACATATGTTTTCATTACTCTTGGGCGTACAACCAGGAGTGGAGACCGGGTTATGTTGTGACTGTATGTTGAAGAGTTTGAAGACCTGCCAATCCGTTTTCCAAAGTGGTTGCACCATTTATAATCCCACTAGTATGTATGAGGGTTCCGATTTCTCCACGTCACCAACTTTACTTGTTTTCCTTTATTATTGTTATGTTTTAATTTATAGCCGTTCTAGCGGGAGGGAAGTAGTATCTCATTGCAGTTTTGATGTGCATTTCCCTGATGGCTGGTGACGTGAGCACGTATTCATGCGTTTGTTGGCCATTTGTAGATCTTCCTTGGAGAAAGAGCTCTTCAGATCCTTTGCCCACTTTTTACTTGGCTTGTTCGTATTCATATCACTAAGTTGAAAGAGTTCATTCTATATCCTAGATACAAGGCCTTCTTCAGAGATACGATTTACAAACATTTTCTCCCATTCTGTGGGTTTTCTTTTCATTTTGATGGTATTATCTGCAGCAAAAATTTTTAATATTGTTGAAATCTATTGTATCTGTTTTTTCTCTTTGGTTATTTGTACTTTTTTTGGTGTCATGTCTACGAAAACTTTGCCTAACCCAAGGTTATAAAGATTTACACGTATATTTTCTTCTAAGAGTTTTATAGTTCTGGCTTTTCCATTCAGGACTACGAACCATTTTAAGGTAACTGTTGCATATGATGTGAAGGGTCCAACTTCATTCGTTTGCCTGTGGATTTCTAGTTGTTCCAGCAGCATTTATTGAAGATTCTTCTCTCCTCCACTGAATTATCCCGGCACCCTTGTTAAAACTTACCTGCACAGGGGCACCTGGGTGACTCAATCGGTTAAGTGTCCAACTGTGGCTCAGGTCATGACCACAGTGCATGGGTTCGAGCCCCACATCAGGCTCTGTGCTGACAGCTCAGAGCCTGGAGTCTGCTTCAGATTCTGTGTCTCCCTCTCTCTCTGCCCCTCCCCTGCCCATACTCTGTCTGTCTCTCTCTCTCTCAAAAACAAATATTAAAGAAAAATCAACATAGGGCACCTGGGTGGCTCAGTCAGTTGAGCATATGACTCATGATTTTAGCTCAGGTCATGATTGTAGGGTTGTAGGACCCTCCACACTGAGCGCCTGCTTAGGATTCTCTCTTCTTCTGCCTCTCCTCTGCCTGCACGCATGCACACTCTCTCTCCGACTAAAATTAAAAAATTCAACTGCACATAAATGTAAGAGTTTATTTCTGGATTCTCAATTCTATTCCACCAGTTCCACACCTAAATAGTGTAGCTTTGCTGTAAATTTTGAAATCGGGTAATATGAGTCTTCCAACTTTGTTCTTCTTCATGATTGTTTTGGCTCTTCTAGGTCTTTTGCATTTCCAAATAAATTTTAGGATCAGCTTGCTAATTTCTGAAAAAAAGGAGGATTTTGACAGGGATTGCACTGAATCTGTAGATCAATTTGGGGACTATTGCCATCTTCTCAATATTAAGTCCTCCAATCCATGAACATGGGATATGTCTTCCAAACCATGAACATGGGATATCTTTCCATTTACTTAGTTTTTCTTTAATTTCTTTCAGTGACATTTTATAGTTTCCAGTTTATGTCTTACACTTCTTCAAATTTATTCCTAAGTATTTTAATTTTTTGATGTTATTATAAGTAGAATTGTTTTCTTAATTTCATTTTCAAATTGTTCATAGCAAGTGTATAGAAATATAATTAATTTTTTGGATATTAATCTTGCATCCTGCACCCTTACTGGACTCAGTTTTTGGTTTTAATAATTTTTTAGTGGATTCCTTAAGATTTGCTGTACACAAGATCATGCCATCTGCAAATAGAAATAGTTTTACTTCTTCCTTTACAATGGAATGTCTTTTCTTCCCCTTGCTAATTATCTCCAGGACAATATTGAAAACCAATGGTGAGAATAGATAACCTTCTGTTGTCCCTGATATTAGGAAAAAAGCATCCAGTGTTCCGGTGCGTTCTTTTGACTTAAAAACTCTGTTGTGTCCTCAATTATGGCTTCTCCTCCTTCCAGTCCTTTTGGAACTCTTACTGTTGAGAAGTCAGATCTCTTGAATCTAACATTTTTGTGGTTTTTTTCCAATGATAATTTCCATTTCTCCCTGTTGTACTCTGTTTTGCCAAGTAATCTTTTCGTTTGATCTCTAGGGCCTAAGTCAACAAACTATGGCCTGCAGGCCCAACCCAGCTTGCCACCCGTGTTTGTAAGTAAAGTTTTATTGGAACATAATTCATCCATTCATTCATGGATTGTCTATGGCTGCCCTCAAGCTACAATGGCCAAGTGGAGTAGTTATGACAAAGACCGAATGACCTTCGAAAAGCCAAAAATATTTATTATCTGGTCCTTTGCAGGAAAAGTGTGCCAACTCTAGTTCTAGATCAGTGTCTTTTCTGTATTTCACTACCCCTAATTAATTTGTTTTTCAATTTTGAAATAATGTTTTTATTCCCAAGAATTACTTTTTGTTCGCATATTGCTCTAATGCAAGATCTTCGGGACTCTCCTTGTAACTTCTCTATCATTTCCTCCATTAGACATGCAACCTGCTAACAGCTCAGGCAGAGCTGTCACGATGGTAGTAGAACATCGTGTGAGGGGATCACAGCCTTCAAATTTCCCAAGTCCCTTAAAATGTATGCTCACAGGCCCAGGCCTCCCAGCCCTTTTGTGGGTAGGCCCCCTCAGCTCCACAAAGGCCTGGATGTCAGGGGCTCTAAGAGATCTGATGGCCAAGGCTGGGAAGCCCCAGAGAGGTTGGGCCTATCTAGGTGGGGCTGGGCGGTGTGTTCTTTCCCAAAGGCCTTGGGGCTCCCAGGAAAGGGATCAGCAGCTCTTTCCAGGGTTGCTGGCTAGCATGGCCTGAGGGATGCAGTTGGCTCAGTTTTCTGAACTTAATTAAATGGGAACACTCAGGCAGCCTGGATTTGGCTCCGGGCTCCTCCTAAAAAGCGGGCCTGCTCCGGCCTGGGCCCTCAGATCGCTCCTCCAATTGTAAACAGTGGCATTAAGTTGCCTTCTGCTGGGAGGGTACCTAAGGTCCTCCCCTCTTGCCCCCCAACACACATATGTCTGGCCAAGCTCCCCCTCAGTTGGTCGAGGTCTTTGAGACATCCCAGCGGGAAGCTAGAGTCATCCCCAGGATGCCCACCGCAGGCCCTTCCCCCAAGAGTGGCCCCTTCCTGAGCCTTCAAGGCCGGTGAAACAATATCTTAAGGAGAGTCACTTTTTGAGCTGAGGAGCCTAAGAGGTGGAGTCAAAAGAGAAGCTCCAGCTGTGAGCCTCAGGCCATCCTTGAGTGTGAGGAAGGCAAAATGGGCCAGAAGCAATTTCTCTTTCCTGCCAGGTGGAGCTTTGGTTTCCAAAATGCAATGCCCACAGGCTTGTCCCCACCTCTCACGGGCCCTGCTTGAATGAGGGCCAAGAGTCAGTAGCGTCTCCCCACTTCTGTGCTATAACAAAAGTGGGGTCAAAGTGGAAGAAGACCTGCTTGCTGCCCTCATGAAGTTCAAGGTCTGGTGGAGGAGCCAACATTGGATGGTGAAGGTGTGATGGGGCTGAGTCCAGTGCCCCAAAGCACCGTGAAGGATGGTGCCTGTGGTCCCTTGGGAGGGGGATGCTGAAGGTTCCAGGAGAGAGGTGACATGTGGGTGAGGTTGAAGATGGTTTGCCAGGTAGATAGAGGCAGTATGCTGGGTGGAGACACGTAGGTGCTCAATAAACCTTGGATGAATGAATGCTTGAAAACAAATTGTGTTATATGTGAGGAAAACCCTGTTGGTAATAAATGAGTTGGTCAACAAGCTTAATGGTGTGAATAAGGATTTTCAAAAAGAGATGAAGTGTCACAGATTGTCCCCAAGTTCTCTGAGACAGCTGTCATCTTTCCTTCAAAGAAACACGTCTTCATTTTGGGTTCTGGCATGAATTAGCAATTTACTGATGCTGTTCATATAAACCAGACATGGTCTCATTGGTGAATCATCCAAAGCAACTGTGTTTCTTTCAATTATTTGCGGTGAGTGAGGTTTGTTTTGGCAACACCAAAAGAGAGAGAAGATGGTCCAGAGGGTTGGTTCCTCAACAGTGACCCAAGGCTGGAAGAGCTTCAAGAAACAGGGAGGGAGCAGGAGATAATGTAGGCGCTCCTGAAACTTGGGGTCTGCAAAAACGTGTGTTCATCTGGCAACTTGCCTCCATGACTTCTCTTGGCCCCAGTTTCCCCCTCTGGACAGGAGGTGAGACAGAGACCTGTTGAGGATTTCCTGGCTCTACTACGTGTCTGTGGCTCTATGATTAGCCTGGGCTCGTAGCAGAAAGCCTGTCTTTCCTGCCTCCCCCATGAATGGGAAAACCAGTCCAGGAGGGCCTCCAAGTTGACTCATGGGGTAATCAGCCTGGCTACGTGTCCTGCACCCACGCACATCAGGAGTCATAAAATCATTGACTTTGGGAAGCGATCTTTTCAAATCCAAGTAAGGGTGACCTCCAGAGACAAATTATTTGGGGCAGGGGGTCATACATGTCAAAACTGTTGATTTTCTTCTTATCAGAAGAATGTAAGACATGAATTCATGTACCTTTAAGAAATAAAGACTTTTTTAGTAAACGGGAAACATGCTAAGTAGACTGATTTCAAAAACTAGGGGGAGGGAAGGAGAGGCAAGAGTGAGGCTGCTAGGGGAGGAGGAAAGGATCTTTTCCGGAACCTACGTCGAGCTGTTTTCAGCAGTGCCTACAAGGATGTAGGAGTCCCATCTGTGGGGTGAGAAAGGGAGGCTCCGAGAGGTCTACACTGCTGGTGGAACAGCAACACGTGAAGATCTCCTTCCCAAGCATCCTGGGCTGGGTAGGTAAGACCAATGCCTATTCATGGAGAAGCAGGGCTCAGCTTCTTCTCAGCCCTTCCAGCTGCTCACGAAGCCCTCTGAGGAACAAACACTGGATCCAAGAAACTATCTCACCAGGAGCCCAACCCAGCTGGTTTGGTGATTTCACTGAATGACGTTGAACCCCTTTTGCTTTCTCGGCATTCCACACCCCCTCTACTAAGAGAAGGATGTGCAGGTCCTTTCCGGCATCAATATTCTCTGGTCCTCCTTTCTTTATTGTTCCAGAATACTGAGAGTTAGCAGGAAAGGTTGGCAGGGGGTGTGTGCCCCTCACCTTTGGTGCCAATGTTCTACAGTAAATCCACTATCAACATGGCCCCGTGAACTTTTTCCAGTTACAGGATAGTAACAGCCTGTCAGACTCTAAAGCGGCAGGGAGGTCTGAATGGGCCACGTGCTTCACTAAACCAAGTGGAGGGCGCCTGGGTGGCTCAGTCAGTCAAGCGTCCAACTCTTGATTTCAATTCAGGTCATGATCATGTGGTTTGTGAGAACGAGCCTCAAGTCAGACTTTGCACTGACAGTGTGGATCCTGCTTGGGATTCCCTCTCTACCTCTCTCTGCCCCCCCCCCCCCCCAATAAGTCAATAGACTTTAAAAAAATAAAATAAACCAAACTGGGAACAAACAGGCCAATATCCCAAGGGGCAGGGGTGGTGTTCTCTCACAGCAGATACACACTGACCAAGGGTCATGCTGCCTCTACAGAGGCATCTCCAGGTGCCCTGGGGCTTGTCCATTTTACTAATTTTTACTTGTCTAACAAGTCTCTTCTGTAGCAGAGAGCCAGTCTTGAAGAAAAGGACAAATAAGGTTAGAAGGAGTGGAAACCTTCTGGACCTGTTAATCGGCATGTAGGGGGCCAACAAGTCTTTTTGAGCCTGAAGACTCCAGCTCAAACAAATAGAAAGTGAAAATTTGGCAACCAGTCAGTAAGGAACTCCTGATGAGTGGATGGCGGGGGCGGGGCAGGGGTTGGGAGGGGAAGAAGCACCTAGAGACCCACCTGCAACCAAGGAGAAGCAGGTTCAAGCCCAGTAAAGTAGAATGAATGGGCGCTGGGATTTTGACTCAGAAAAACCTTGGCTTGGGGACTGGCTCCACCACTTCCGTATGATACCTTGGGCAAAACCACGCAATTCACAAGGACTCTCCGTCTGGACCCGGAGTAAAACAGCGACCCTTCACAGCCCTCCTACCAAATGCCAGACTCCTCCAAACACTTGATATGCTTTCGTTTCGACCCAATTTTAAAGAAGGTAGATATGATTTTGATGTTACTGTGACAGACAGGAAAGGGAGCATTAGTGGCAATGCCGAGGAAGCACGACGAACTGTGTCCACTTGGGTACGGGGAATGGAACCCCGAAGGTTTCCAGCCAGCAATGAGGATCGGTAACCTTTCGGAAGGATGAGAATTTAACAACCGAGAAAACCTGGAGCACCTACTTCGTGCTGTATGGCCGATATGATTTTTCACAGGCTGTGGTTTTTGGGGTGCCTGATGGGACTAGGGGAGGTCCCCCAGGGGCTGATATAATCCCAAAGCTACGACTCCCGGTCCCAGACCTGGCTAGTTACAAAAAGAGGGTTCTGTGGTGGGTGACCCCGACGCCCCTCGGATCCCTGTCCGAGCAGGTGGGGCGCACCGCAGGGGTAGTTGGAATCCTCGGGCCACCGGGCACGGTCGCCAGCGCCCTAAGCCACCCCTGTGGATGTCGGGGGCGCCCCGCGAGGGGAGGGGCTCTGCGCTCCAGGTGCCCGCCTAGCATCCCGCCCCGCCCATGGCTCCGCTCCACCCTCAAGGCTCCGCCCCTCGCTGGTCGCCCTCCGTTCTAACCCCGCCCCCCGCGCCTCGTCCTTCCTCTGAAGCCCCGTCCCCTACAGCCCAGTCCCCCGAAGCCCCGCCCCGCCCCTCGCTCTTCGTCCTTCCGAAGAAGCCCCGCCCCCTCTCCGCTCCGCCCGCCCCTTGCAGTTCCGCCCCGCCTCTCCGAGCCCCGCGTTTAGCGCTCCCGGAGGCGCGGGCGGTGGGGCCCCGCGCCTTTTGTGTCGGGCTCGGGCCGCCGCGCGCGCGCTCTCCCCCTCGGCGGCCGGGGGCGGAGGGACGCACCGCGCGCGCACTCTCCTCGGCCGGCGGAGGGACGCCCCCTCAGTCTCGGCTCGCGGCGCAGCTCGGCCGCGCGCGCCGCCCC
>NW_024412396.1:71568189-71630107 GCF_014898765.1 Herpailurus yagouaroundi
AAAGTGCAGGACCCCAAACCACCCCTCCCTGATGTACCACCCAGCCAGGGCTGTGCTGGGTGTCAGGCCGAGAACTGGAACACTGCCGGCGCCCACGAGCCCGGAATTCCTTCTCTCGAGGTAACCCAGCCCCGACTTGTAGGGGTCATCACTTCCTTGCCGTTTTTTTTCTGTGTAATTTTACCTTCTGAGCACAGATCGTATACCACCTCTGGCGTCTGTAGTTTCATCTTGCTTGTTTCGTGAACTTGACGTAAACGAAACAATACAGTACCCGTTCTTTTGTGTCTCGCTTCCTTCACTCAAGTTGTTGAGATTCACCCATTTTTGGCTGACCTGTAGATTTCTGTTGCGTGACTGTACCACAGTTTATCCATTGCACTGTTGGGAGACGTTTCGATTATTTCTACCTTTTGGCTATTACGAATACTCTTGTATGTTTCCCCGTGCACTCATTTCTGTTGGGTATATACCTGGCAGTGGAATTTTTAGGTCAAGAAATACGCAGCTCTTCAAATTTAATAAATACCGAGTTTCCAAAGGGTTTGACCAATCTACAGTCGTACCAGCAAGTGTGTGGGAGTTCTCGAGCTCCACATCCTTGCTTGCCAGCCCTGGGTATTGTCGGTCTTAAACTTTAGCCATCCTGGTGGGTCTGAAGTGGTATCCTGTTGTGGTTTTAAAGCGTAGTTTCCTGCGAGCTGATGAGGGTGAACATCTTTTCATGTTTATTTGGAATCCTTTTTTACGATGAGCCCGTTCAGATGTTTTGCCCAGTTTTCTTTGGGGCTTACATGTCTTTTCTCCCCTAATTTGTAATTCTTTTCCAAAGTCAAGAAGATAGTTTCTTACAACATCTTGCAGAAATCTTAGGATTTTGCGTTTCAAATTAAGATCTACAGGCCACTTGGAATTTGTTTTTGTGTAACTTTGTGCATGTGTGTGTGTGTGTGTGTGTGTGTGTGTGTGTGTGTAACTTGTGGAATTGATTTGCTTCTGGAAAAGGGACTAATTTCATTTTAATAGCACCGTTTATTCAGCACTGATTATCAGAAAAGGCATCCTTTCCCCATAGCTCTTCAGTGGCTTCTTTGTCACCTTCCAGTCTTCCATTTGGGGCCATTCTTCACCTGAAAAATACTCTTTAGTATCCTTTAATGTAGGTCTGGGGTGACAGATTCTTACAGTGTGTGTTTGCAAATGTTATTATTTACCTGCATTAAAAAAAAAAAAAAAGCCAGCTTGATTGAGATACAATTCACACACCATAAAATGTGCTCATTTAAAATATACAGTTCAGGGGCACCTGGGTGGCTTAGTCAGTTAAGCATCTGATTCTTGATTTTGTCTCAGGTCATGATCGCACAGTTCGTGAGATTGACCCCAAGTCACGCTCTGCATTCGTGCCTAGCCTGCTTGGGATTCTCTTTCATGCGCACGCGCGCTCTCTCTCTCTCTCTCAAAATAAATAAACTTAAAAAAAATAAAGTATACAGTTCAGGAGTTTTTGGTATTTTCACAGAGTTCCACAACTATTACCACAATCTAATTTTATTTATTTTTTAATGTTTATTTTTGAGAGTGCGGGAGAGGGGCGAGGGGGGGAGGGACAGAGAGAGAGAGAGAGGGACAGAAGAGCCAAAGCGGGCTCTGTACCAACAGTACTTAGCCCGATGCGGGACTCGAACCCACGAACCAAGAGATCTTGACCTGAGCCAAAGCCAGAGGCTCAATCAGCTGAGTCACCCATGCACCCTGGCCACAATCCAATTTTAGAACATTTTCCTCCATCGCGAAGGGTCTTCTCAGTACTTACAGAATTCTTGGTTTGCCATTGTTTCCTTTTAGCATTTCAAATCTATTTCATTATTTCTGACTTGGATTGTTTCTGTTGTGAAGCCACATGTCAGTCTGTCATTCCTTTGAAAGTAGTCTTTTTCTCTGGATACTTTTAAAATGTTCTCTTTGTCTTTGGTTTCTCATTGCTGTCCCTGGTATGATTTTTTTTTTTAATTATAATAGGGGTGCTTAGGGCTTCTTGAACCTGTGGCCCAGCATCTTTCTTTAGTTTTGGAAGCTATCAGCCATTAGTACTTCAAATATTGCTTCTGCCCCATTCTGTCTCACCTTTCTTTCTGGAACTGTAGTTAATACATGTTAGATCATTCACTGGATATTCTGCCTCTTAATCTTTCTTCTGTATTTCCTTTCTGACAGTCTGTCCTTCATTCTGGATATCTCCTCACTTATCTTTTTTCTTCTGTAAATGATCTATTAAACCTATCAATTGAGGTTTTGTTTTTGTTTTGTTTTTTTTTTTTATACCCAATATGGGGCCAAACTCATGACCCTGAGATCAAGAGTCACATGCTCTACTGACCTAGACAGGTGGGTACCCCTCAGTTGAGTTTTTCATTTCAGTTCTGTATTTTTTGATTCTTTTTTTTTTTTAATTTTTTTTTTTTAACATTTATTTATTTTTGAGACAGAGAGAGACAGAGCATGAACGGGGGAGGGGCAGAGAGAGAGGGAGACACAGAATCGGAAACAGGCTCCAGGCTCCGAGCCATCAGCCCAGAGCCTGACGCGGGGCTCGAACTCACGGACCGTGAGATCGTGACCTGAGCCGAAGTCGGACACTCAACCGACTGAGCCACCCAGGCGCCCCTATTTTTTGATTCTTTAATTTGCATTTGCTTTGCTTTTTATAGTTTACCATTATCTGCCAAAATTATCGATCTTGTCTTTTGGATATGGTGTGCATAATTATCTTAAAGCTTGTCTGATTATGGCACTATATGTGAGTCATTTCCAATGTCTGTTTTCTCTTGGTTTTCATTCATTCTGTCTTATCTCTTTATGTGCCTAGTTTTTGTTGTTTTCTTTTTTTAATTTTGTGCTGGATATTGAATTTGCATAATTGTTTGTAGAAATAATTTGAGATCTAAGATGACATTTTCCTCTGCCAGAGATTAATTCACATTTGCTTTTGTCAGGCAAATGGGGCGCTTAGGATCTGGAGTCACTTCAGTGCCATATCAGAGATTGAGCTGTTTCTTTTTTATTTTTTTTATTGTTGATTATTTTTGAGAGAGAGAGACAGACACACAGACACTGGGAGCAAGCAGGGAAGGGGCGGAGAGAGAGGGAGACACAGAAACGGAAGCAGGCTCCAGGCTCTGAGCTGTCAGCACAGAGCCCAACGCGGGGCTTGAACCCATGAACCATGAGATCATGACCTGAGCTGAAGTCTGACGCTCAACGCACTGAGCCACCCACGTGCCCCCTAACATTCCCTTTAGAATTGGCAAACACCCCTAGAGAAAAGTAGCCCTAAATACTGAGCTCGCTTCCCTGAGTCTCTGATGTGTCTTCTTCCCTCAGGCCTCCAAGCAGATATTTAGTGTATTTTTTCTCTGCGTTTCTGGTTCTCTTTAGCTGGAGATTGTTCTAACTTACTTGGTCCTCGGTTACTGGCAGTAAAAGCCCCTCATGCATGCACGTTAGGGGTAGTTTGAGTCAGTATTCAGTTCTGCAGGAAATTTAAGCTATAGCAGGCTCCAGAAGCTGGAGAGAATAACAGCTATTTTCTTATAGCTGTCAACTATGTTAGATTGTCATGGTTTCTGAAATGCTCTTAGAATCAAGATAATCTTAAGAATATATTTTTATTTCCTTTGAATATATAATTAATTGAAAAAATTGTAGTTAAGTTCAGATCATTACTATGATGCAAAGGATTTTGGAAGCAGATGCTTTCTTCTCATTTGTCCATGTTTCTTCCTTTCTCCTGTTTTGATTTCCTTGTTTATTTGGTAAAAATTACCCTTTATCTGCTCCTCTTGAATAGAACATTTAATCTTTTGATCAACAATAGCATACTAGCCTTCTCTGACCCTGTTCTTTTGGATCAACTGTAAAAAGGCACGGCTATAGGAATGGAAGTTTGTAAGTGGCTTTTCCAAAATGAGTCATTCGGTTATCCTTTTTCTTTAAGTTGTTTGTTTTTTACACAGATTTTTCAAAATGCTGCTGACACTTGGGGCGTCTAGGTGGCTCAGTCGGTTGAGCGTCTGATTTCAGCTCAGGTCAAGATCTCGCGGTCTGTGAGTTCGAGCCCTGCATCAGGCCCTGTGCAGACAGCTCAGAGCCCGGAGCCTGCTTTGGATTCCGCATCCTCCTCTCTCTCTCTCTCTGCCCCTCCCCTGCTCATGCTCTGTCTCTCTCTCTGTCAAAAATAAACATTAAAAAAAATTTTTTTTAATGCTGCTGACAGTTTACCATGGTTCTCTGTCACCGGCTGTTTATAGTTAAGCACTGATTTATGTATGTTGACATGTACCTCAAGGATGTGGCTTTTGCAGAAGGCCTAAATGAGGTCTGTTCCTTACCTTCCTTGTCAACTCAGACAAATGATTGGGATAGTTATAAACAACCTGGTTCATCCATGAAAAACACTTGGCTTTTTGTTCAATCCTGAGTTTTTTTTCAGTGGGCATAACACATGATTTTTCTTGCTAGATAACCTCACGGGAGTGTAGAGATGTGATCTGTTCATAAAGGTCTGCAATGTAGTTTCCAAACCATCCCTTTTAAGAAGTGTCTAGGGGCACCTGGGTGGCTTAGTCGGTTAAGTGTCGGACTCTTGATTTCAGCTCAGGTCGTGATCTCACTGCCTGCAGGGTTCAAGCCCTGCTTCAGGCTCTACGCTGACAGCATGGAGCCTGCTTGGGATTCTCTCTCTCCCTCTCTCTGCCCACCCCCTCAAAGTAAATAAAACACATTTAAAAAATCTTTTTAAAAAAGTGTCTAAGGTATAGGGCTGGATTCTCATGAATAAACTGAACATTTGAGGCACGTATTTTTCACATATTTTAGGGGAAAAGTCCTGTTGAATCAAATTCCTTGGATAATTAAGGCTGTACCTGACTGATTTTTTAAATTTTATTTTATAGGGTATTGCCTGAATTCTCCCCTTTTCCTAACAGACCTTATGTATTTTCATGTCTTAATTCAGAGTCAGTTTTTGAGGGCTTAATGTTGCCTGGTGTTGGATTATATGGGTAAGTGGGTGAAAAGAACCAGATCTTCCCTCCCAGTAGTCCCTGTCCCTAAATGATTTCTAGACATTTACTAGATTCATTCTGTATCCTTTTCTACTTACAACCAACCAACCAACCCCCCCCAACAGACTACTGTATTTCTCTTTATATACTTTAGTCATTTATCTGTTGAGTCATTTATCTGAATATTTTCCCTATCTGCCTTTTATTTTTATACATATATACATGTATATATATATGTACGTGTGTATATATATATATATATACACACACACACATATAAGATTAAGATTTTTATGTCAAGAAGTCATTTTCTTCATGGCTTTTCTATCATTTCTTATATTTAAGAAATCGTTCTTCTAGAAGTTTGATAAGTATTTAAGTTGTTTTTCTGTTTTATATGTAAAATCTAAAAAAAGTCATCCTTAAAATTGTCTGGAATATGGGGTGACGATCAAGATTACTTTTTTTTCAAAATCACTGATTATATACTTGACTCTATCAGTAGATACATGGCAGAGTTATCAGGAATGTTTTCTAAGTGGATGGCGGTACTGACCTCTGGATCTCAACATTGTCTTCGGGGGTGTCTGTTGCAGCCAGTAACTCCTGGAGGAGGACCACCCACGGTCCCAACAGGGCCAGCCTTGTGTACGTAAGGCATGGCCGGTCTGGCATCCTGCGGGTCTGGTTTTGTACCAAGGAACCACCTCATCTGGGCCAAGGGCACTTGATCAATCTTGGAGTTATACGGAGTGCAGTGCGGTTATAGGGCACAGTGCAAGATACACAGGCACGAACAGAGTCCTTATTAATCACTGTTGGCCTGCACTAGCTCACACATTTGGGTCCAAGTACATTTCTGAATGCAGTGCTGCAGAAGGGGGGCAGGAGAGCATTTCTCCAAGTCATTGCAAGTCATGTCAGGGAGACCAGCTATATGTGGGGGTATTTTCTGTGTATTTTCCTAGGATCTCCTCTGTTGCTCTGTTTGCCAGTTTTTAGGCCAGTGCCACTAACTTACTGACATTGTAGATGGTTTTGTTTTTATTTTGAGTTGTACTTTTGATGGAAGTTTTAATGTCAATAATTTGGCAAAGAATACACAGCAGTTTGGAAACCTGTTTCAGAAAATATTCATTCAGGCCAGCCATATTCCAGTGTTCTTTGTGTGAGACATGTATGGAAATGGTTCTGATAGCTTTCACTAGTGATTTCCCAAGCTGATGACATCACCATGAATCCCAGTGGCTTTTATTTTATTTTCTGTTACTCTATTTTCTTTCATTGTAAATTCAAGTTAACGTACAGTGTAATATTTGTTTCAAGTGCACAGTTGAGTGATTCAGCACTTCCATACAATGCCTGGTGCTCATCACAAGTGTGCTCCTTAATCCCCATCACCTGTTTATCCCCTCTTCCCACACTCCTCCCCTTTGGTAACCACCAATGTGCTATCTCTAGTTAAGAGTCTGTTTCTTGGGGAGTGCCTGGGTGGCTCCATCGGTTAGGCGTCCCGATTTCGGCTGAGGTCACGATCTTGAGGTTCGTGAGTTCGAGCCCCACATGGGGCTCTGTGCTGACAGCTCGGAGCCTGGAGCCTGCTTCAGATTCTGTGTCTCCCTCTCTGTCTGCCCCTCCCCTGCTTACGCTCTGACTCTCTGTCTCCCTCTCTCTCTCTCAAAACTAAGTAAACACTAAAAAAAGAAAAGAATCTGTTTCTTGGTTTGCCTCTCTCTCTCTTTTCCCCTTTGTTTTATTTCTCAAATTCTACATCTGAGTGAAATCATATGGGATTTGTCTTCCTCTGACTTATTTCACTTAGCATAACATTCTCTAGCTCCATCCATGTTGTTGCAAGTGCCAGGATTTCATTCCTTTTTATGGCTGAGTAATACTCCATTTAATATATGTACGGTATCTTTATCCATTCATCAGTCAGTGGACATTTGGGCTGTTTCCATAATTTGGCTGTTGTAGATAGTGCTGCTATAAACATAGGGGTGCATGTATCCCTTTGAATTAGTGTTTTTGTATTCTTTGGGTAAATACCTAGTAGTGCAATTGCTAGGTTGTAGGGTAGTTCTATTTTTAACTTTTTGAGGAACCTCCATACTGTTTTCCAGAGTGGCTGCACCAGTTTGCATTCCCACCAACAGTGCACGAGAGTTCCCCTTTCTCTGCGTCCTCACCAACGCTCGTTTCTCGTGTTGTTGATTAGCCATTCTGACAGGTGTGAGGTGATAACTCACTGTAGGTTTGATTTGTGTTTCTCTGATGATGTGTGATGTTGAGCATCTTTTCACGTGTCTGTTGGCCATCTGTATGTCTTCTTTGGAAAAGTGTCTTTTCGTGTCTACTGCCTGTTTTTTGTTATTTTTTTTTAATGTTTATTTATTTTTGAGAGAGAGGGATAGAGCTCAAGTGGGGAGACACAGAGAGAGAGGGAGACGCAGAATCCAAAGCAGGCTCCAGGCTCCAGCTGTCAGCACAGAGCCTGACGTGGGGCTTGAACCCACGAACCATGAGATCATGACCTGAGTCAGATGTTTAACTGACTGAGCCACTCAGGTGCCCCTGCCTGTTTTTTAGTTGGATTATTTGTTTTTTGGGTGTTGAGTTTTATAAGTTATTTGTATATTTTGGGTATGAACTCTTTATCAGATATGTCATCTGCAAATCTCTTCTTCCATTCTGTAGGTTCCCTTTAATTTTGTTGATTATTTCCTTTGCTGTGCAGAAACTTTAAATTTTGATGAAGTCCCAATAGTTTATTTTTGCTTTTGTCTCCCTTGCCTCCAGTGATGATTCTAGTAAGAAGTTGCTACAGCCGAGGTCAAAGAGGTTACTGCCTGTGTTCTCCTCTATTTTGATGGTTTCCTGCCTCCCATTTAGGTCTTTAATCCATTTTGAGTTTACTTTTGTGTACAGTGTAAGAAAGTGGTCCAGGCTCATTGTTCTGCATGTTGCTGTCCAGTTTTCCCAGCATCATTTGTTGAAGAAATTGTCTTTTTCCCCGTTGGATAGTCTTTCCTGCTTTGTTGAAGATTAATTGACCGTATAGTTGTGGGTTGACAATGATTTTTAATATGAGCGACATCATCCTTTTGTTAAAGTACTGTCATTTTGAATTTTGCTGGTTTGGTAGTTTTGTTTGTGTCTAGTTTCATCAATATCATAGATTTAACCTTAGATTTGTAATTGTACATAAATAAGCCGCAGGAAAATAAACCAGTTTCCCTCTAAAGGGAATCCATATACCACCCAAATTTGAACTTCGTAGTAGATTATAAGCTTGACGATGACTCTGAGTTGTTAAGTGACTGTCATAAGTGCTATAGTGACGTGCGAATGGAAAGTTCCTCCCCCTGACATCGATGTGGGGATGGGAAGGTCCCCTGAGCAAACAATTCTAAGTAGAGGTTTTCTCTTTCCTACCCCAAAAGAAGATCCTCATAGAAACAATTTCTAGTGGAAATTTTCTCTTTCTTTTTGAAAAAATAACTTCTTCCTGATTTAAACGGTACATATTACACGTGGAGAATTTGAAAACAGGAAAGTAGAGAGGA
This sequence comes from Herpailurus yagouaroundi, assembly GCF_014898765.1. Taxonomy (NCBI): domain Eukaryota; kingdom Metazoa; phylum Chordata; class Mammalia; order Carnivora; family Felidae; genus Herpailurus; species Herpailurus yagouaroundi. The sequence continues at coordinate 71,576,822 of NW_024412396.1, forward strand.
CAGACAGTACAAACCAGCATTGATCCTACTGTCCAGGGAAGAAAACCACATTAAACGTGGGCTGTAGTTCCTTTATGTGTTTAAGAGAACATTTTCACAAAATTGATACTGTACTGTGTATTTATTTTGGATAGTTTACATTTAACATGTATTAGTTACCCCCTTGTTAAATATTCTTTGAAAATATTTTAAAAACCTGAATAATATCATATGGTATGCCATAATTTATTTATTAGTACCCAATTTGGGGACAATTAGCTTGATTTTAGGATTTCATCATTGTAAACAACACAATGGTAAATGTCTGCACAAAATTCTTGGGGTACACCTTTGGTTATTTCCTTAAGATAAATTAGTAAAATGGCATTATTTACTGGCATCAGAGGGTATACACATTTTTAAGGCTATTGATACACATCAGAATGTTAATTTTAAAAAAGAGAAAAGAGGGGCGCCTGGGTGGCTCAGTCGGTTAAGCGGCCGACTTCGGCTCAGGTCATGATTTCGCAGTCCGTGAGTTCGAGCCCCGCGTCAGGCTCTGTGCTGACAGCTCAGAGCCTGGAGCCTGTTTCAGATTCTGTGTCTCCCTCTCTCTGTCTCTCTCTGTCTCAAAAATAAATAAACGTTAAAAAAAAAATTTAAAAAAAAAAAAGAGAAAAGAAAGAGATAAAGCTAATGAAAGGAAGTTTAATCCTGTCCTTAGCTTGGAGATTCCCTCCAAAAAGCCAAGGCCTAGAAAAACAATCAGAAGTAAATGGTGTGGTTCCATGGGCTGACCAGTGGGGGGAGCCCTGTTCCTGAGTCCTCTAATAGCTGCTGGGTCTAAAGATGGACTGTGTCTTTGTCTTCGAGGCTGTGTGAAAGACATCTCAGTTTGGGGTTAATATCAGAATATGAATAAACTCTCTTAAAAACTGTTGTGATATGCCACATTTTGCCCCCTGTATTCCAAGCACCCTGGGTTTATAGAGTCAGATCTGTTTCTGCCCCAGAGCCACTCCTTAACCTGACTGAGCAAATTCCTTAACCCTCATAAGCCTCAATTTTTCTCCCATATATAATGAGAATAATTCCACTTCCTGCAGAGGGTTTTGTGAGGACCTAATGAAAATGCAGAAGTTCTTAGCCTATGGTGTTCAACAAACATTAGTTATCTACCTCCCCACTGCAATTTGTTATGTCTACAAGAAGAGAAACCCTGAAACCATCTGGAACAATTCTGATTTCAAATATTCTGTCCTTTGTCAATCACTGTACAACTCATCTACCATCAGCGGTCGTTTTTTGGTTCAGAAGCCACAGTTGCTATTGATGCTTCAACTTCTCTAAAAGTTATAAATGATACAGAAGAGAACCGTTAAAATAAAGACAACAAGGAGGCAGGTTGTTTTGGGGAAGAAGAGGTCACCATACCAGAAAATTCATATTAAGAAATAGTTACTACAGTTGAGCACGTTTAGCTGTGAGATTCACAGAAGCCGTGGCAGAAAGGGCAGCACGGGCCGATGCGTGCCTGTCGTGCTGGAGTAGCACCGACACGCCTTTGTAGAGCTCTAAAGACCTTCTCTGGGGATCTTAGAGACAGTGGACAGCTTACCTTACGAGTGTGCTTTTGGAAGCCTCTTACACACCTCCTCCAGTCCTTTCTCCCTTGTGATAGCTTGACCTGGGGCCCTTCTGTAAAAGCTTCTGGAACCTGTAAACAGTCTCTGGCTTCTGCCCTCCACTGGGCTCTCTTTGTGCAGCTGTGTCTGTTGCTCTGCTCTTTTTTCCTCTGTTCTCTCTCAAAGGATGCTAAATCAGAAAAGATCTGACAGACTAACTCACCAGTGGACCAAAGTCTACTTCCTTTTCCCTTTCACCTTGCTAACTTCCAAGCCTTCAAATCCTAGTTTATTTTTTTAAAGTTTATTTATTTATTTTGAGAGAGAGAGAGAGAGAGAGAGGGCACACTTGTGTGTGGGAGGGGCAGAGAGAAGGAGAGACACAATTCCAAGCAGGCTCCATGCTGTCAGCACAGAGCCCGATGTGGGGCTTGAACTCGTGAATTGTGAGATCATGACCTGAGCCGTGATCAAGAGTCAGATGCTTTACGGACTGAGCCATCCAGGTGCCCCCAAATCTTAGTTTAAACACCACTTCCTCCAGGAGTGAATCCTTGACCCCTCTCCTGGCCAAGGGCCCTTTCTTGCTATTTGCCTCTGTGGCATCCCATATTTCCTTTTCCATAACTCTTTCTATTTTTAATTACTTACATTTTTTTCTCTTATGTTTCATAAAGGATTATGCTTATTTTGATCTCGGTTGGATCCCTGGAGCCTAGCACTGTGCCTGGCACTTGGTAAATGCTTGATAAATATTGATGTGGCCATCAAGACCTTAAACGGATAGGAAAATGATGACATTCATTCCAGCTTGCCCTGAGTCCTTCCAAGAACAACATTCCAGGCAGCCACCCCCCAAATCGTAGAAGCTGGCATCCAAATGAGAGCTGTTTTGTTATGTGAATAATGAATTAGTGCATTGCTGGGGTGACAGTGCGTTAGTCTGTTGTTTCCATACTGCTGCGGTGGGACATATTTATCTGTTGATGTGTGGAAGGATTTTTTGTCCCGTTATTTCTTTGTAAGGACATTATGGACTGTAACTCTTAGTGTTCTGGATGTTTCTCAATCTTTTCTGTGCCTGGGAGACGCTTGTGTGTGTTCTTCCAAAATGCAGATCCCATTGCCAGAGATGGAGGGATCCTTTCTCAAAATCTTTTTTTTTTTCTTTCTATTAATGGACTTTATATTTTAGAACAAGTTCAGATTTACAGAAAAATTGAGCAGATAATACAGAGAGTTCCCATATGCCCTACACACATATATACAATTTCTCCCTCTGTTATTAACATCTTACATTTTGGGGACATTTGTTACACTCATTGAGTGAATATTGATATTCTTATTAGCCAAAGTCCACTCGTCAAGTTTCCTTGTTTTTACCTTGTGTCCTTTTTCTGTTCCAGGGTCCCATCCAGGACACCACATTACATTTTGTTGTTATACCTGCTTAACTCCTCTTGGCTGTGATAGTTTTCCAAACCTTCCTTATTTTTGATGCCCTTGACTATTTTGAGGAATATTAGTTAGGATTGTAGGATGGCCCCTCTGATGGAATTTGTCTCATGTTTTTCTCGCGATTAGAGTGAGTGGGGTTGTCAGCTCTGGGGAGGAAGGTGACAGAGATACGGTGCCCTTTTCATCACTTCATATAGAGGGTACCTACTAGCAACATGATTTATGACTGTTGATGTTGACCTTGGCCACCTGGCTGATGTAGTGTTTGTCGGGTAGCATCCTTGTAAAGTTCCTCTCTTGGTCCCTTTTTTAAGAAAGTTACTTACTATTCACGGCCCGCAATTAAGGAGTAGAGAGTTCCGCTGCTTCTCCTGATGTGTGCTTTTTAAATATTAATAATTAAGTATTTTTATACACATTAGAAAAACAGTGCATCCCATCCGTGGTATCCTAACCGGGTTCCCCAGAAGGCTGCGTCTGAGGCAAAGGCCGTGTGAGAGGAGCTTTGGAGGGAGTGTCCCCTCTGGGGGCCGGAAGAAGGACAGGGCAGTGCAGTGGAAGGAGGAAGAGCCAGGACCGGCATTCGGTCCTGATGAGGCCATTGCTCTAGGCCGCCCAGGACTCATACTTGTGGGAAGAAAGGGAGCAGCGCATACCCAGCAGCTGCCGTCCTCCTCTGACAGAGGATTGCCCCGGGGGCCTTCGTCGCCCCGCACCTGGAGGTGTTCCCCTGGAGGGCCCCTGTGGCAGCCGCTGGAGCAGGGACCCGGAGGCAGGTCGGTGGTGGCGGGAATCAGAAACAGGTGAAGCAGGAGTGGAAGTGGTCCGGAAGACGTGCCCCCTGCACGGGGTTTTGTGAATATTATTACTACATAGGAGGTAAATCAATTTCACTGTTTTAATCTCCTCGTTCATTGCTTCTTGATTTTCAGTCATTGCCGGAAAGCTTCCTATACTTCCAGGTTGACTTTGCCTGTGTTTTTCTAGTACTTGTATAATTTCTTTTCTTTTTGTTGTGCCCAGATGTGTTAACCTCCGACCCATTTGTGATGCCATATACGGTTTGAGGGATGGATCCAATTTTATCCGTTTCTGTCTGGTTTTTCAGTTATCCCAGTGCCACTTATTAAAAGTTCTGTTTTCTCCAACTGTTTTGAGATGCCTCCAATTGTTTTTGAGATGCCGTCTTTTGTCGTATTTAACTAATCTGACCTATTTCTCAATTTTCTGTTACATTTCATTGGTCTATATTTATTCATGTGCCAATATTCTTAATTTAGGAGACTTTATTTTATTTACTTATTTTTGAGAGACAGAGAGAGAGCACAAGTGGGGGAGGAACAGAGAGACTGAGACACAGAATCTGAAGCAGGCTCCAGGCTCTGGGCTGTCAGCACAGAGCCCAACATGGGACTTGAACTTATAAACTGTGAGATCATGACCTGAGCCAAAGTCGGATGCTTAACCAACTGAGCCACCCAGGAGTCCCTAGTTAAAGAGGCTTTATAATAGGTGTTAATATTTAGTAGGGCTAGTACTCTCATGTTGTTCTAGTGAGTTGATTTTAAGGTTTTTGTTTTTTTTTTTCTTGAGAGAGAGCGCCCATCCAAGCAAGCGGGGGAGGGGCAGAGAGAGAGAATCCCGCAGGCTCCACGCTATGAGCATGGAGCCCAGTGTGGGGCTTGAACCCACAAAACATGAGATCATCACCTGAGCTGAAACCAAGGGTCAGACCCTTAACTCAGGTGCCCCTCATGCGTTGGTTTTAAAGAAAAAGATTATGTAATAGCACTCATATTAAATAGACATGACAAAAATCACGAGTGACCAGAGTTTGGGAAATAGTACTTTAACCCCAAGGAACAAATCTGGAATGGCATGGTTCAGGCATCTGTGTGCCCCTTGGGGAGAATTCTCATTTATCACATGATGCATGTGGCTTTTGAATATGAATCCAAGAGATAATGAGTGAGGCTAGAGGTCCCTTACAGGCAATATGACTTTTCCGAGTAGGATTGTTAGCATGTTAAGGTAACCCCTACCCTTAGTCATCCGCCCCCCAAATTACTGATGAAACCACAAGCTGTTTTGGAGGATTTTGACCTGTTAAAAATACTCATTTGTAAAACTGTAGAAAGAGATCCTCTAAGTCTCAGGGTTTTTAACTCTCACTGGGTATCAGAAATACTTGAAAAGACCCTCTTCCCTACCTCTCCTCCTGTGCTGGGGCCCTACCTCAGAGATTCTGTCAATCTGGAGTAAGGTGGTTGTGTTGTTTTATCGTTAAAACAATAAATTAGATTTTTATTATTATTAAATGTGCACCCATAGTTGGGAACTAGTGACCTAGTCCCAAGGTCAGGAGCAAGGCTGGGGTTTTTTTTGGCATTGTAGCAGACCTAGCAGTGGACCCAAAACATAGTAAGTAAATGATATGTGAGTCCCTCCTTTCTCAGATGAGAAAACAGACCCCAGAGGTCACTTGCCTGGGGCTCACAAGGGCATGAGGCGCAGGTGTGGTGTTTTTGGTTTTTTTCCCACTCTCCTCTGTCCGCATCGTCCCCTTTACTTACGGGCAGAAGTGGGCAAGAGCACTTGCTGTCTTGACTCCTGTGTCGTCCAGTGTCGTCATCTCGACCCTAGCTCCCCCTGCTTGGTACAGCAGAAAGTATAGCGCAGGGGTGAGCCTGAGACTCTGTGGTAGGATCACTGGGCTGGGTCAGCCAGTGTTCAGGGCCAGCCCGCCGGGGGTGGGGGGGGGGGAGGGGGGGAGAGGACGAGGGGAGAAGGGGCAAGGACGCGGCGAAGTGCTGGCAAAGTGCGTTTCCTGTGCACCTGCTGTGTGCCACGCTCTGAGCCTTCGAGGTCACAGCTATCTCCGTTTTGGGCGGGAGCTTCACACCTTCGATCCCAGCCATAAAGTAGTCAGATTTTCGATTACAATGCATGATGACATTACTTCTGATTAATGCTTTATTTTAATTAGGATGTCTGGTTTTCTGTTAGTCAACAGTAATTCCAAATCTGTTTTCCTACAGCCCAGATTGCTTCCTTCAGTCTTGATTTGGGGTAGTCCCCTGGGAAAGACTCAAATTTCAAAACTGGTTCAGTTTTAAACAGAGGTTGTGTTAAATTTGTTGGATTTGGGGGTTCTTCCGGCAGTGGTTTTTCAGGTTGTTTGGGCTAACCCAACTGAGAACAGGAGAAGGTGAAAAGTTAAGGAAGAAACCCCATTGAACACGTGGGAGGGCGACCAGGCGGAAGGATTTGCAGAGGCGGGATTCAGGATGGGATAGACGGGCAAGCCTGACATTTGGCACCATCTGTCCGCTTGACACATTGCTGAGACCGCTGAAATGGTCACCTGCGACAATGATTGGAGCATTAGGCAGATTCACGGGGCTCGGGAGGTGCAGATTGGTGTCGGAGCTGGCCAAGGGTGCGGAACCCTAGTAAACGTGCCAGGGTTTCCTCCGGGCTCTGCTTAGGGACAAGGGTGAACCAGAGAGACACCGGCCTCTCAGAAACTGGAGGGTATCGCAGTACCTGATGATTTTCAGATGACCTGGGGTTGTTCGTACCCCCGACCTACCTGCCTGTTAGAAGCAAGAGTAAATCCTCTCTGGAGGAGTCTTGGGTTATCGGCAAGATTTCATGTCAGAAACGATTGGATCTTTGAGAAGAGAAAACATAGCCCCAAAGCAAGAGAAAACAGACAGTTGGAATAGACACATCATCCGACTTGGATTTTAAAAGACCCGAGAGTAGTACGTTTAAGGAAATAAGGTGGGTTGTACCTTTCCCTGTTCATCGTGGCCACCCCACCCCAGCTCGGAGGCTGACTCGACTCCACACGAGGGCGTTTCTGATTTGACTGTGGTGAGCAGGTGTGTCTGCTTCTTGCCCTCACATGTGTTTGCGTGGTTGTAAACATCTGCTTAATCCCATCCTGGGTAGCTTTAAGGTTGGGACAAGAGAGGAATTGGAATGGTGACCTGTGAGTGAGAAGAGCCCCTGAAGGTCACTTTGGATCTTACTGTGCTGTTATCATTGAGAGACGTGGACATTGTGATGGAGTTAGGCAGGGTAAACACTCGTGGATGTAATTTTACACAATAAAGGTGGTGTTAAATATTTAACATAAATATAATCTCAGTGAATGTGCATTCTTTAAAAATACCTGTTTTTAAGTGTTTATTTTTGAGAGAGAGAGAGAGAGTGCACAAGCAGGGGAGGAGTGAAGAGAGAGGGGGAGACACAGAATCCAAAGCAGGCTCCAGGCTCTGAGCTGTCAGCACAGAGCCCCAATGTGGGGCTTGAACTCACAGACCATGAGATCATGACCTGAGCCAAAGTCAGATGCTTAACTGACTGAGTCACTCAGACACCCCAAAAAATATTTTTTAAAAGATGTTTATTTGTTTATTTTTTTTGAGAGGGGGAGAAAGAGAGAGAGAGAGAGCTCACACACACAAACAGGGTAGGGGCAGAGAGAGAGGGAGACAGAGAATCCTGAAGCAGGCTCCAGGCTCCGAGCTGTCAGCACAGAGCCCAACACGGGGCTCAAACCCATGAACCATGAGATCATGACCTGAGCTGAAGTCAGATGCTTAACTGACTGAGCCACCCAGGTGCCCCCAAAAATACTTTTAAACTTTAAATTTACTCTAGTTAATGTGAATCTTTATTTACTTATTTACTTACTTATTTATTGAGAGAGAGGGAGGGAGGGAGAGCACGCACACCCAGACGAGGGGCAGAGAGAGGAGGAGAGAGAGAATCCCAAGTAGGCTCCGCACCGTCAGCACAGAGCCCGACACAGGGCTCGATGTCAGAACCGTGAGATCATGACCTGAGCCAAAATCAGGAGTTGGACACTTAACTGACTCAGTCACCCAGGCATCCTGTAAATATGAATTTTTTTAAACTGTGGACTTCTTTGTAGTATAACTACGTGACTCTTCCTTATTTATCTGTTTTCATGTGTCACATCTGCTTAAATTTTTACTCGAAAGATATATATGGAGCACCTACCACATGCAAGGCAGTGGGCCAGGGCCAAGACTACAGACCCCAGCAAGAGCTGGCCCTTAGGGAGAGTAGCCAAGAAGGGGGGTTGCGCCTGAGATGAAAGTGCCAGAGAAGGCGTGTGAGTTCGTATTTTTATTTATTTCTGCTTTGCATTTGCAGCGGGCTAGTCGAGGGGGTGTTCCGTTCTGGTTCTTCCCTCTTGGACCTCTTTGAACGGATTCATTTTCTTCTCGTTAGCTCCTCAGTGGCTTGAAGACCGTGGTCTTCAGAAAGTCCTGCCTTTGTTTGAATGTTTGTTTATGTTTGAGAGCGAGAGAGTGCACAGGGGAAGGGCAGAGAGAGGGGACACAGAGGATCCTACATGGTCTCCGCGCTGACAGCACAGAGCCCGACGTGGGGCTCGAGCTCACGAACCGCGAGATCACGACCTGAGCTGAGGTCGGACGCTCAACTGACTGGGCCACCCAGGCGCCCCAGGTCTTGTCTTATCTCAATTAAATGTCCTCCGTTCTTCCAGTTTTTCATGATGTGTCTCTAACTAGCAGTATCCCTTTTGAGGTCCTTCCTTCCACTGAGCCCTGACGCGCTGGATCCCTCTTAGCAATGTAAACATGTAAATCCTCTCGCTGGTGTGATCACAGGCCCTGGCGCACAGACGAAGCCCTTTACACAGAATGGGAGCGCAGCACACCTTGGAGACTGCGTGCCTGTAGACAGATCAGACGTGCCGCTGGCACCACTCACTTGTGCCAGCTGAGATTTCTGAGCAGCGTTAACGTACTGTTGATAAACACTTCTTTGCTGGGAAGGAGGAGAACGCTTGCCTCAATATGTGTCACTACACGAAATAGAACCGTAAGTGACGTGCTGAATCAGAGACAGAGTCCCAGATAGAAGGGCAGCACTGGAAAGACGAACCGGCCGGTCCCTCGCAGGAGCAAAGAGCCACGTGCCTCAGAGTGTCCGAGGCCGCGGTGCTGAGACGCAAGACGGTGCGCCACGCGGATGGCTGATCACTCACCACGGATTCCTGGAGCGGACTGTGCTCAGCCCTGGGCTGGGGGTGGAACACCTGGCTTTCTGCACGTGCGGCTCGGTCCCAAGGACACGGAGCACAGGTCCCTCGGGTTCGGCTCGTCTAAAACCGGACTCGCTGTCGCTAAATTTATGAGCAGTTGGGTTTTGGAAAAAAATGGCAAAATCCAATGGGGGCGGAAGTAGCCTTTTCAACAAATGGGGGGACAAACGAACCTCCACAAACAGCAGAATGAAGTTGAGCCTCCACCGCACTCCATGTACAAAGTTAACTCAGATTATGAACTTCAGGAGAAGAACTAAAACTTTAAAACTCTTACAGGAGAAAATGGGAGTGAATCTTCATGGCTTGGGGTTAGGAGGAGTTTCTTTCTTTTTTTAAAATTAAAAAAAATATTTTTAATGTTTATTTTTGAGAGAGAGAGAGACAGAAACAGCATGACTGGAGGAGGGGCAGAGAGAGAGGGGGGACACAGAATCCCAAGCAGGTTCCAGGCTTTGAGCCGTCAGCACAGAGCCCGACACGGGGCTCGAACCCACGAACTGTGAGATCGTGACCCGAGCCCAAGTCAGACCTTTAAGTGACTGAGCCACCCAGGCGCCCCTAGGCAGTGGTTTCTCAGACATGACACCAGAACAGCCACCATGAAAGAAAAAAAGAAATGACACCAAAACACAAATGACAAATCACATTTCATCAAAATTAAAAGCTTGTGTGCTGCATGCAAACTACACTATCAAGAAAGTGACAGAACTGTTCCCAGCACGGGAGGGAATATTTGCAGATCCTGTATCTGCTAAGGGACTTCTATCTAAAATATATAAATAACTCTTATGACTTAATAATAAAAAAGACAACCTAATTTATTTATTTATAATTTATTTATGCTTATTTAGTTTGAGAGAGAGTAGAAGCAGGCGAGGGCCAGAGAGAGGGAGAGAGAGAATCCCAAGCAGGCTCCACACTGTCCGTGCGGAGGCTGATGTGGGGCTCGAACTTGCAAGGAGATCATGACCTGAGCTGAGATCGAGAGTCGGACACTTGACTGACTGAGCCACCTAGACGCCCCACAAACAACCCAATTTAAAAATGGGCAGGAGATTTAAATGGATGCTTCTCCAAGGAAGATACACAAATGGCCAATAGGCACATGAAAAGGTGTTCAGCATCCTTAGACGTGAGGAAATGCAGAGCAGAGCCCCAGTGAGACATCACTTCACCACCACTGGGTGGGCTAGCATAAAAGCATGGGAACAAAGGTTGGTGAGCACGCACACGACCGCGTGCACGGAGTGAGGGGCTATGTGGATACATCTGCAGGAGCCCTTGTCCATTGCTGGGGACAACGTAAAAGGGTGCAGCAGCTTTGGGAAACAGTTTGGCGGGTCCTCAAATATTACACCCCTGAGTTACCATATGTCTCAGCATTTCCACTCCTAGGCATGTACCCAAGAGAAAATAAAATCTAGGTTTACTCAAAACTTCTACGTGAATGTTCATCACGGTACTATTCACAACAGCGGCTCCAGCCTGGCTGTCTGTGTGCTGTGACGACACAGACAAGACGCGGTGTAGCCACATGCTGGAATATTACTCGGCAGCAAAAAGGAGCGAGGTACTGGTACAGACATAACGTGGGTGAACCTTGAAAACATGATGCCGAGTAAATGAAACCAGTCAGTAAGCCAGTCACTTGGCCAAATGGGCCACACAGGCACCCCCATTTTTTTTATTTTTAAGTAATCTCTATACCCAATGTGGGGCTTGAACTCACACCCCCAAGATTAAGAGTCGCACACTCTACTGACTGAGCCAGCCAGCGGCCCCAGTACATCCCAAATTTTGATTGCATTGATGGTCACACCACTTTGTAAATAACTAAAAAAAAAAGTCATTGAATTGTATCTTTAAGTGGGTTAATGTCATGGAATAAAAATCTGATTCTCAGTAAATCTGGTTTTTTTTTTAACTTGTTTTATTTTTCATTTTTTTAAATTTACATCCAAATTAGCTAGCATATAGTGCAACAAGGATTTCAGGAGCAGATTCCTTAGTGCCCCTTACCCATTTAGCCCATCCCCCCCCCCCCACAACCCCTCCAGTAACCCTCAGTTTGTTCTCCATATTTAAGAGTCTCTTATGTTTTGTCCCCTTCCCTGTTTTTATATTATTTTTATTTCCCTTCCCTTATGTTCATCTGTTTTGTCTCTTAAAGTCCTCGTGAGTGAACTCATATGATTTTTGTCTTTCTCTGACTAATTTCACATAGCATAATACCCTCCAGTTCCATCCATGTAGTTGCAAATGGCAAGATTTCATTCTTTTTGATTGCTGAGTAATACTCCCTCGTATATATAGACCACATCTTCTTTATCTGTTCATCCATCGATGGACATTTGGGCTCTTTCCATACTTTGGCTATTGTCGATAGGGCTGCTATTAACATGGGGGGGGGGTGTGTGTCCCTTCAAAACAGCACACCCGTATCCCTTGGATAAATGCCTAGGAGTGCAATTGCTGGGTGGTAGGGTAGTTCTGTTTTTAGTTTTTTGAGGAACCTCCATACTATTTTCCAGAGTGTGGCTGCACTAGCTTGCATTCCCATCAGTAAGTCTGTTTTTTTAAACTGAACTCACTGCTTTCCTTCCCTCCATGAGATACACACTGGTGACCCACAGTAGAAACCTGGTGTCTCGATGGAGACATTCACTTCCCTCCCGCTGCATCCAGGCGGCCATGTCACCATTTTTTCCTGCTAAGGAAAATCTCTCTTGTCTGTCCCCTTCTCCAGAGCCATGATACTGAATCAAATCAGATCTTCATCCTGTTCAAATGCTGTATAATTACATTCCACGTTTGTTCTTTACCTCTGAAAAAGTCTCTCTGGACTTGGTTAAATTGATAATAACTAAATCTGAGTGAATATTCTCTTCCCAAGTTTCATTAGCTTATTGTGATGTCTTTCTGGATGAAGTCATGACTCCTTAGCAGGGTATGTAGTCTCGTGTGAACTGGACTCTCTCTGCCTCTTCAGGCTAATTTCCTCCGTTCTTATAAGGAATCTGCCCTCACATGTTCTTTGCTTAGGGTAACCCTCTCGATCGTAACGATAACCCTCTTGATGGTAACGCCATGTTCAAGCGATCAGTAGCCACATGTGGCTGGTGGCTGCCACGTTGGACAGCACAGAGTGTAGAACTTCCACATTGTATCGTAAGCCCTTAGTGAATATTTTCCGAAGGAATGAATGTATCATAGCTGTTATATCTACAACAGGCATTCACCTGACTTGTGCCTTCATACTTTCAGTGGTAAAGTGCTCCCTGGGTCATGAGGGTCATGAGGCAGCACGTTGGATTCCTGAATCATCCCTAGGTATTTCATCCTCCTCCTTGTTATACTTGGCTGGTATTTGCTTCTCTAAAGTTTCTACTGCTTGGTTCAAGTTTTGTATCATCCAAAACGGCACCCACATTATTAGACCACGGCAGTTGTTTCCTCAAAGTGTGTTCTGCCCTGAGTAAACACTTTGCCCACTTAAGCCTTGTGTAACATAGTCAGTGGTCTTCAGTGTGTGGGTGCTTCTTACAAACTGTGGGCTCCAAATACGGTGTGACCGGTGCAGAATTGAGGGCTGTCAGCTCTCTTTCTGATACGTACATTTCAACTTGCGCAGCCCTAATTGTTATGTTTCCGCATCTGCCACAAAGTTCAGCAGTTAGCACAGTAGCTGGCTGAAAAAATTAAATCATCATTTAATGTATGTCGAGGTAAGACTTCTTAAGCTTTTTTGGAGGGCAGTGTTTTCTGTCAGTGTATAATCAAATAAATTTTAATCATTTTTATCTGAAATTGCTTCTTGCTTAACTGCCATTAAGGTACCTCTTTTTTGAATCATAAAAATATTTGACCCTTGTGGAAAATTTAAATGTAAGCAAGAATGAGAGGACAAGGGTCGTCTGGCTGGCTCAGTCGGTAGAGTGTGCGACTCTTGATCTCAAGTTTGTGAGTTCAGGCACCATGTTGGGTGTAGAGATTACTTAAAAATAAAAATCTTTAAAAAAAAAAAAAAAAAGGACAAGTACTCATTATCACATCATCCAGAGATAGTGTTAACTTTCTGCTGTGTGTCCTTTCTCAAATAGCACAGAGCCTGATGCGGGGCTCAAACCCACAAACTGAGCCAAAGTCAAGAGTTGGAGACTTAACTGACTGAGCCACCCAGGTGCCCCATAAAGCCACACAGTTTTTTAAAAAAATGTATATATTGCAGATTTGTGGCATACGTATAGCTTTGTAACCTTCATTTACCAATATACCATGTTTAACGGCGTATTTGTGTCATTTTTTAGAGCTTTGTTTCAACACTTTATTATGAAAATTTTCAGGCTCGGAAAAATTGAATTATCTAATAAACATCTGTATACCCACCACCATTTCACTGTATTTGGTTTGTCACTATTCTATCCATGTACTTACCCTTCTCTTTCTATCAATCATCTTTTTTTTTTTTTTTGATAAAGTTTAACTTTTTAATGACTCTATAGTACTTCATTGACTGGGAGCATCTAGATTGTTTAACTACATAGTCAACCTGTTGTTGGGTATTTAGGTTGCTTTCCATTTATATTGTGGTGGTTTTCGCATTGTTGAATTTTGAGATTTTGTTTTATATTCTGGGTATAAGTCATTTATGAGGTATATGGCCTGCAGTGTTTCCTCCCAGTCTGTAGCTTTTACCCTTTCATTTTCTTAGTGGTGTCTTAAAATACATACATTTTTTTTTTTAATTTTTTTTCAACGTTTATTTATTTTTGGGACAGAGAGAGACAGAGCATGAATGGGGGAGGGTCAGAGAGAGAGGGAGACACAGAATCGGAAACAGGCTCCAGGCTCTGAGCCATCAGCCCAGAGCCTGACGCGGGGCTCGAACTCCCGGACCGCGAGATCGTGACCTGGCTGAAGTCGGATGCTCAACCGACTGCGCCACCCAGGCGCCCCAAAATACATACATTTTTAATTTTGATGAAGTCCAGTTTACCAATATTTTCTTTTACGGATCATTCTCTGCCTACCCCAAAATCAGGGAGATGTTTTCCTATGTTTCCTTCTAGAAGGCTTATAGTTTTAATTCTCACATTTAGCCTATGATACGTTTTAAGTTCATTCTTGTGCATGGTGTGAGATAAGGGCCTAAGTTTACTTTTTTGCATATGGATTTCCAATTATTCCAGTGCCATACGTTGAAAAACCCAGGCTTTTCCCTATGAGTTGTCTTAGCACCTGTACTGAAAATAAATCATTTGACCCTGTGCTCATTCATTTTTAACGTGATACAGAATAGAAAAAAATCTCGTTTCTGTTTTACTCTGTTTTGCTTCTGTTCCTGATGGCTTCACTTACACCAAACATTTTGGAAACCATGTCCTTTCTGTGGTGGATCTCATCTCAATAGTGTTGATGGATGACAGAGGCATGGGAGTTGTAAAGAACTGGGAAAATACGGTCGAGGGCACGCTGTTTTTGCTCCTTCTCCCTGTCCCTAGGTTGGGTATTTGCCCAGGAACATGAGTGATAACTATATACTTGGTGAAGCTCTCACAAGAACGGTGATCGAGTAAATCCTTCAGGAAAGAAACATGTCTGGCAGGTACCAGGATACCAGCAAAGCTCAGAAAACTTCCTTAAGACTAAAAGTTAGTTTTTTCCAGTGCTCTCTCTTTTGAAGTCCGCTTTCTCTGGGGAATACTTTAATCCCTTTTTACAGTTTGTGAAGATGTGACAGAGTGTGAACTTTGAGTTAAAAAGTGTAGCTCGGCAAGATCTGAACTCCGTTTCCTAATTAACGTACTGGGTGATGACGCTAGCAACAATGGCTGGTATTAATGAGTATTTTTCACGTGCCGGCACTTTTCTCATCATGTCAAGTGCACGGTCTCATTTAATCTTTGCAATAACCCGAGAAGGTAGGTACTGCTATTTCTCTCTTTTTATGGGTGGGGAGCCTGCCGCACAGAAAGACAAGTGAGTTGTGCGTTTGGCTGGAAAGTCTGGGCCCCAGCAGGTCCCGAGCCTGGGAATCACAGCGCCACGCTGCTCGAAAACTCACGGGAGTGTAGTTCCGGAGACTGGGCTTAATCTACGGTCCAAGCCTTCAGTTTGTACTGGGTATTTCCCATCTTTGTTACTGCGGTCGTGTTTTTAATCACGTGTAAACGTAACTGTTTGCCTCGGTGTAACTCCCTTGGCATTTCTGGTAGGGCTGACGTGGGTATCTGGCTTCTCATTGAGAATTTCAAGCTTTGAGTGAGTTAAGAAGCCGGAAGGAAAGGGAAATGTTAGATGTTTAGACTCACCATGTAGTTTCTTCTGTCAGCTGTTCTCTTGCCTAAAAAGCAGGCGGTGTCCTGCACCTGTTCATTGGCCAACAGGCCCGTCCTTCATGTAGTAAAGGTCAGGAGAAGGGGTTTTACTGCCGCAGTTGGGCGTATGGTATCTGTTCAGTGTCCGTTTCTGGGAGAGGAAAGGGTTAGAGAGGCGGTTCCTGGGAGTGGGATGGGGGTAGAGTGGTTGTCAGCCGGGGGGGGGGGGGGCAGGGGCTCGGGGGAAGGGAACCAAGCTTGGTTTCAGGGGAGCTAGGGGCCAGGCCTGGCCCCGCCTGAGCTTGCTACCACACATCTGTTTATGAAGGGAGGGGATCAAACCGTGTGATGTCTCCAGGCCCTTCCGCTTCCACAGCCTGTGGTTCTGGGATCCTTCTGACTCCGGAGGACAGACTCAGGCAGGGTGCTGGACATCCCAAGTTAGGGCAGAACTCAGTCATGCGAGCTGTAAACATAAATACCTCCTTTTCTTGGTTGTTCTCATTAGGGAGAGGCGATTCTGATGTACGTGAACCCCAAACTCTGCTCCACTCCCTGGTGTCAGCCTCCGGCCCTGCTGTTGATTAAGTAGGACCGAGGCACGGGTGGTTGTCCTCCCCCTGCGCTTTCCCAGAGGGACACGCTGGAGACTCCAGCGTGGTTGGAGCGTAGCTTGCCTCTGTCGAGGTTCACCTCACCGCCTGGCTCCATGGCCTCCTCTCTGTAAACAAAGTAGGGGTAGGGATCCCTGTCTTGCCCACCAAGCTGGGCGGGTCCTCAGCCATACAAGACTGTGTCTGAGAAGTGCTTCCAGAGGATTCCATGAGTGTCAGGTATCATGAAGGTACTGCACAGTGAGCGTGCGGACGTGCTGGTTGTGTAAGGGCTTCAGCTGGTGGCCCCTCCTAGAAGCTGGCACTTCCCCCTAAACAGTGGGAAGAAACCAGAGTTCCCGTCTTCGTCACCAGGCGAATGAAGCTGAAATCCAGCGGGTCCCAGCGATCGTGTCTGCTTGCCCCGTTCTGTGCTGCACAGCCAGAGTGGTGCCAGGGTAGACCGGGGCTTCCTGGGGGGCACCGATTCCAGTCACATCCAGGCAGACTTTATTTTCAGGTAGACTGGGAGTAGGCCGTTCTGGGAAAGCTCTTGATGGCCAGTAAATTATTGCCAGTTAATAAGATCTGCGTGTTGGTTAGGTTGTAAAAGCTTCCTAAAATCCGTATATTGGAGCCAAGAGGCTAGAAAAGAAACCGACCAAAAAAACTCCCTTAATACTTACGGTAAGTCTTCCCACATAAACTATACAAAAATCACTTACCTAATTACCACCGCGTCCCTAGAAGTAGGTAAATGCTATTCTCACTCTGTAGGTGAGAAAACTGAGGCTCAGTGGAACAGCCTATCCAGGGTCACACAGTTTGTTTGGCATTCCTGGGACCAAGGAAGGGGGCAGGGCGGGGAGAACTAGCTCTCGTTGAACTTTTGTGAAACGCAAACCTGCTTTTGCATTCACGGTCTCCTTGAACCGTGTGATAGCCCTGTGCATTGGCACAGTCCTGTCGTAGAGGTGAGGCAACTGAAAATAAGTCGTTCGAGGGTAATAGCTAGGAGCGGCAGAGCTGGTGTTAAACTCCAGCTGCATGTGGCTCCGGAGCTCAGTGCCGCTGCACGCCGTGGCCTCCCCGTTCGTGGCTTCCTTCCTTCATTCTGTGAATATTCGTGATGTCCCGGGCCTAGAGTTTCACTTTCCCCAGCTTGCTCTTCTGGTTTCCCACGGATCTCTACTTTGAGATATCACCTGTCACATTAGTGCTACCGGAATAGTTTTGTTCAGGTTGTACACTTGTGTGTGTGCTGGGAGGGTACATAGAAAATAGCGTTGGGGCGCCTGAGTGGGCCGTCCGACTTCGGCTCGGGTCACGATCTCGCGGCTCGTGGGTCCGAGCCCCACGTCGGGCTCTGTGTTGACGGCTCGGAGCCTGGACCCTGCTTCGGAGTCTGTGTCTCCCTCTCTCTGCCCCTGCCCCACTCGCGCTCTGTCTCTGTCTCAAATATAAATAAAACATTTAAAAAAAAAAAGAAAGAAAATAGCATTTTTATAAAATTCATACCTGTTCGCTGTAAAAATCAGACAATACAGAAGAATACAAAAAAAAAAAACGTAAGTAAAGCACACATGACCAGGGACGCCAGGCCCTGGAGATCAGCAGTTGTGAGCGTTTTGGCTGGCATGCCTCCAGCCGTCTCTGGATGCACGTGCGCACGCACGTAGCAGCATCATAAGTAACGGAGCAGCTGTGCGTACCGAGCTGTCGCTCCTGGCTCCGGCCCGAGCGGTTCCACGTGCGGTGCATCCCTTGCTTCTCACCAGAGCCTTGGAGATCATGATGTCACCCCGTTTTAGGTGGAAGGAAACTGGTGTTTTAGAACAGTGAAGTAATTTAATTTGCCCAAGGCCAAGCAGCGGCAAGCTCTCTGGACCGAAAGGCTGAGCTTGCGGCCACCGGGCCGCGTGGTGTGTGCGGTAACGCGTCCGTGAACATACGCCGCCCTGCACGTGCTTTTCTGGAACTCGCTTCCTTGTTTGATTCGTGGAGGTGTTTCTTACACCACAGTCATCCCTAAGTCCGTGGCATTAGCCATCTGTGTTTACAGGGACTCTTTGTATATGCTGTACTTTATTTGACCGATCCCTGTCGATGGCTATTCAGCTTATTGCTGTCTTCAGTCCTACAAAAATCAACATCTTTGTGCCCTTTTGTTGTTCTGGGCTGGTTAGAAGTCAGGCGGCCTTTGTTTGGGTATGATCGGCTCTGCCACTTTTGAACTTGGGCACATTATTTCACCTTTCTGTTCCTCAGTCTGCCCAGCCGTAAAATGGGAAGAATAACAGAACATGACTCAAGGCGGCCCCCCCAGGATTAAGCTAATTGATGGAAGTAGGCAGAGCAGTACAGGGGACACAACTGCTCAGTGTTAGCCCGTATCCATCCATGGGACGCTGGTTGGCGGAGGTGCCGGGAGATTTTCAGCTGAGGTGCCGCGGATTGCTTCTGAGGGGATGTCTGAGGATCCCTTCCAAGGAAGAGGGCGCACCCTGAGGGGGTGACTGGCCTGCCCTGTGGTGGGGCCAGCATCAAAGCTTGTATTTTCCAGGGTGAAAACATTGCCATCAGGACAAAAAAGGGGCTTCTGTGCCCGTTGGCCTTTTCAGACCCTCTCTTTTCTCCTCTGTTTTAGCCTAGAAATTCCTTACCATCTTTGACAGTAATTTGATGCCTTTAGAAATGTCGGTTTGGGAGAAAGAAAATTTAAGAAAAAGGGGTGGGGGGGGGCGCCCAGATGGCTCCGTCGGTTGGGCGTCCGACTTTGCTGGGGTCATGATCTCGCAGTTCGTGAGTTTCAGCCCCACGTCGGGCCCTGTGCTGACAGCTCGAGCCTGGAGCCTGCTGCGGACTCTGTGTGTGTGTGTGTGTCTCTCTCTGCCCCTCCCCCGCTCATGCTCTGTCTCTGTCTCAAAAATAAACAAACACTAAAAAAAATGAAATAAAAAAAAGAAATGTTGGTTTGGGGGCGACTGGGTGGGTCAATTGGTTGATTTGGCTCAGGTCATGATCTCACAGTTCATGAGTTCGAGCCCCACATTGGGCTCTGTGTTGACAGCTCGGAGCCTGGAGCCTGCTTCCGATTCTGTATCTCCCTCTCTCTCTGTTCCTCCCCTGCTCGTGCTCTGTCTCTGTCTCTCTCTCTCTCTCTCTCTCTCTCTCTCTCAAATAAACTTTAGAAATGTCTGGTTCTTTTAGCAGTTTTATCTGGCTTTTTTGGTTCTTTTCACTCGGAGGGTTGATCTAAACAACCTCTCTCACCATTATTGGAAATGGGAGGTCGTTGTGGCTTTTTTAAAAAGATTAGTGCTGATCTCTAATCTCTCATCACATCATGGTTCTCCTGGAAAATGGCAGTACTTTGTGGCACACCTGGAGCGGGATGTAGCTGCTTGCGTGGGAGGGACTGGCTTTGGGGGCTGGGCGCTGGCCTCCCAGACAGACAGCCGAGGGGTCCAGATGCCAGAGCCGCATCCCTGGTGGAGGCACACCGGCTTGGGAAGTACAGCTTGAGGGGACACGTTTATGAAAGAGAAGCAAAGCTCTGCCTGCGGGCGGCGGACACTTTGTGGAGAGAGCGTGTGCAGCGTGAACGACTTCTCTTTCCTGCCCTCCCCGTAGGAGGAAGAGAGCGGTGTCTCTCCACCCCCGCACCACCGATACTTCGGGCCAGAGAATTGTGTGCTGTGGACGGCTGTCCTGCACATAGTAGGATGCGTAGCAGCGTCCCTGCCCTCCACCCCCCATCATCCGCAGCTGTGACAGCGGACAGTGTCTCCACACAGCGCCCGGTGGCCCCTGGGGCACCGAGACTCCCCCGCCTGAGAATCTGGTGGTAGAGCCGTCAGTGGGCTTCCGACTTTCACGTGCACCCGAGTCCCCTGGAGAGCGTGGCCAGACACAGATTGCCGGGTGGCATCCTTCCGAAGTCTCTGGTTCGGTTAGTCTGGGGAGGGGCCGAGAATTTTCATCTTTGACGAGCTGGCAGATGATGCCGTTACTGCTGCTGGAGGTCCCCGCTCTTGAGGGCCACTGGCTTATAGGATAAGGCACCTAAATTAGAAACCAGGAGACTTCACTTCTGATTCCATCTCTGACAGTAGGCAGGGTACTGTGTTTTTCTCTTTCTGTGGTCGAAAGGAGATCGGACTGACATTTTTCTTAGAGTCACTTGCCACGTGATGAAATCTGTGAAGCCCTTCAAATTCCATGTTCTTTCGATGGAATGCAGTGGTTCGCAAAGCTCGGTTCATCCAGCACCTGCGACCCTCTTGCCTCCTTTTCCTTTTCTTCAGTGTGTGCTGTGGGGTCCAAGGAACGTAGTGTCGCGGGAGAGTGAATGGTTTGAGAATGAGGCATGACAAATAATAATCAAGGGCTCATATTTTTTCATGTTAGTGAGAATACGCTTTTACAAAAACACTGCGGCTCCAAACTTAGTCAGCTACCTAATAAATCCTGCCCAGCATTGGGAATCCATGTGGAGGTCTTAATCAGTTCGTCCTGATACCTATTAATTTAAACACCAGGGTTATAGGCTGGGTGTCGGAGCTTTCTGTAAGAAGGAATATAAACACCACTGCGAGGCTTATGCAAATGGAACTTTTTTGGAAACTAAGAAGCAGTGCTATTTTGGAGGAGGAAAAACACCACCTTGTGCATGTTCGTAGGGAATCAGAAATAGAGAAAGCCTGATTATCGGAAATAAAATGTGAGAAAGAAAAACTAGCTTTTTGAGGGAATAAAATGTGTTTATCTAAAGCAGGACTTCCCAGATCAAAGCTCCCTTGGACATATGTTCACGTGATTTCTCTACCATTATGTCTTCTCTAAGGGTCCTTCTCGAGACAGAACATGTGTTAAATTAAGGTTCTCCTTTTTAGGGCTTGTATATTGGGAAGGGGTTGCGTGGTCAGGATTGGTGTCTAGACTGTAGACCTTAGGTGCTCAAAACACAGGGACAGCTCCTCTGACTGCGGCGTAGACCTCACCCCTGTGGTCTGGTTTTAGATGTAAGGATTTAGACCCCTGCTTTACTTCCTACCTTCAAAATAAAATATCTTCATCCCTGCCTTGCCAGCAGGTGCTAGAAATTCCCACATTGTTCATTCACTGGGTCTCTACCACGGTCTGAATGTCTGTGTCCCTCCAAAATTCACATGTGGGGATTCTAACCCCCAGTGTGATGGCGTGAGGAGGTGGGGCCTTTGGGAGGTGACTGGGCCCGGGCCTTCACGAATGGGTTAGCGCCCTTTTGACAGAGACCTGGCCGAGCTCCCTGGCCCTTTCCTCCACGTGCAGATACAATGAGAAGTCTGCAGCTTGGAAGAGGGCCCTTACCGGCCCATGCCGGGACCCTGATCTTGGACTTCCAGCCTCGGGAACTGTGAGAAGTTAATGTTTGTTTGTAAACTCCCCGGCGTGTGGGGTTTTGTTACAGCACAGCCGGAGTGGACAAAGGCGGCCTCCGTTTTCCAAAGGCTCCCCCTGGACTGGCCCCAGAAGTTCCCTTCCGCACTTAGCTTCTTGGAAGACACTTGACATGCCAGAACCTTTGGAATCCACTCACTCCTTCAGTTCTTTAGAACATTTAATTAATTAATTAGTTTATTCGTTCCACTTCCCTACCCTCTGTGGAAAATACAGATATGAACAAGACATTCTCTGATTCAGTCCATTTCTTCTTTGACTTCACGTTATTGTGCCAGTTAGTGTGGGCTGAGTTTGTATGTCTCTGTAGTGGGTTTGGTTTGTGACTTCCAAGCACTATTACATTGGAAGGAAAGGGATGATAGGGGTGGGTTTGTGAAGTTGAGGAATTAGAGTTAATTATGGTAAGTGCTTCAGAATAGCCAGATCTGGAGGAGGGGGAGGAGGGGCTCTGTGAATCAGCACCTATGAATCAGACGTTCCCTTTTTTGTTTTTAAGAGACCCACAAGTGTGATAGTTGAAGAGAATTCAGAGAAGCACTGAAAGCTGGAAGTTCTAGAAAATAGTCCCCCCCCCCCCCCCATTTCAGGATGATTTGACCTGAGAGGACTAAGCAGTAATTTCGAATTGACTGCAGTCATTTGAAGGATTTTCATAAAATAAGAGGATGTAAATGAGGCAGAAGCAAAAATGGACCAGACAGGAAAGAACTTCTTACCCAACAGTCCCCTGGAGTGGGTGATAAGCTGTGTTGAGATATTGTAGGAAGATTATCTAAAACCTGGGGAAAAGGCACAAGGATTACTGTATGCCCTTTCAGGATCACTTGGGGGCATCTTTTAGCAAGCCCACCTAAAGGACAGCTGACATTCTTGGAGAAGACTGACTTCTGTAAAGCTAGATGCTAACTTGCAGAAAATGGATAAATTACACATGATTTCTGTCCAGTAGAGATCTAAATGATTTCTGTTCAGTAGAAAAGGTACCTCAAAGGTTATGGTTTCACCGTTTGGTGGGAGGTTAACCAGTTTTATATCTAACCTTGCAAGATCATCACATTCTGGTTTTTTTTTCTTCCCCCACTGACTCTATGTATGTTTCTCATGTAACCTTGGAACCAGCGTTGTCATTCTGCTGTTCCCTCATTGACGACTTAAATCAGTCCTTGACACATGCATACTGTATTTTTGTATGGCAGGGTTTTAGCTTTTGAAAATTACACTTTGACAGAGTGGACACTCCTTGAGGAGATAAGCATCTTGGGTGGCTAGGCTGTTGCCCAGAAGTAGGGTTTGGCTCATTTGACCACGAGGTCCTTTTAGCCCTGAATTCCCACAATTAAGCGTGTTTATGAACCCTCTAGGCCCCTTGGATAGTAGGTTGCATTTATCAATCATCTAATTGTGTGACTTAGGTAAATACTTAAAATTCCTGCCTTATCAAGACCTCAGAGGCACAGAGGAGAAAAGGATAATTTCCTTTGCTGTTAATGATAGTATTCTCATCTCCATATCTGGCACACACAACTCACAGAACGCTGGCACACCTGTTGTATCTGGCCCTCGTAATATCTCTGTGAGGGAGCAGACACTCTGACAGGTGAATTACAGGTGAATTACTCCACTCCGGTAAGGACCGGACCACAGCCCAGCCGGCCACACTCCAGGCCCCCCGGGCTGCTCATGCTGGTACCGGGACTCGAATGGGTCTTGATAAGAGCAGTGAGTTGAGGTGGGAAAGGAAACCAGTGCCAACAGAGAACCTAGAAGATCCTGTGTCACAGCTGCAGACGCCTTCGTGGTGAGTTACCAACGCTGACTCTCATTGAGGTTTTTGAGGCCTTGTGGTCTGGTCCCAGATGTTGGGAAGCTTTCACCTCCCCCTTTCTCAGAGGTGGTGTGGTACTAGACATACAGCAGAGTCCCAGTATCTCTTGATGGAATATATGAATTTGTCTTGCATGCTTTTATCTTCCTGATTCTCCCTCTACTCCTGGCAAGATTTTCTGGGAAAATTCTGTCTGTCTGGGTGACATTGGGGCAGCTGCACGTGTTTATTCAGAAGGATAATCTGCCCTATTATTGGATGGTTGCACCACAAGGACTGCTGACTTCATCCAATTTCGTCTTTTTACGAAATCGTCTCTCTTAGTCTACAAACTGCTGGTTCATTAATTCAACAGATATTTTCTGAATGATCCCGGGTGCCAGCTCCGGGGTAGAATGGTAAAGATGGGGCAAGGTCCTTCCTCTCATGGAGCTTATGCTTCTTTGGCTTATGTTACTCTTGGGGTTCTTAGTATTTCTGCTGAAATATTTTAGTCTTTGCTCTGCTTCGTTACTAATCTGAGAACCACACGAAACAGTGCAGTTGTGGGAAAGACTATCTCTGAAACATACCTGTAATCCATCAGCTTGTTTTCTGCTCTCCTGTCCTGCCTCCACCGCCAGAGTCCAGACTCTGTCAGCTCTTACTTGGACGGTGGCAGCAGCTTCTGAGTGGTCTTGCACGTTTCTTCTAACCACGAAAATCGGGTCGTGTTACTCCCTTGCCGAAAACTCTCTGGTGGCTTCCCTGGCTGCTGACGCCCTGCTGACCTCTCTTCCTCATGTCCCATCTCCTCTGTTCCTTACTCCTCTGTTCCAGCCACACCGCATGAGAGGGTGAAAATCACACTTGTTTCCTCCCACCTCAGCTGATTCCTCTGCCTGCAGTAATCCTTCCTCAAGGTTTGCACAACTGTCCCCTGCTTGTCATTCCCATCTCAGCGTAGATACCACTACCCACGGGGGTCTTTCCTGTCACCGCCGCTAAGTTCAGTAGCTCCTGTCGCTCTGTGGCACGTTGCTGTGTTGTATTCATTCACAATGTGCCTTCCCTCATTAGAAGCAAGCACTGGGAGTCAGGATGTGAGTGGACTCGCTGCTGTCTCTCTGCACCATCTGGAATGTACCTAGCACAGCAGCTCTCCAAGTGTTTGTTGAGTGAATGCAGAGGTAATCTTCGGGAACCCGGCACAGATACTTAGAGAGAGCTCACTTGCTAAGAGAGTCTGATGTGGACAGAAGTGCGGAAATAATTACCAGTAACTCCTACTTTTGACTAGTGGTAGATTGAACAATATAATTGTGTTTGCTTTGTGGTAGAATGCTTTTGGGGGGTAGCTTTTAGTTTAAATAGAATTCTCACAATAGAGGTGAGGGATGGCTTTATTTAAAACTTACATTTTAAAGTTAAATGTCACTGTAGAGGTTCACTTGAATTATGTAATTTGGGGGAAGGAATGAGTTCAGCGTGTAGGACTCACATTTCTTACCAGTTGAAGAAGGGATCTGTTTTGTTTTTAAATTTTTGGAGAGGTTAATTCAACTGCAGCAAAAGTGCATTAAGTGAATTGAAAAAGTTTTTGACTGAAGGCCTACCGTCTGTGTCCCTAGGAATGTTAGCTTTCCCAAATTGTCAGGGGCCTAGGGACACCTCATGTTAATGATCATGTCTGTGTTCAGTATCTCCACATTTGTTTCTCTGGGGACACCTCTGGCAGCCCACGTGGCCAGTCACTGCCAAGACAGTGTTCTGCCATGACAGCGGGGATTCACGAGGGGGAGCGTGCTGGCCTGAGCTCGGAGAGCACCCCACAGTGTCCGTGCTCATGGGACTGCCGGTCCTGTAGGACAGGTGTCCTCAGGCTGAGCCCAGCCTGTCCCTGCTGGAGAGAGGGGGGACTCCTGGCTGCAGGGACTGTGGGCTCTTCCATATCTCCTTCAACCAGAACTCTCTACATTTACCAGTTTTATGTCCCTCGTAAGTGACATTTTAAAAACAAGGGTAGAGGCGCCTGGGTGGCTCAGTCGGTTAAGCAACCGACTTCAGCTCAGGTCATGATCTCACAGTCCATGAGTTCGAGTCCCGCTTTGGGCTCTGTGCTGACAGCTCGGAGCCTGGAGCCTGCTTCTGATTCTGTGTCTCCCTCTCTCTCTGCCCCTCCCCCGCTCATGCTCGCTCTCTCTCTCTCTCTCTCTCTCTTTTTCTCTCTCAAAAATAAATAAACATGTTAAAAATTTTTTTAAAAATGAGTATCTGGCTGCTCCTTCATGTTGCAGAGGTCCCACAGCAGGAACAGGCTTTGTCTGAGCCTTGAGTCATTGGTAGATGACCTGGGATGACCTTCTGTTTTTTAACATTCTGTGGTCACACAAGTGCCTTCTGGGTCTGTTCGGGTAGGAGTGGAGCTGTCGGGAGGCAAGGACCTTCGCTTATGTCCCTATTCCTGGCACTTTGGTGCCACCAGTGATCGAGTGGGGTGCCCAGCCTTTGAAGCTGACTCCGTCCCCAGTCTGGTCCCATACCAACTCAGGTTTCTACCCCTTCCTGCCGAAGCTGAAGCACCCTTGCAGCCCTTATGGTCATTTGCCTGGCCATGAAATTCGGGGACTAGCCAGGACCGGCTAGATAGAAGAACCCCAGAGGGTCACCATGTTCCAGCCCTGTCGTGGAGCCACAGGCCGCCTGAAGGTCTGTGGAATAAGTCCTCTTCTGGAGGCAGCCTGGGACAGTTGGATCACCGGCATCGGGACCCAGACACTGACATTGAGCCTACCTGGCTCCACGTCCCTGCTCTGCCCCTTGAGAGCAGTTCGACCTTGGACAAGTTACTTAAACTCTTTGGCCTCTGTTTCCTTATTAGCAAAGTGGGGAATCTCATAAATTCTGTCTCAGATATACTTGGTGCTGGGATTTGGAAATTTTTCACCATTTTTTATCAGCTCTGCTGGTACCAGGACCTTAAGAATTGCCCTGAAAGGTATAACGAGCATTCCAAGAGGAGAGTCTTGAGTTACTGATGGAAAACAGGCATGAAGTCCAGAGGTCTCCATCCCCCAGGCCTCTGCCACCCCGGACCTGCCTGTGGCCAGGCTGAAGCTCCTCTGGCCAGCTCCCAGCATGACACGTGTCTGGGAGCCAAGGTCACTGCCGCTCCTCTCCAGACCTTGCAGGTGGTGCTAACAATGCAGGTGCCGACATTAGACCGACCGGCACAGCCGTCAGCCAGAAGGAAGCAGTGAGTGTCTGCGGTTCATAGCGGTGTCCCTGAGGCTGGGAACGACTGATGACACAATGCCCTGGAATCTCCTTTCCCTCAAGAAGCTTGTGTCTGGTTGATGACCAGCTGCCCCTACCCTCATCCAAGACTCTCACCAGGTAGTTTAATAAATTA
Organism: Herpailurus yagouaroundi; assembly: GCF_014898765.1. Classification (NCBI taxonomy): domain Eukaryota; kingdom Metazoa; phylum Chordata; class Mammalia; order Carnivora; family Felidae; genus Herpailurus; species Herpailurus yagouaroundi. The sequence continues at coordinate 71,603,567 of NW_024412396.1, forward strand.
AAACCTCTTATAATTGTATTTGGTCTGGGTTAATTGCTCTTCCTAAGACTTTGGCAATCTCTACTGCCTTTTTTTTTCTTTTTTAAGAGAAAGGGGGAGAGTGTGAGCAGGGCAGAGGGGGAGAGAGAGAGAGAGAATGAGAATCTCAAGCAGGCTCCATGCCCAGCACAGAGCCCTATGTGGGGATCAATCCCACAACCCTGGGCTCATGACCTGAGCTGAAATCAGGAGTCAGAGGCTTAACTGACTGAGCCACCCAGGCGCCCCTCTACTGCTTTTTTTGTTTTTTTTTTTTTAATTTAAGATTTAGTAGGGGTGCCCGGGTGGCTCAGTCGGTTGAGCGTCCGACTTCAGCTCAGGTCGTGATCTCGTGGTTCATGAGTTCGAGCCCCACTTCGGGCTCGGTGCTGACAGCTCGGAGCCTGGAGCTGCTTCAGATTCTGTGTCTCTCTCTCTCTCTGCCCCTCCCCTGCTCATGCTCTGTCTCTCTCTGTCTCAAAAATAGATAAAAACATTAAAAAAAAATTTTTTTAAATAAAACAAATTTAAGATCTAGGACAGTGATTTTAGACATACCTCCATACACAGTATATATGTTTTTGTGTACATGCACGCACACCCCTTGTCCTGAGGATCACAGGACAGAAAGACCCTGACCGTCACCGCAAAAATTAAAATAAATGAGCTACCTGTAAGCAGGTAGAGTACCACTGAGGGGGGGTGGCCTTACCGTGGGGACCAATGTCCAGCAGTCAGCACTGTCAGGGAGAGGCGGCCTCGTGAGGTGATGATGGTGAACGTTCCACAGCTCGGTGCACTCCACGGGGAGCTCTCACAGCTCCCCGGGGGGCTGCCCTGTGGGGTCCCCACAGCCGTCCCGCAAGAGGGAGGCCCGGGCAGCATCCACATCAGTCCCGCTGCGCATGCAGGGAGCCCAGGGCGCGGACAGCTCGGGTTGCCTGCCGGTGATCACAGAGTCAGGAAGTGGCAGATCTGGGACGTAAACTCAGTTATTTAATGGCTCTGAATCTCTTGTGTTTTCTGTTCTATCATGATTCTGCCAAGAAGCTGCCGTCACTGGAGGGTCCCAGGCGGAGGGAGACCTGTCAGGAAGTCGTGTGCGAGCATTCGGGAGCAGTTCAGTTCAGTTGGTGATTGCTGTGTGGCTTGAGGGATCACAGGGTTCCCCCCAGATCGTCCTCACTAATCAGTCTGCCTCCGTTGGCTGTTACCGCTTCGTGTCTTTGAGTCAGGCCCTGGGTCATGGCCGCTCCGCGAGGCGGGGAGAATGCGCGCAGTCCCCGCGGAGCAGCTTCGCATGGACACCTGTACTCCGCCACTCTCCTCCCTGATGGAGAGCAGAGGCGAACGGTCGTTCCTTCAGCAGACCCTTATCCAATGGCTCCTCTCTGTCCTGCTCTGCGCCAGGCTCTGGGAGTGCATGTCGCTGCCCTTCTGGGTCTCAGGGAAGGGCGGGCAGGGTGCCGGGTGGCGCGTCGGTGGCAGTAGCGAGAGCGGCTCACCGGGCCGGGGGTGGAGCACGCGCGACAACACGCAGCTCGCACACGGAGCCGGGACCGATCTGGGCCGCTTGCTCCATAGGCTGAGCAAGTTAGGGAACTGGGAGAGAGTTGGACAGAAAAGACTTTGTTTGCGGGGCCGAGGCCTTTTCGCCTGACCCCGTGGGCACCGGGGGACTCGTGCGGGGTTGGAAGGGGCGCCGGTCTCCAAGTCAGATTCAGACAACGGCTCTGGCAGAAGGGACAGAGGGAGGAAGACCGGTCGGAAGGCGCCGGGCCAGGCGAGAAACGCCGCGGGCACGGGACGGGGCAGCCGGATTCAAAGAAACCTTTCGGAGGTAGAGTCCGGACTAGTGACTGATGGTACCTGTGGGTGTGAGGGAGGGAGAAAGGCAGGAGCGACTCACGGGTCTTGACGTGAGTTTATAAAGAGCATTTGCAGGCCAAATGCTGAAGATCTCCTTAATGGCAAGTCTCAGAAGGCAGCCAAATCTTGCCAGCTTGGGCTTTACGGACTGGTAAACATTTCTTTCCTTTTGGCTGACACCTCATTTCCTGATTCTCAACTTCTGTTCTGGAATCATTACATAAGTTTTGTGCCTCCAGGAATCGATAAGAGCCTAGCACGTGCTACGCACCCAATAAATGAGTGATGGAGTCAGTGAGATCACTTATCATGGTGGACCCACAAGGTCATGTTGTTGACGGTGAGGCGGTGAGCACACAGTGTGACTCCTGTGATTCCGGAACTCTGAGGAATTCTCGGGGAGGTGCAGCCTGGAATCCTCTCCACTGTTCACCGGCCACACCTGCCCGTGGCGGCGGCAGCCATGGAAGATGAGGCAATCGGGCAGGTCGCCCGGGAGCCGGCTGCGTTCCTTCAGGCCTTTGCCCCCCACTTCCCAACCTGCAGATTTCGGGTGCAGGGGTGGCAGATGTGCATGCGATTCACCCAGGACCCCAGGCGTGCCCGGGGTTCGACTTCTTTCTCAGGGCTAGCTAATCCAGCTCCCAGCCTGGAGCCTAAGCATACGCTGCATTAATCAGACTTGCTGGAATGATCACATGGTTTTCTAGCTGCCTCCCCTGTTAGCTGCCGCTTGTCAGCAGCTGGCGGAGCTGGAGGCCGCAGGCCCCTGTCTGCAGAAAGCCTTTTACTTCCGAATATTGGGGGGGGGGGGGGGCGGGAAACCCCGCCTCTTTTTTCTGCACTTTGCACCATCCGACTGACTAAATGGTTGTCCTCCGAACCAAAAAGGCTAGCAGACAATCTAAGGACGTTGTCTCTGACTAGGTCATGTTTGCATTTGAAGAATTCAGGTACGTTGTGGGCTTTCTACATCAGCCTGCCGCTGGGTTTTTGTTCTCGCTGGGTTTTTGCTGTGTAATGACAGCTCGGGCTCTGGCTGGTTCTCACCCCCAAAACGGTTCTTTCCTGCATTCGGTGGGCTTTATCCCGGTCGCGGGGGTGGGAGGCGCAGAGGTGGTGCAGGTCGGGGGTGTTTACTGCATGCACACGTGCAGCAGGGGATAATTGGGGTGCTCGTACGTAAATTTGCCGGGGACCCCACCTTGTGCCTCCTTTGAGCTGCTGTGGGTGGTGTAGAGTTATGAATGCAGAATAGCAACTCTATCCAGAATGAGTCTCTCGCTCTCTTTTGTTTTTCTTCCTTTGTCAAACTCATGGAGTCCACTGCTCTTTTAAAAAAATGCTCATGGTAGCAGCAAAGATGGAAAATCCTGCAAGTCCATCTGCTTAGTTGAGGCTTGATTTGGGCTCTGATTTCCCCCCTCATTGTTAATAGTAATCTCGTGCTCGGGCAGTTTTCTGGGAAGTGCTCTGATGATGTTTTGTTAGCAGGGTCCTTCTCTGCTTTCAGAAGCTTTTCGGCTGCTGTAATTATCAATGCTCCAAATGAGTCTTTTGTGAATCTTATTCCTTCTCTTCTCTGAGGATCTGTCCCTGGGTATGAACATGAACATGGGAAGGGATGTTCCAACAGAGGTAATTTCTAAGAAATGAGAATAAAGGAGGCAGAATGGGAGGGTTATCTGACCATTCGTGTGTATATTTCCACCTTTTGGAACATACAGAAGACAGTGTGTGTGTGTGTGTGTGTGTGTGTGTGTGTCCCTAACCTCCGGCAGGCTCTCATTTCTCAAATGGAATTTCAGCGTATTTTAGAACTGAGCGTAAATACCATATCGATGGGCGACGGGGGTGATTGTGTGGGAACCCCAGTTCCGTTTCTACAGGCCTTTTTTGTTCCCTCCGGAAGGTTGCGGCGATTGACATTAAAACAATAACAGAATAACCACCTTTCGTTGTTTGTAAGAGGAAATTTAGAGACCTTTTAATCAAAATCAAGAGAGTAGATGAGAGGATCATCAAATCTGTAGGAAGAAAAGCAGGGCTGGAAAGGGTGTCCCCGCCCTTTCTATAAACTTGGAGCTTTGGATCTAGGAAGTTCTCCTTTGTTTAAGAGAGTGTCTCTGCATTATTTCTAGTGGCCTGGGCTGGTGAAAAGGATATTCTTTCCATGTGGCAACATGCTCTGGGGACGTGGGGCCTGTGCCCTTACACGGGGACCAGAACTTATTGTTTTATGGTAGCTCCATTAGATAACTCACAAGAATTTGTTTTATGCTCGATGTGTTACAGTAGATAGGTCCATAGACGATGAATTCGGAGTCCCGGGTTCTAATCCCCGTTGGCAGGTTAGCTTTTCTGATCCTTCTGAGATTTACGGAGGAGTTTGGGAGAGTGTAGAAAGTAGTACAACTGTGAGGTTCGTATCTTACTGTTAGCATTTATTCGGGATGGAGTAAGCCTTAGCTAACCGTTGCCTTGAACAGAGCTTGGAGCCGGTCACCTCGTTTCCTAGTTAGGGAAGAGGCATATGTATCGACAAACCTTGTCCCCTTGGGTGAGCTCCCAGCCCAAAAGCTGGGTCTGAGCAGTTGGAATGGGGTCACGTTGAGGGCCAGTGCGCTGCTGGACTGAGAAGGTGGGGCCGTGTGTGGAAAGTAGACCAGAAAGGTGGGGGGGGGTCTATTACCTGTGTGTCTGGCTTCGCTTAAGCTGGCCGCAAAGAACTTTGCTGGGTGTGACTGCGTTTTGTGACTGCTGCCCGTACTGGACATTTGGCCACCTTCTTTAGTCACAGGCTTTGTGTGGGGCTGAGTGATCACGGTGGGGCAACACAGGCACTTTAGAGGAGCTTGTTAGCTTTGTAGCTCTGGTCAGGGTGGTGCTCAGGCTGTAGCCTGCAGTGGAGACCCCTGGAGGGCCCACTTAACACATCTGACACCTGGATTGCTGGGCCCCCCTCCCAGAAGCTCGGGTCCGGTAGGTCTGGGCTGGGCTTGGGGATCTGCATTTCTAGCAAGTTCCCAGGTGACGGTGATGCTGTAGGCCTGGGAAGCAGACCCTCAGAACCGTCGGCTTGGGAGAAGCCGGCAGACTGCCCTTATGGAGATGGGACATCTGAGGCAAAGGCGAGGAGGTCCAGGTAGGAAAGAAGCCCGGAGCCGGAAGCCGCACGTCCAGTCAGGCAGGTGGACCCGAGGCGGGTGTGCTCCTGGGAGATTAACCCGTGACCATGATCGTCACAGCGGCCCCTCTCCTCCTGGGGAGGGGCGAAACCGAGTTTATAACCCAGTTTCTGCCACGTACGGCCTGTGTGGACCTGGCAGGGCTCTTCGCCTTTTATCGTCATCATCTTCTGTGGGAATTTTCTCTAAGAAAGTCTGTGACGCCGTTGGAAGCAAATGAGAGGACGTGAACTAGTCCCTAGTAAGGCACGAGGAGTTTCCCGAGAGCTTTCCAGTGTCCTGTGTTTTTAACTTTGACTCCTTTGTGCCTAAGACTGCTTGACGCACAATAGGTCCTCAATAAGCAGCCGACACCGATCGTTTTCAGGGGATTTAACGACGAAGGAGAAACAGGCACGTGATCAGGCTGGCTCGGTGCGGGCCTGGTGCTGGTGCCACGGTGCCCGTTCAGTGTGCTGGTTCAGAAGAGCGCGTTGAAAAGCCCGCAGCTGACCTCCTGAGAAAACTGCGAAGTGTCCTTAGCACACCCCAGCCGCTGGGGTGGCAGAGCTCCGCTCCCGTTTCCTAAGGAATCTCTGCAGGTGATCTCACTGCAGAGCCTGCTGACCATCGTAGTCATTTGCTGGGGCCAAACCCGCAGGGTTGCAGAATCCTGAGAGCTTGGGTGGTTGGGCCAGCATTTTCCAGATGGTTAGGGTAGTTTCTGCCTGCCGTTGGCTTCAAGACTGTATTGTTCCAACACCAGGCAAGCTGTTCTAGCTGGCTGCTGTGGTAGACACGCTTCCCTTATATTTTTGCCTTTTTAAAAAGACCTCTTACGTGAGAAGTTTACTGAATTCATGGTTTAGTAAACATTTGCCAGTCACTACACACCGCGGCGACTGCCTTCTGAGCACCAGTGAGCACTAGAGACAGCTTTGCGGAGGCCTCTCTGGCTTCCCTTCCACTTCCAGAGCCCGAGCAGGGACCATGTTCCCTCCCCTCCCCAGAAGAAACATTTTAAAATGTGATTTTTGGCTCTGTGATCCCACAAGGGAGAATGGAACCCAAATCAGAAACCTCTGTTTCTCAGAATTCCTGATGCTTACCCTGGTTTATTTCTAGAAGGAATGTGGTATGCCAACTCCAAGATCTAAAATCCATAGTTGGAATGTGTCAGTCACGTGAAAACGGGAAGGTACTACCCTGAGTCTGTTTGCTTTATTTTCTTTTGTTGAGCAAAGTGTCCTGGAAGCGTGGAGGTTCAAACTGCAGCCAGCTCTTTCCTGATTAATCCGTGTTTATATCCAGTCTTGGGAAGTGCGTTCTTTCCCTTGCTCTTCCACTGGAATATGGAGACGAGTTGAGATGAGGGGTCTCGGGGAAGACCTGAGGTCTGGAAGCCAGCACAGCCCACCCGGTGTCCAGCCTAGCCCCTGTCATCTCCCCGGCCCTGTCATCCGCCGAAGAGACAGGGGTTCAGGTACGGCGACTTTCACGCTGTGGCGAGCAGGTAACACTCATCAACAGGAGATGGAGGCTGGGCTGGGCAGCGATGGGGAAGGTGCTGTTTCCCTGCTGTTTCCCAGGTACCACTAGTTGCTTCGCCCATGGTAACTGGAACCCACGTAACATAAATGAAACCAGAAGCTCGGGGATGTGGACAAACCTGAAACGTATACCGCCCACCCAGACCTTTCCCCAGACTGGTCCCGTGGATTCAGCTGCTTGCTTTGTGCTGCCACCTGGAAGCCTGCCGGGCATCTCAAACTTAACACATCTGACACCTTGCTTGTATTTTTTCTGGAGCCATTGCTTCTACAGTTTTCCATAGCCCAGCCTTCCTTTGGTAGCTCTCCATCATCCCTGACCCTTTTCTCTCTCTTCTGCTCCGTGCCTGAGCTATCCGGGCAAGGTCTGTCGGCTCTATGTCACTCAACCGACTGAGCCACCCAGGCACCCCAGTCGGCTCTACGTCAAAGCATGCCCAGAGTCCCGGCACTTCTCAGCGCCTCTGGTGCTACCAGCCTGGTCCACGTGGCCACCGTCTCCCACCCGACTCACCACCGTGGTCTTGTAACTGCCTCCAAGCTTCCCGTGTGCCTTGCCCTCCTGCTCCTGGTTCTTCAGCTGGTTTTCATTGGAAAATATCAACTCAGGCCATGTCAGTCCAGAGCTCAGAACCCTCCAGTGGCTTCCCACCTGGCTGTGGGCGCCCCCCCCACCCCGGGGTATCTCACAGGGCTTGCTCAGCCGCCATACTCCGTCTCTCCCGACCTCTTCCTCCAGATGCCCGCATGGTTTGCTGCCTCATCTCCTGGGGTCTCTGCTCAGCTGTGGCCTCGACCTCTCTTTTTAACATACCCCCTCCCATAATGGGCACTCCCTTTCTGCCTTACTCTGCTCCATTTTTCCCCCAGATCACATATCACCATCTACTTACTGTGGATTTTAATTTTGTGTTTGTTTATTGTGTGTCTCCCTCTAGCAGAATGTTAAGTGCTGCAAAGTAGGCCTTTAAAAATCTATTTTTGTTCACTGCTGTATCCCTAGTGCCTTGCAATGGTAGGTGTCTAAAAAACACTTGTTAAATGAATGAAAGAAATGAGAACAGACACCCAGAGAGGTTGGGTAATTTGCCTGAAGTCACCCAGCAAGGAGACGTAGGCAGTTTCACTTCCGTTCATCTCCCCAGACAGTCTGTGCCTGGAATGCCCTCCTGTGAATGGACCTCATGTCCTCCAGCTGGCACACCCTCGTGAGTCTCTCCGGTGGGCCCAGAGCCTGTTGTGGGGCCTGACTCTCGGCACCCCTCCGTGTCTGTGGGAAGTGGAGAACAGAATAGAGGACCCCCACCTGGGGTGGGATGGACTGACCCCTTGTCCTGACCCCCTCGGCCCTTACATCCCGTCTGTCTGCAGGGCTGCCCTCGGGGCGATTTACGACAGTGTTCCTTCCACATCTTCCTGCCCTCCTGCAGTTTGAGCTCTTGGAGGTCAGAGAGCATATCTTAGTCGTCCTACACCACTACCAACTCTTAGCACACTGTCAGCTCTAGTCTAGGAGGGGTTGGTAAATGCCTACGAGACTGATGTTGTAGGTAGGTATTAAAGTAATTTGAATTCTATCAGTCACAGTCCCTCACTGCGAGGAGCTTATGATCACACGGTCTTTGATCCCCCAGGATCTATTAGAATGCACAGCTGTGTGGGTCTTTAATAGGTGATAGTGGGAGCACCTGGTTGGTGGAAAGAGCAGAGGGTGGAGAGTTGAAGGAGAGAAAAACAGAGCAGGAGCGGGGAGGACAGCCAGACTGCGTTGACTTGACAGTCTCGCCTGGAGTTTGACTAGCCACAAGCGAATGTTATTCTGGGAAACAATGTAGCTGTTATGGCGGCAGAGCAGAAGTATTTTAAAATACCAATCTGTCCTCCGTTATTAAATAAGTGTTGCGATTGTTGAGTTTTGCCAAAAGAGAGGCAGTGTTGTGGATCTGGGATCCAAAGACTTGGCTTCAGTTTGTATAATGTAAACTTAAAAGCTGTGACCTTGGGCAAGTCACTATATTTCTCTAGGCCTTAGTTATTTCACTTCTAGGAAAAGGGCTACTTTGAGGATAACGTAGAGGAAAGAAGTAATGCATAAATGACAAAATTTTGCTATAATGTTTGTATTTTATATTTTGGAATCAGGGGAAGCTTAATCAGTCAATATTTAACTGGCTCAGATGCTACTTTTTAAAAAACAGTCCTGATTTCCATTCCCCATTTCTCCTTGCTTAGCATATTAGTAGTCTCTTGTGTTAAACACACGCAAACAAAACTTAGAGGAAAGAAGTTAACTGGACTCATTACCCAGAGGAATGAGGAAGAGGGTACCAACCTGGGTCCGTGTGATTCTTGCTGGTTCCTTAGGGTACTTGCAAAAGCGTCTCTAACTGTGTCGGTTTTTTGAGACTCGGTATGTATGTTTTGGAAGGAAGGAGGGCCTTTTAGCGGCTAGGGTAACTGTTCATTGAGAAAACGCTTCCTAAACATTTACTAAACATAAGCCCCAGTAGAAGATGCAAGTACGTGACCTGTGTGTAATCTTCAGGCCTTCCTGCAGAAATTTACTGTCCTGAGAAGGTGCTGAACCAACAGCAAAAGCGTGGGGTGGGGTCCAAAGACAGACAAACGCTGAAGTGTAGGATAAATTCTTAGGGACACCTGTGAGGTGCGTGGGCAGGAGGAGGATGTGGTTTTGCCGTGCTGAGAACTGAAGGGAGCCTTTGGGAGGAGGTGTCCCCTGGGTGAGTCTGGGAGAGGGGAGGGGTTCAGGTGAAAGAAGATGAGGCAGGGACCACTCAGGAGTCTGGGGCCCGAGGTGTGGGAGGGGGTATGGCGTGTGCCCCCAGCCACGCTGCCTGATGAAACCCGAGGGAAGAGCTTTTTCTCCCCAGAGCAGCCGAGTCTGTTCCGTCCTTTCCTCGGCATTGGCGACATCCCTGCCCCGACGTTGACTGCGTTGCAGAGGTGAGCCCTTGTCCCCTTCAGGGTGTGTGTGCCGACACTCAGGGGAGGCGCTTTGCCACCTTTGCTTCCCCACCAGTCTTGCCCCCTCCAGCCAGTGACTTAGGCCCTTTGTGCTTTGGTTTGCCTCTCTGTAAAACGGGGGTATTACCTGCCTCCCCAAGTGATGGTGTTGATTAAATGAGATTACTCACGCGAAGCATCTAGCGGGGGGCCTCAGGAGATACTCAATAAGTTAATTTCTTTCATTTCCCTTCGGTAGCAACACACTTAGGTAGACCCCCACCCTGGACTGGAAATTGCACACCAGCCGGGAGGGGGGGCCTGACACACTAAGAGTGGGGAACCTCTAAACTCCCCACTTCCCTGAGAGTGCAGACTCAAGAGTGCCAGAAATCAGGCCTTGGAGGATGACCGGTTGTTGAAATGCTCGTGCCACAGCGGACCAACCAGGGTGTGACTAGTCAGCTGAGTGCTTGGACCCCGGCTTTGTGGGCTCGCAGATTCGCTGGTCTGAGAGATTAGGTTCCTTGCAGTTGGTGGACCGAGATTCTGGTGTCTTCTGTCCAGTTAGGATAGCACGGCCCGAGCTCACCCCACGTGCGGACATTCCCTCAGCGTCTACATACTTCGTCCACAGCCAAGTGGTCATCGTTCTGCGTCCCCTCTGTGTCCTCTCTTTATTTCCAGAGCCGGCTGTAAGAAAGAAGTGTCTGGAGAGCTGATGTGGGCTGCACGGGGCAGGTGCAATGTGTGACCTGCAAGGGTCTCCCCTTCCATGGGAGGGCGGAGTGGATTACAGACAAGGACACGGTGGTGGGCACCTTTCCAACGAGCAGCAGCTGTTGTACGTGTGACAGGGTACCTTTGGGCCTGGGGGTTCTGCCCGACGTCAGGAGAAGCTTCTGAAGGTCCTGAAGTCGAGGATTCCATGTGATGGTTCTCTCCTGGGAGGGCCCATCAAGGTCAAAACAGAGGGGGCCCAGGCTGCACCTCAGCCCTACTGAGACCAGCTGTCCAGACGCGGAACCTGGGTACGTGCATTGTGTTAGGCTCTGCCGGTTATTCCAACGCAGAGTCCCAGTTAGAGTTTGCGGGAAGAACTTGACCTTGGGACTCTGGAAGCCCTCAACTCTCTCTGTGATACTGTGTTGCTTTGGGTCAGTCACTTACCTTCGCTGTCCACCTGGAAAACAGAGGTAACATTTTGTTCACGGAGATGTGGTTCAGAGAGAGTAAGGTGACAGCCGTGTGGGAGCTTTGGAAAGCTGGGAGCACCGGATACGGAAACGTGCTTACATGTGCCATAGACTCGTAAGTCCAGGTGTATTGGATGTGTGTGGCCGGTAGAGACTGTAGCCTTTGGTCTGGACTGAAGCCTGGCTGGTTCGAGGTCTTTCTTGGGTTCGGTAATCTCACAGCTAGTCGCTTTGGTTGTCAGGAGTTCATTTGTACTCGTTCACGAGCGAGAGGAATCATTTTCACGCCAGTCAGCCAGTTCAGAGCCTGCCAAGTGCCAGGGTTAATCTTGCCGTGCGCTCTTTGAGACCAGCCTCCCTCTGTCTTTACCGGCACAAGTGCTGGACGAGACGAAGACAACCTGTCTTTGCCTGTGGAGGCCCTGGAGGAAACGTGAAAACTCGAAGCTCCTCCATCTTTGAAGATCACGTCTTGGCCACGGGCATGCAGGCGGCAGGCCAGGGGCGCCAGGCAAGAGCCGGGAGCAGGAAACGGGCGTCCCTCCCGGCGCTTCCTCCCGAGTGTTGAGAACTTGTGCTCTGGCCGCCATCTTCCACTGTGTGCAGAAGCCAGCAGCTGTGCATTACGTCGAGATAGAGCCTTCTCAAGGGAGATGGGTGAAACCGTGTGCCTGGTGTACTGTTGTGATCAGGACATCGAACAAACGCTGACTTAAATAAAGAAGCGTTTGTACTCGGCGATGAAACTCCTTTTCCTGGAGAGAAGATGCTTCCGTAGTTGGAAACTTGGAGCACTTCCAAAGCCATAGAGCAAAGACTGCATCCGTTCGTTACTCTCTGCCCTACTGAAGGAGTGAGGGAGGTAGGGATTCCCCAGGTAGAGGAAGGTAGGTGATGACGTTGTGTGTTTTCCTGGTCTTGGTTGGGATGTTCAGGCTAATCAGATCCCTGGTATGAAGCAAGTGGGAATCAGTTCATCCCTGCCCTGACTGAAGACGTTAAGGACAGCTTGCTTCAAGAAAGATGGGGGCCGAGAGGAACGTGTCCTACTTTGGGGACCAGATTATAATACGGCTCAGTCTCTTGCCAGTCCAGCCCCTCTTTTCTTCTGTAGGTGGCGCCCTCCATGGCCGGACTGCATGTTCTCTTAAAGCTCAGCCCCCAGGAACCTGGCTAAGTCGCGGATCCGCACACACCACTTTGCCTCCCCATCTCGAAGCCTTTATTGTCTCTCCGTGAAGTCCTTCGAAACCCAGCCCTGTTCACACTTCCCTCAGGAAGCCTTTTCTGACCTCTTTATTCACATAAACTTCTCTGTTCTCTCTAAACTCCCTTACAGCACTCGAGGTAGGTCACACGTAATCTGATATTTAAGTTTTCTCAATCTTATTTTCTTGACTAGATTGAAGGTTACTTGAAGGCAGAAAGAACGTTCAGTCGTCTTCATTCCATCTGTCACACTCGAACAGAGAGTTGGGTGCATCGTGCCTTCTCAGCACCCTTTATTCGTTTTTAGCATTTTTTTAACCTCCTGCCACATGCCAATCATTGTTAAAGGCCCTAGAAGGTGAAATGGCAGGAGAGAGGACACTTGCTGCCTTTTAGACGTCTGTTCACTTCGCAGCATGGAGGCGTGACTATACCATTCCGAAAGAGCTACTGAATCCAGTAAGCAGGACCTGCTTTGAATGGGCAGAAGGGGTCCAGGCAGTAGGTCTGCAGGAAGGCCTGAAAGTGCCAGGTGCTGGATTTTCAAAACTGTAGGGACTTGCAAAAGCATTTGAGCTAATAAAAATGCATGTGATGTTTAAGGTGTCCTTACATGCTTAAATGAAATGTTTCTCTTTTTTTGTTTGAGAGAGAATGCATGCACGTGTGCACGTGTGCGAGCCGGGGAGGGGCAGAGGGAGAGAGAATCCAAGCAGCCTCCACACTCAGCCCGATGCAGGGCTTGATCCCACGACCCTGGGATCGTGACCTGCGCCAAAATCAAGAGTTGGACGCTCAACCGACTGAGCCACCAGGCGCCCCGTAAATGAGTGTTTCTGATTCCTCTAGATTCAAACGCAAACAAGATCACACACGTGCATTTCGGGCCCTTTTGTTTCCACCTCCCATTCCCCCCCAGTCCTGCGGACTGGGTGGTACCATTCCCATCTCGCCTCAGAAGCACCTGAGAAGACTCGGAGAGGTCAGAGTGCTTTCCCACGGTCACATATCTGCTTGATTGGGAAGTGAGCCAGTGCCCATTTTGTCCTTTCGTAGCTGCCTCCAACCTTGATCTCGTGAAGCAAGGAAGATCGGTCAGGTACCCCGGTGATGCTTGTTTTATGTACTGTTTTGTTGAAAAAGTGAATGTATCACGTTTATTGGGCCCGAAGTAGGGACACTGTCATCTGATCAGCACTTTATACGCATGAACACATGTACCACGGTCCTCGTAAGAGTCCTGTGACAAGGCTGCTGTTCTCGTTCTGCTTCGCAGGTAACAAAAGCCACGGCACACGCTGGCTGAGTAACCTGAGCAGAACCACACAGGGCTGGCATCTGCACCTGAGGTCCTCTCTCTCCGGGACCTGTGCTTTTGACCGCTACCTTCGTCCTACAGGAGGCTTCCTAGGGAACAGAGATTCTGTGGGCAGTTGTTTGGGAAAAACTGGGCACCAACTCCCTGGGAAAGGGCCGTGCATAGTAGCATGAAGGCTCTGAGAAGTCCTGTGCAGTGGGGTGTGGTGGAGACCCCTGAGTTTCCCACATGTGTTTTGTGAAGGAACTTTTATTGCCTAACACCTGATTTTTAGTTGACACTGTAGAAGATCCTGCTACAGTGGAAGGAGATTTGGAGACTGGGAGTTAGAAATCGGGGTGAAGAAAAGAGTCTTCAGGGCAAAATCCATAAGTGGAAGAGGTTAAAGAGTCTCACTTGAGTGTGAATTCATCCTCCTGCTCCTCTTGGCCATTAATTGATTCTTTTGGGATCTCACTTGCCTTATCTGTAAAATGGGATCATTGTGAGGAGGAGTGTGATTATGTATGTAAAAATCCTTTGTAAACAATGAAACTCAAAGTTGCTGTTTTTGTTATTTACCAAGTCACTTGTGTCCTAAAGCCTAGCACGGCATCTACCAGCTCTTTGAAGGACAATCAGCAGTTATTGGATGAATGAGTGGATTTTGCCTTTTGTGTTCTGTAACTGCTATGTTACAACTGAAACATTTTTTTCTTTCTGTTTTATTGAGGTCCAATTGACATATAGTGAAAATGATACTTTTTTTTCCTTGAATTTTCCTTCTAAATTGTGTTCTTGCTGGTTTTTATGTTTGGGGAGTTTAAGGAAATCACTCTGTTGGAAAGTCAGGAACCGTGTTTCTCTCGTTCACTTTGTCGTACCCCAAGTTGGACCGCCACGGCAGTTTATTTTGTGTTTTTCTGACATGTCCCTGGCAGCAAGAGATTTTTGGACAGTTCCAAAATGGTAAATTTCAATCAACAGTGTGCATGTGTTGGTTTTGTTGTTGTTGGGTTTGTTTTTTTTTTTTAACACTCCTCATTCCCTCAGATGTGTCCATCTGTGTGTGTGTTTTTTAAAGGAATTTCTCCTGTATCACACTCTCGATGTAATTACTCTTGATGTTTCCTCCTCTCAAGGATTGTCAGGGAGAGAAACTCGCTGCAGTTTTGCATTCCAGTGAGGTTCCTCCTGATGGGGGTGGAGATGTGTGAGGGCATTCTCTACCTGCTTCAAATAAGTCCTTTGTTTTTAGCTCCTGGTCAGAAGAGACAGATGTATGTTCAAGATCATTCTAATAGGTAAGCTGTTGCACAAAGATCTAGAAATTAAAAAGAAGAGAGAGGAGATCAGATCACCATTTAGACCGCTGTGGCTGGACCAGCTGCACCGTAGCCCTCCAGAGACACTGGGTTTTGCTGGCAGCCTGTTTGGAGAGGAAGGGGTGGGTAGAGGGGAGCCAGCTTTCCCATTCCCGCGCAGTCTGACTGGCATGTGGTTTGTGTGGGCCTAACCCCTCACCCCTACTTCACGGTGGCACACCACCCCCGGCCCAAGTCTCTTGGCCGTGATGATTGGTTTAGGAGCACGTCTGTTATCCAAGAGTCCACGGCCCTCGGGCTAGGACTGTTAGGAAAGATGCCGTTTGGTTTTTTCTTCTGGGATCGAGAGCTGTCAGGACCAAGAAAGCCACAAGTCATTGGCAGCCAGCACGTGGGGAAAGAGTGATGATGAAGTCAACAGAGAGGGCAACAGAGTTCGGTGGTGGACAAAGACCCGAGTTCTCGTGGCATCATCGAGTTTCTGCTTCAGGCACTCAGCTGCCGACGGCGGGCTCGTTCAGGAGCCTTGTGCTTTGTTTTCTGCTCTATGAACAGTAAATTCCATTTTTCTCCGTTAGTATCTTTCACAACCTAGAGAATCCCAAATAATATAAGCCGTGCAAAGTAAATAAAAAGCAGACCAAAACTTGTATCACTTTTCTCTCCAGAGGAGGTGACCCTCCCTTCCACCTTCAGAGTTGCCAGACCACATTCACAGTTTTGTATTCCATCTGGGTGTTTGAAGACTGTGGTCGAGGACACGGTAACAGACTGAATTGTGTCCCCCCAAATTCGTAGGTTGAATGCCTAACCCCCGATGTGACTGTATTTGGAGATAAGTGGGTAATTAAGGTTAATTAAGTAGATAAGCAGGTTCATCGAGTAGGGAGTTAAGGTTAACTGAGGTCAGAAGGGTGGGGCCCTGATCCAGGAGGACTGGTGTCCTTGTAAGAAGAGATGCCAGGGGCGCTGGAGCACAGAGCAAAGTGCACGTGAGGACACAGAGAGGAGGCGGTCGTCTGTAGGCCAGGGAGAGAGGCCTCGGGAGAAACCAGCCCCGCCAACACCTTGGGCTTGGGCTTCCAGCCTCTAGAACTGTGCAAAAATACATTTATGACCCTAAGCGCCGCCCCCTCCCCCCAGTGTGGTGTTTTGTTACGGCAGCCTGAGCTGTGTACTACAGATGCCTTTAGAAGAAAGAAAGGAGGGGCGCTGGGCGGCTCAGTCCGTTGAGCGTCTGACTTCAGTTCAGGTCGTGATCTTGCAGTTCTTGAGTTTAAGCCCCACATCGGGCTCTCTGCTGTCAGTGGGGAGCCCACTTCAGATCCTGTGTCCTCCCCCCCCCCCCGCCACCGTCTCCCTCTCTGCACCTCCCCTGCTCACACTGTCTCTCTCTCAAAAATAAAATGAAATATAAGACATTAAAAGAATAAATGAATAAAAAATAAAAAACAGGAAAGGGGTTGTGAGGGTGCTCAGGACCGTATCTGAGGGACAGCCCGTGAAGGTCTGGGAGTGAGCTCCTGGAGGAAGAGGGGGCAGTGTGAGGCCAGCAGGGCTCCCTAGTAACCCCTAGTTTAGAGCTCTAGGAGACCCTTGTTTGGACACATGCCCTGGAGGCGTTTCCAGTGGGAAAGAGAGGTGGTACTTCCTCAGCACCCCCTGCATCCCAGGCACTCAGTAGTTATCTTACTTACTTACTTACTTACTTATTTTTGAGGCAGAGAGAGACAGAGCATGAGCAGGGGAGGGGCAGAGAGAGAGGGAGACACAGAATCGGAAACAGGCTCCAGGCTCCGAGCCATCAGCCCAGAGCCTGACACGGGGCTCGAACTCACGGACCGCGAGATCGTGACCTGGCTGAAGTCGGACGCTTAACCGACTGCGCCACCCAGGCGCCCCTCGTCCTTGCTCCTTGAACGTAATATGCTGTGCAGTCACTCTGCTGTCCTGCCTCGTCTCCCTCCTGGCTGGATGGGGCTCCTCCCCGCACTGCACTCGGGCTACACCTGCTGCTCTGGTATCCGAGTTACTGCTGTTTCTCACTGTTTGCCCCATGTTTTGATGTTAGGTAGTAGGGCACAGATTGGGGAGAGAGTGACGACTCCGCTGCTTTTCAGAAAACTCGGCTGGACAAACAGGACAAAACCTGACTCCTGCACAATCCATACAGTTCACTACCAAGACATTAAGCCTGTTTACGGATCTTCCTTATGTTTTGCTTTTACGTTTCCCCAGTCTGTAGTTAAGGGCAGCCAGGCGCCTTCCCTGGGACACTGGGGACCAAGAGGAAAGGTCTCTCCATGATGCGTCTCCATTTAACCCTTCATTACCTTTGCTACCTATGTTTTTAATCGGGTCCATAAGTAGTTCAGTACCTCAGTTTCTATCTCTTTCAAATTAGTATGATACCGTAGGCAGGCCACAGTGTGAAAGAAAGAATGGGTCTGATAACACAAAATAGCACACTATACAGTCATGGTGCTATTAGTACATTAATAATGCAAGAATATATAATATACGATAATACATGTTTAGCGATAGTTAAACTGTCATTGAATATGAACAGAATTGACAATAAAGACCTTCCCTTGTTCCATTTAACTCTGAGACCAGGAAAGCAGTCGGTATTACTTAAAAGGAGGAAGTTATATTTGGTAGGGCAGAGAGGAAAGTTTTGAAAAGATACTGAACTTTTTCAGAGCTCCTAGTGTAAGATTACACTGTCTCTACCAGGCTGTGAGACGTAGGCCAAGTTCTTCCTGCTGGACTTGTAATGCCCTCTTTCAAATATGATGATCGATAACCTCCATGTCCACTTCACACAATAGTTGGGATAACTTATGATATGATATCTATGAAAGCACTTTGTAAGCTGTAAAGTGTGATGCAAACATAGAAAAGGCAGAATGTCAGTGGAGAGAGCAAGGGGCAGAGTGCTGTGGTACACAGACCTGGGTCCAAGGTGGGCTGCCATTTACTGGCTAAGTGGTCCTGAGCTGCTCTCTGAACCTCAGTCCTCTGGGGTTTACTGGAAATAGTGATGATAAGCGTGAAGGGCCCAGCACATAGTAGGAGCTCAATAAATGCCTTTAAAAAGAGGTTGTTATTAGAGGTATGTCCTGGATGTGACAGTTCCAGTTTTAGCCGCGTATTGCCAAACAGGTTTCACCATGAACTTAGACCCCATAAATAAATCTGTCTGACTTAGTGTATTTTCCCTGGGATTTTTGGTGAACTGTTTTTTCATGTGCCAATTATAACACCTGATTTAGAAAATTCTATCTGGAAGCTCTGCTTTTGATTTGCAAAGAATAGAACATTTCATAAGGTGGGAATTAATTAATCATTGATGGAAAATGTAGAATAGTGCTCTCCCACAGAAACATAGTGCACGCCACAAATGCGAGCCACGTGGAATTTTAAATATTTAGTAGCCCTGTTAAGAAAAGTAAAAAGAACAGATAATTCTAATGATATAGTTATTTAACTGTATCCAAAATGGTATAATTTCAGCATGTAATCATTAGAAAAATTATTAATGAGCTACATTACATGACTTTCGTACTAAGTCTTTGAAGTCTGGTATGTCTTTTACATTTACGTCATTTGTCTGTTAGGACTGGCTGCATTTCAAGAGCTCATGGTCACGGTCACGATCACCCCGGTCACGGTCACGTGTGGCTTGAGGCTGTGGTATGAGACAGTGCAGCTCCAGGGTCCCAGGGAACTGAGAATTAGAAAGTGACTGACGTCTATTGCACTGTTACATTGACAAATGGACTTCAGAGTGTTGGGCCAAAGGGAATTCCCAGATTCATGCAGTATTCGTTGCTCTGTCTTACATTTGCAGTGATTCTGGAAGTTTCCAAATACATACCCTGCAAATTGCTCCAGAATTCTCTGTGACCGACAGGAGCACAGTGGAGATGCTGGCCCCTGAAACCTCCTCATGTGCGGGCTCAGTGAGGTCCCAGCAGGGCCAGGTCATAGCACTGTGACTGCGCCAGTAGTAGTCCCTGGGCCGGGCCAATTCGTATGTGTTTTTGTGGTGGGATGATCTCGTTGGAGGTCAGGAACACCTTTGAGAAATTGCTGGAAGTTATGAATACACTCCCCTGAAAAAAACACAGCATGCTCAGACCACAGCTGCACGGGGTCTGTGGGTTCCCGAAGCCCATGTGTGCAGCTCGGGTGTAGAGCAGGACGTATGCTGTGCACCGTGTGAGGGGAGAAGGTGGCGGGACGCACAGACATGCTGGGGTGTGCGAGGGACGGTTGGGGAGAATATACACGAAACTAGTACCGATACAGGCATCCCTCGTCTTATTGCGGTTCCCAGACATGGCGGGGTTTTCTTCCAAATTCAATGTTTGTGGCACCCCTGCGTTCAGCAGGTCTATTGGTGCTATTGTCTCAAGAGCTTCACGTTTTGGTAATTGTTGCAACAGTTCAGATTTTTCATTACTGCGTTTGTTACGGTGATCTGCAATCAGCGGTTACGACTCTGCAAACTGAGGTGATGGTTCGCGTTTTGTAGCCATAAAGCATTTTTAGTTAAGGTATGACCTGGTGCCACTGGGCACCTGCTGAAAGTAAACATAACTTTTACCTGCGCTGGGAAACAGGAAGTTCATTTCACTCACTTGGTCGCAGCGGCCTGGAACTGAACCTACAGTGTCTCCACGTAAGCTTCTAGTCCTTCTAGTCGCCTCTCGTTGAGGGAACTGGGATAGGAGGGAGATATTTGACTCTCTTTCTAAATATTTTAATTTTTTATGACATGGAACATTTCTTAAACATAGAGATTTTGCTTAAACACACACACACACACACACACAGAACAGCAGCAATCCCAGGCTCCGGAATCCCAGGTGAAAAGTGTCCAGAGAGCTCCAGCCAGAGTCTGTAGGAGAATAAACACGGCTTGAGCACGTCCATTCTGGGGCTGCAGAGATGAGCGAAACACAGGCCTGCCTGGCGTCCCTGCCCCCGACACAGACCGCCGCGGCCCACCGCTGCCAGCCGTGCCCTGTGGAGGGGTGTGGGCTGCCGGGGCAGCGTGGCCACACAGGGTTTGCCGTGATAGACCTCAGTGGACGCAGCGGGCGGTGTCCGCCCCTCCAGAGTCCCCGTGAGGGGCTCCCAGGCGTGTCTCTTCTGCACCTGTTTGGGCAGAACCTGGATTAAGGACACGTTTCCTCTCCGTGAACTGAGTATTAGTTAGCCTGAGACTGGGTGGGAAGTGGAGACGGGGTGTTAGTAGCAAGAGCTGCGCGGTTTTGCACTTCTCGGGGCTCCGGTCGCAGGAGAAGCTGCGTCTCCTCACTGTCTAACAGGCGACCTCAAGGCCCGGGACTTGGAGAAACCCTCGCTGGCGTGTTGCATGCACCCACGGCCAGAGGACAGCCCGGCCGACTCAGTGCCTCTTGTTGATACGGAAAGGTTTTAGTGGCACGTGTCAAAGATAAATACTTTGGTTCATAGATTCCAGGCCTGGATGACGGGATATTTAAAAAATATTTTTAATCCTGAACTCTGTTATTAGCTAGAGCCGCGCCAACGAAATTGACGTGGAATGTGCCGGAAGTCGACTGAAGAGGATCCTGCAAGCTGGGCAATGACTGTCAGGTGGCTGGTGTCTTAGAGGATGCGCACCCGGGGTCCTATGGAATGTAATCCCCCCTCTCTACTGTAAAGATCCCGTTACGATGTGAATTGTCACAGGGGTAACTTTGATTTGGCTTTGTGATGGGGACAAATGTGACTCTTGCCAGTGTCGCTGCTCACGGTCGGCACCCGCAGTGCAGTCTGCTGCAGAACCGTTCCCGACACACCAGTGAGTGTGCTTCCCCCGCCAGGACCCAGTGCCCAGAGCCGCCGTGCAGTCCACTGGCATCGGTACAGACGGCCGTTGGTGTTACTAATAAAGCGAAGTGCTCAGCATCACGCGTCTCACGACCGGCTTCTCTGGCAAGTGAAAAGGCCTCCTTGTCAAGAAGCTTTCCCATCTACTGCTTTACTTAACCTTCATTAGCAGAGTAGAAGTGAGGAAACCAAGGCTCGGACCGCTTGAGGCTTGGAGCAGCTCTGGGAGTGCTCGGCCAGACCCTCGTGTGAAAGGTGGGGAAGCGAGGCCCCGGAAGCCCACTCGTCCGCCTGAGGTCCTGGAGCGGGTGTGCTTTGTCCCCTGACGCCCGGCCCGGTGCTCTTCCACGGCACGTGTCCGTGCACGATTCGTAGCAGAAGTGTGGGCATGAGAGCAACGTGGATCAGTCACCTGCAAAACTGCTTGAGACAGCAGTCTGGAAATTTGGACAAAGAGTCTTCAAGGATTTAGTTTTTTTGAAAACTGATTCATTAACAGAGTAATTTTATTTCCCGTCAGCCGAGACTGAGGAACTCGGCGATCCCAGCCGCCTTGCTAGTGATGGTTTTTGCTGGTCACACTTGGGAGCGGTATCATTGGCTTCAGGACAGGAGAATTTTGAAATAGAATGGGCTCCGTTCTTAGGGCGGGGAGTGCCCTTCAAGGTGGTCCGGTGGTTCTCTCGCTGTCAGGACGGGCAGGGATGCCCAGCGAAGCCAGGTGACTCGCCTGAAGTCAGATACCTGCTCCTGAGACACCGGGAGCCGAGCCCAGGTCTGCGGTGCCTCTCTGTTCCTCCGCTTCGGTTCCCCAGCTTTTGAGGGCTTGCCATCCTGCACCTCGCTTCTCCATTCAGCTCACAGGAAAGCCCTTTCAGAGACACTTGTCCTGCCCCGTGCACTGCAGGCAAGTCAGGGAGCAGGTGCCCGGGGTAGGGCTGGTGTGAGGCACCTGCTGCCTGAGAGACTCTTTACCATTGAGTCCTGCGTCTCTGCAGCGCTCCGGGGCCTTGGGTAAGCCCTGTGCTCTTCTAGGCTCCAGAGAATAAGAATACTTATTTTGCCTCACCAACCTCACTGGTGTGGCCGTCATGACGATTGAGCATGAAATCAGCTTCTTTAAGTGCAGATCTCTGCAGAAGTGTTAGGGGGTGCTCTATCTGAGAGCAGAAATAGACCAACTGCCCACTTCCTTCCCTTGCTGCTTCCTGTCCCCTTTCTCTCTGCCTTCCTCACGCACGGCCCTGTCTGGTGGTGGTGCTCCCGCATGGAGACTAGAGTTTTGCCCGTCCCGTCAGTCAGGCCCCGCTTCCTCTGGGCTATCTTCCCGTGCTGCCCAGCTGTGGACCCCTAGCCCTCTAACCTGGGAGGCCTGTCTGAAAAGCTGCGTCACGAGAGACCTGCATTCAGGCATCAGCCCTGCTGCTGACCGGCTGCTTCTCCTCTGCGGGCCTCAGTTTCCCTTACAGCCGGCTCTCTCAGCCTGGCTCAGGTGACGCTGGGGTTGGGTCACTCTGTCGCGGGGGTCCCAATCAGGTCAGCGCCCACCCTGCAGCGTGTTCCCAGTGTTAAATAAGGAGATGCAGATATTTTCTAGAACCTAGCACTCTCTCTGCTGCCTTCATACGCACGCCCTGTCTTGAACTCATCTTTTCTTCCTGCCCAGACTGACGAGGGGCGCCCCCCCCCGGCCTCCCCCCTGCGCTTTTCTCAACAACATACTCGCCACACGTCGTCGTCCTCTTGAGGGCAGGGCTATATTTTATTTAACTTGACATCTTTGGTGTTTAGCGTGCTGCGTGTCATCTAACAGGCGCCCAACACGTGTGTTAAGTGACTAAAACTCTCACCCAGGTGCAGCGCTTCTCAGTGTGCCATCCGCCATCTCCACTGACCCTCCCCGGAGCCGTGTCCCCTCGAAAGCCCTGGAGTTACTGCTTCCCTTATAGGGAGCACACCTTAGAAGGGAAGAAGCGGGGCTGTGAACCTCAAGTCCAGCCTTCCTCCTGTTCCACGAGCTTGGGGAGGGGACCAGCCTTAAACCCATGCGTTGTTGTTTTTCTGCTCTGTCCTGCCCTGGGTGTATTAGTAAGACGACATCAGTCAGCGATGTCTGTTCTCCCTGTGTGTCTGTGTTTGTGGTTAATCGGCGGAATGAATTACGGAATGAATCAATGAATTCCTGGAATGCTCTGAGGCCATTGTGAGCACTGATGATCTTAAGTAATCCTGACAAGTTTTTCCTCCAACCATGTCCTGAATCTCATGAAAGCCAGGTTTACTTCCAGCATAATTAGAGCAGTAGGTGACCCAGAAGCAGCTCAGAGCAGAAATAAAATCTTCAGAAAAGACCTGTCTGATTTCATATGATTTATTTTTTCTCATCTTGTCATTGAAAACAAGGGTTGAAATTTCAAATTGTGGGATTCTTTTCTCTTTGAAAGGCCCCTGAGACAGTGAGCCTGCAACACTGAAAACCTAAAGGGTCGGAAGAACCCTCGAGACAGGGTGTGCGAGGAGAAGGAATTGGGTATTTGTTTTTCAGCAGATACCGTGCTGGTCAAGAATTTTAACAGATAGTAAGAAGGAATCCTGGCCTAAGCACCGGGAGGCTTGGTTTCCACATTCAGTTTTGCAACCAGTGTTGAGACCTTGGGCACATCTCTTTCTCTCACATGACCTCAGTCCTTTCATTTGGCCATTAAACCCCAAAACAGAACAAGTCATTTGTTGAAAAGAGAGCTGTGGGGCCATCTTTGGCAACCGTGCAAAGTCAGAGTCAAAGCAGGTCTCTTCATCCGGTTTCCTACCAGAAGCAGATGTGCATTGCTCTTAAAGTTGGTTCGATGGCCTCTGTCGAACCAAAGTGGTTTTGCCTGTGGCGTCCCCCTCCCGAAAGCAAAAGTGTATCCTGGTTGTAGCCCCTGGCTCTAATCATCTCGCAGGGATCCCATGAAAGAAGGATTCTTTCTTCCCAGGGAGCATCATTTCCGAGGTCCAGAGCAAGCGTTCTTATTCTCCGTTTATCTCTCCAGGCTGGACGCTCCATTTTCCTCAGCCTGTCCTGTGCGATGATCCCTGTGGCCTCAGCAGCTCAGCCACCCTTTCAGAATCCCCCAGGTGGCCAGTACCTCTTGTATTGTGATGTCACAAACTGATCTCAGTGTTCTATGTGTGGTCCAACCTGGAGAGAGAGAGAGAGAGAGAGAGAGAGAGAGAGGAGAGGCATACTGCCCAGCCTCCGTCACGAAATAGACGAGTTGAGGACCCCAGCCCCATTGCTGGTCAAGCTCTGAGCTCTGATCATGGGACACGTGTGCAGTAGCAACAGGCTTGCTTTGGGACTGTTCGAGACGGCTTATGCGGATGGTGGACACTGGGTGGCAAGTCCAGAAGTCACTTGTCAGTTGACGTCTGACAAAGGGCAATTCAGTGGACAGAGTACTGTCTTTTCAGCAAATGCAGTTGGAACAGTCAGATGTCGGTACAACAAGAAACAAACTTCGGCCCAGTCCTCACACCTCCTACCCAAGTGACCTCTGAATGGATTCTAAATCTAAATGTCAAACCACAAAGCTGCTGGCAGAAAACTCAAGGCAGTCTTCATGACGACCAGGCTGGGCAAATGGTTCATGTGCATCTCAGCAAAAGCACCATGCATAAAATATTTTTTAAAAAAGACAGATTGGACTTAAATGAGAATTAAAAGTTGTCACCCTGTACAAGACCATGTTAGGAGAATGGAAGGACAGGAGACCGATCTGGAGAGAAGGTTTGCACGTTGCAAGGGCTTGTTTTCGGAAGGTATAAAGAACTCTCAAAACTTAACAGCAAGAAAACAGTCCTGCTGTTTTAAGTGGGCAAAAGCCTTAGGTAGACGCGTGGTACTCAGATGGCAGACAAGCGCGTGGAAGGACGCGCGGCCCCACCAGCCACTAGAGACCCGCGAGTTACGAGGAGATGGGACCACACGCGTACTAGAACGGCTGAAGCGCAGACGATACTGACAATGCCAGGTGCTGGTTGGCTCCTCACCTGGCTGGTAGGGAGGAAAAATGGTACGGCCGCTCTGGAAACCAGTTGGGCTGTTTCTTACAAAGCTAAACACCTAAGAGGCGCCTGGGTGGCTCAGTTGGGCTCTGACTCTTGCTTCCGGCTTGGGTCATGATCTCACAGTTGGTGCGTTGGAGCTCCGTGTCGGGCCCTGCGCTGACAGCACAGAGCTTACTTGGGATCCTGTCTGTCTCTCCCTCTCTCTCTGCCCCTCCTGCTTGCACTCACTTGTGCGCTCTCTCTCTCAAACATCAAAAAAAGTGAAAGAGCATGTATTCACGTTTAAAAAAATAAACATGTAAACCAGCAATTCTAATACTCTACGTTTAACCCACAGAAATGGAAACTCACACTCACTAAAAACCTGTACACGTGTGTGTGGCTGTTGATGGCAGTGCTGTTTATAATGGCCCAAACAACTCTCATGGTCTTCAACCTAATGGGTAAACAATTTGTGATATAGCCACACAACACGACACTAGCCTGCAAAAACGAAAAAAGAGAAAAACAAATTGTTTAATAAACACAACAACTTGGATGAGTCTCAGAGGCATTTTGGTGAGGGAAAGAAGCCATCGTAAAAGGTTACATCCCATATGTTTCCATTTAGGTGGCATTCTCCAGAAGAAAGGGACTGTGCTGGAGAACAGATCCGTGGCTGCTAGGGGTATATGGGTTGGGGGTGGGGGGCAGGTGCGGCCACTCAGGGTTAGCTACAGGGAGGTGGGGGAGGGACGGATGCGACGATGACACAGATCTGTACAGGTACTGGATTCATTGAAATGATTTACATTGAGACCAAACGCAACCAAAAGTTCTGAGAAACCAACAAGAAAGCTCCAGTAATTTGAATGATGAAAATGTTTCCCGTTACTATGTTCCTCTGGATTTATTTTCTTTGTAGTTAACTAAATCTAGCCAGGTGTCCTGTTCCAATGCTCAGTAAAACCATTAGAAGTCATGGAAAGGAGGCAGAGGTTTGGCAACCTAAGAGTCCTCAGTGTGCGGCTTGAGAAATGAGGAATTCTCGGGTCGAGTCCACAGACTTCCGCTCTGTTCTGGAGACTGTGTTCTGGGAAGGCCTCTGCACTCAGGAGGGCCCTCGCTTTGTCGTGTTTTCTCTCCACTTTCTGGAAAGCTGAGATAACTTAGAATTGTCACCCCGGAAGGTGTCCTTTCTACTCTGGTTTCTGATGGGGGCAAAAATGATGGGATGATTTTTTCCAACAATCTCAAAGGCCCCCCTCCCCCCCCCGCCATTAATTCATAGCCCACTTGAAAGCATGTTTTTGTCTGCATTTGGAGCATTTTTTAATAATGGCTTTGTTGAGATATGTTACATACCATAGAGTTTGTGTACTGGAAGCACACAGTTGGTGGTTTTAGTGAATGGAGTCGTGCCCCCATGACTGCAGTGTGCTTTTTGTCACCCCAGAAGCAAGTTCTGTGGCAGTCACCCTCCGGACCCTCCAGGCCTAGACAGCCACAGATTTGCTTCAGTTCTCACGGATTTGCCTGCTCTGCACACATGTCATGAAAGGAATCTCTGAGGGGTTCTCTGTGGCCAGCGTCTTTCCCCCTGCCTGGCCCCCATGGCTCGCACATCACAGCGCCATGCACCGCTGCTCGAGATGTCATGTCCAAACTCAAGAGGGCTCAAGTCCCTCTGTCCGAAGCCAGACTGACTTTAGTTCATCCCCCTGAAGGGGACGCAGAAGCAACACCGGACTGGGATAATGGGACCTACGGCACCCCCCCGTCCCCCGGCTGGTGTTCGCAAGGGTTCTGTTTGGAGAGAGGGGGCCGGCGGGGGAGGAGAGGGGCCTTAATTTACCTTCTATGTCTTCCTGTGGTTTGAGTTCTCTACCTTTCAACAAATACAGCCTTAAAACAAGAGCCATCTGAGCAGGGAGCCTGCGCCTCCCCTCTTTTTTTACTTTGTATCTCTCTTTTTTAAAAAAGTATCTAAGAAATCAGGTATTTTTAAAGTTTCACTAGCATTATTTTTTAACTACTACCCCCCCC
>NW_024412396.1:71635107-71654046 GCF_014898765.1 Herpailurus yagouaroundi
TAAACTTACCAGGAAGAATTATAGATGCCACCTAAAAAAAATATGCAATAGGATACATAATTTTCCTACATATTCCTAGAGGGTACACAAGCAGAAAAAATTAGGAGATGAGCGTAATAGCACTTACTTCTGTCTTATTCTGTATTTTCTATATTTTTAAAATGCTTTTTCTCCTTTTCTTTCCTCCTGCCTCACCTTCTGGATATATATATTAAATTGTCTTCAGTTGAATTCAAAGCCATACGCTCTGTTCCATTCTCCTGGCTGCACCTCCTAACCTATTGTGACCCTGTGCTTGTGCTTCTTTTTTGTTGTCATCGTTTTAAGGCTTCTCGAGGTTCAGGCCTGCCCAGTCATCCACACTCTCTTCCCTTCCTCTGCTCCACATAGACTCATACCCACGCCTACGAACGGTGGTGTATCTGGAACTTTTGCCCTAAATTATAGATACACTTGCTTTAAAAATGGTTTTGATTATCATTCTTATCAAACACAATTAAACCTCAGGCAGTAGAAAACTTCACTAGATTTTTGCTTCCCCCGATTTTTTGAACTATTTTTAAAGCCGTTTCAATCTGCGACTCCACAGTATCGTGTACGTTCACGGCGCTGTGGAGCCACTGCCCCGCTCCAGTTTCCAAACGTCTTCATCCCCCCCTGAAGGAAGCTCCATACTCATTCAGCAGTCTCTTCCCATGCCTTCCCCCCACCGCCATTAAATATATTTTTGAGGTTTTGACATCTTGGGGTGTGGGGTTTGCTGGCCGGGGAGAGAGCCCTCACAGAGCTAGCGGATTCCTGTAGACAGTAAATTGATGGTGGGGCCACTTCTCATCGACAGACCAGCCCGTCCCAGTCCATACCCCCAACACTTCCTTTATCAGGCTCCCAGTCCCCGATGCCGGGATTTCTCCTGCCCCAAACAACCCCAGACAACTG
The DNA here is from genome assembly GCF_014898765.1 of Herpailurus yagouaroundi. Classification (NCBI taxonomy): domain Eukaryota; kingdom Metazoa; phylum Chordata; class Mammalia; order Carnivora; family Felidae; genus Herpailurus; species Herpailurus yagouaroundi. The sequence goes on from NW_024412396.1 coordinate 71,636,047, forward strand.
GGAACAGCCCCTGTCCTCTCAAGCCTGCTGGAATTCTTGAAACTAGCACTTAACTCTGCTCCCCCTGCTCTGCCTTTCCCACAGAAACCCCGAGAAAAGCTGTGGCCTCTGCTTCCCCCTTGCTCTTCCCTGCCCCCCAGCAACACTGGTGCCTAACACCGTGCCTCTTGTTTAAGGGGAGCTGTGAGCGGCATCAGACTTTTCTTTCCGCATCATCGTCGTCACTCGGGCACCTTCATAAACTAAGACCCAGGCACAGATTATTGCCGCCACCCGCGACAACACGAATCCGTGTCCTGTGCGAATTCGCCTCGTCTGCGCATCTCCTAGAAATGGAGTCATACGACGTTGTGTTTTCGCGGCTGGCTGCTTTCACTTAGCATCATGTGTTCGAGGTTCATTCATGTCATAGCCTGTGTCACTACTTCCTTTTTAGGAAGCATCCCCTGGGATCATGACCTGAGCCGAGATAAAGAGTCGGACATTCAACCAACTGAGCCACCCAGGTTCCCCAACAATTATATTTTTATAACCAAAAAAAAAAAAAAATCACTTGGTTCTTCTTCCTCGTTGCCTATTCCCACCTCATGTTTTAAGTATCTCTCCTTATCTCTCCACTGGCATTTATTATACTTACTAAATTTTTTTCAATGTTTTATTTATTTTTAAGGCAGAGAGACACAGAGCATAAGTGGGGAAGGGGCAGAGACAGGGGAGACACAGAATCCGAAGCAGGCTCCAGGCTCCGAGCTGTCAGCACAGAGCCCAACACGGGGCTCGAACTCACGAGCCACAAGATCATGACCTGAGCCGAAGTCGGACGCTCAACCGACTGAGCCCCCCGGGCGCCCCTATACTTAACTAAATTTTAAAATTCTCTTTCCCGTGGTATAGGTCTTCCAAAGAAGAAACTCATTTCTGTGTTTCTTTTACTCTCACATCACCACATCACAACTTCGCTTCCAACACCAGATGTGTGGGTTGTTATGAATAACAGAAGGTGCCCATTTCACTTAGATCACAGTGAATCTAGTTCAGGAAGTGAGGACAAAGACCAAATATAACAAAAGATGCTCCCACTGCTCGTAGGCTTTGGAGATTCCAGGGGTTTGGGGAGCTGCAGGCCAGAAACGGGGACACAGATCAAATATATATTTATTATATAGCACAGGTTGCTTCATTTGTTGTTTCTCTTCCAGGTCTGTAATAAGTGCAAGCATATAATAGAGATGTTTGAATTTTCCCCTGTGAGTTCATCATTGTTTCCTTGGAGCGTTCGTTTGGCTTGGCTGGTGATGTCTATTTATGCTGCAGATGAGTTTGGCCAGGAGCTCGGTTGGGATAGAAGTTTGTAGGGGCAAAGCACCCTGGTATTGCGTTCTCGGCGCAAACATTCCCTTTGCAAATGCTGACGTTTGAAAAGCCAGACCATATCAGTATCCTCTCTGTACACCAGTAATGCACGTACTTCCTGAGTACTGGTCTTCAGCAGAACAGTTTAACAAACATTCTGAACACCCAGTATGGATACCAAGAATTGTGCCGAGCACAGCTGGGTATAAAAGAATAAAACAGGTAGCCCCTCCCTAAAGAACAACATCTGTGACCGTTAAACTGATAATATTGTAAAATGCAGAAGAAACATAACAGCAGGAATAATTTTGTCTATCGTGGGGACTCAGTAAACACTTGACCGAAGAGGTGGGTCTTGAAGGGCAAACCCAGGTTTGATTGCATTTGGTCATGCAACTTTGCCAACAGGTTTTCCTGTGTCAGTGGTGGTAACTACTTCTCTGTAGCCATTTCTCCACCCCCTTCTTCTCCGTTCCTAGGAAGTGAGGACCTTCCTATCAGAACACTCTTTTTTTTAAAGCACAAATTTCATGAAAAACCAGTATAATAAAGCAGATTTTTTTCTATGTTTCTTAGTCAAAGACCCTTTTATGCTCAAACATCCCACCAAGAGAGAGTAGAAGAGAAAGCAGTCCATTTACAGAAAAGGAAACTAAGAGCCACAAAAGTTAGATAACTTTCCCAAGCCGCACAAGTCTTTGAATTCAGTCTCCTAAGTACAGTGCCCTTTAGTGTAGCTCCCTGATTTGTTATCAGTCACTCTGCTGTCTATTGGGATCTAGACACATGGAAAACACTCTTTCAAATCAAGTCAATACAGTTGTCAGTTACTGAGCATTTACTGTGTTCAAGATGCACAGCCAAATGCCTTAGCATTTAGTATCCTGTGTGAGATTTGGTGACCTTTCTTTGCATTCACTCACTCATTCATATATTCATCATGTAGTTAACATTTACCCTGTACCTACTACATCCTAAACAGTGTACTAAGTGCTGAGTTCAATTCATAGTAATACATTCTAAGGTGCTGCCTTAAACAAGACATTTCTCTTTTTTTTTTTCAAGTTTATTTTTGAGAGAGAGAGAGAACGAGAACGAGTGGGGGAGGGGCAGGGAGAGAGGAGACAGAGAAACCCAAGTAGGTTCCCCGCCATCACTGCAGAGCTCAGTGTGGGGCTAGAACTCACGAACCACGAGATCATGACCTGAGCCAAAATCAAGAGTCGGATGCTTAACCAACTGAGCCACCCAGGCGCCCCTCAAACAGGACATCTCTTAACGCTCTCACTGAATTGCTCTTCAGCTGTTAACAGCTCCTATCCTATTTTTCTAGCATTTTCTATTGCCTTGACACGATTGATTTAGGAATTGGTGTTGTACCTGCAGTTCACAGTTATTAACGTGGCCAGTCCTTTGATTGAACAGATGAGGAGGCCAGGATTGAGAGTAGAGAAGTAAATGCCCAAGGATGTATGGTGTATCAGTGAGAAAGCATGGGCACGAATCCATATCTCAAAACACCCTGGCCAGAAATCTTTCCACATTTCTTATTCCTCATAATTTTGCACAAGTGCCTTATTAAAGTTAGACGGCAGAGTTAAAAGAATGCCCTCAGAAGGTGCACTCTTCCCGCTTATCTACTTATTGAAACTGAGAAAAGACAGTTGTCATATGACTGGAGGACAGAGGAGAGGAAGGATGGAGGTGAAAGGCACATTCTCACGGTGAAGATGTTTACACTCAGGCTAACATCTTCAGGAAGTGCTCAGAAAATGAAAAAGAGCACCCTTTGGTAGTTTCATAAGCATCATGGACCTCTGCTGCAAGCCACGACAGCATGATGATCACGGACTTGCTCTCTCGACAAAAGACCCGTGAAACTGAACAAAGTGTACGAAGCACCTGAATATAAGGATACTTAAAAATTCACATACAATACTAAATTCTTGCTGTTGTCAGGCATTGACAGGTAGCACAGGACTCCAATTCTTGAGTGCAGAAACATTGATAAGCCCCACAGTGGCTCTGGCTTTCTGCCTGGGACTCCTTTTTGGTTTTGGCACAAAGTGGTGGGGCTCCAGCCGAAAGGTGATCTTAATGAGCTCAGAAGGCAGATACATATTGGAATTCCAGGCTTCTGAAATAGCTGGATGTTGCAGGGCAGAGAAACAGAGAAGAGGAAGCCTCGTGGTAGGAGCAGGGACAGCAGAGTTTTGTGTAGGGGTTCACTTTGGGTAGCTGGCTAAGGGCTGTCCGGCTATGCACGTGTAGAATGAGACGGTCTAGGAGGCCTGCAGAAAGGCTGAGAACTGAATGATGATGCCCAAGTTCATGCAGTGCTGGGATGTGTTGGAGATTCTAGTCAGCCTTAATGAAGAGACCTCACTGAGCACCTCAGGCATTCACTTGAGACCCCAGAACAGCCATACCTTAGGAGTGAGGGTGGTGCCCTTGAGTAAGGGCTACCCCCTAGGGCTAAGTTCAAAATGGAAAAAGAACTTAAGAAAGAATTAATACACACTTGATCGCACTGAAAGAATCTTCCAGTAATTTACCTGCCTGCTAGGACAAATTGAGTACCCTTAAAGGAAGACAGTATAACCCAGACTCTGCAGCATGTCATAACGACATCTAACATGCAGTCGTAAATTTGTGAACATATAAAGAGCCAGAAGATGTGAGGGGGAAAAGCAATCAGTAGACCCTTAAGTGATGCTTAAGTTTGAATTTGCAGGCAGGTGCTTCCAAGTTGCTGTTACAAATATGCTCAAAGACTTAGAAGATGGATACAGTGAGCAGACATACAGAGAAATGGAAATTGTAAAAAGAAATTTACCAAATGGAAATTCTAAAAATTTTTTTCCACGTTTTTATTTATTTTTGGGACAGAGAGAGACAGAGCATGAACGGGGGAGGGGCAGAGAGAGAGGGAGACACAGAATCGGAAGCAGGCTCCAGGCTCCGAGCCATCAGTCCAGAGCCTGACGCGGGGCTCGAACTCACGGACCGCGAGATCGTGACCTGGCTGAAGTCGGACGCCTAACCGACTGCGCCACCCAGGCACCCCTGGAAATTCTAGTACTAGAGGTGAAATTTTAAAATTCACTGGATGAGATCCGCAAAAGTGGCTCAGAGATTGTATTAAAAAGGGTTAGTGGACTTGGATACTGATCAATAGAAATCATCTAAAAACCAGGGAAATCACACTGGGAAAAATTAACAGAGCCTTGGTGACTTTGGGGGATGATACCAAGAGGGCTAAATGTGTGTGGTTGGAATCCTTGAGGAAGAAGAGGAAGGGAATGGGGCAGAAGGATAATGCTTGAGGAAATAACTGCCAAAACCTTCCCAAACTTGCTGAAGAACCTTAACTCACATATCCAAGAATCTCAGCAAACGCCTAGCAGGATAAATACAGAGAAAACCACACTTAAGCCCACCATAGTCATGCTGCTGGAAACCAAGAAAAGGAAACTATTCAAAGCGACCAGGGAAAATATGGTACATTATATACAGAGGATGATGATATAAATGATGGCTGGCTTCTCATCAGAAACCATGGATGTCAGAGACCGTGGAACAATGTGTTTTTTTTTAACTGCTAAAAGAAAAAAAAAATCTCAAAATTCTCTATTCAGAAAAAAGTACCTTCAGGTGTGTTGGCAAAATAAAGGTGTTTTTCAAATAAAAGAAAGCTAAAGGATTTGTTGTAGTGGTATACCTGCTGTTATATTCCTCAGCTGGAGAAAAATGATGGAAACTCAGATGTCTAGGAAGGGATGAGGAGTACTTGAAAGGATAAGTATATAAGTAAATAGGAGACTTTTTCTTGTGGAACATATATATTTTTATGTGGATGTGTACATGACTGTGTAAAGCAAAAATATATTAATGTATAACATCGTATTGTGACTGTAATACATGTGATGACTGTCCCGTGAAGAATGGGAGTGCATTTATGTGATTGCTGTGTACTTAACACTTTACAGGAAGTAGCACAACAGTAGCTCTGAGTATACTGTACAAAGTTAAGAATGTATATTGCAATCCCTAGAAAGACCTGTAGATAATAATATGAAGGGGCCCCTCGGTGACTCCGTCAGTTAGGCGTCCAATTGTTGATTTTGGCTCAAGTCATGATCTCACAGTTGTGAGAGTGCGCCCTGTACCGGGCTCTGCACTGTTACTGCGGAGCCTGCTTGGGATTCTCTCACTCCCTCTCTCTCTCTGCCCTTCTCCTGCCTGCCCACGTACTCTCTCTCAAAATACACATTAATATAATAATAATAATGTAAAGAGGTATAGCTAAAAAGTCCATAGAGAAATTAAAATGGAATTCTAAAAAGTAATTTATCCCAAAGAATGTGGGAAAAGAGAAACAGGGAAACCAAAACAGATGAAACCAACAGAAAACAGCAAAATGGTAGACCTGTGTCCAAACATGTCAATAAATTACATGTAAATAGACTAAATACTCCAGTTAAAAGATAGAGATTGTCAGACCAGGTGGAAATGCAAGGCTCAATTGTATACTGTCTATAAGAGACACTCTTTATTATTTTTTTTTTTTTAATTTTTTTTTTCAACTTTTATTTATTTTTGGGACAGAGAGAGACAGAGCATGAACGGGGGAGGGGCAGAGAGAGAGGGAGACCCGGAATCGGAAACAGGCTCCAGGCTCTGAGCCATCAGCCCAGAGCCCGACGCGGGGCTCGAACTCACAGACCACGAGGTCGCAACCTGGCTGAAGTCAGACGCTTAACCGACTGCGCCACCCAGGCGCCCCTAAGAGACACTCTTTAAATACAAAAGTAAAAGAGGCTGAAAGTAAACGGATGTGTAGTGGGCAGAGTAATGCTGCCATCCCACCTTAGTCCCCAGGCTGTGAACATGTTACCTTAGCTGGCAAAAGGGATCGGAGTTATGCATCTGGAGATGAGGCAACTATCCTGATTATCCAGTGGGGGTGGTCTAATCCCATGAGTTGTTAAAAGTGGAGAACCTAAAAAAGAAGATGGTAACTGTGTGAGGTGATGAACATGTTCGTTAGCTTGACCATGGCGATTATTTCCCAGTGTATACATACATATATCAAGACATCAAGCCATACACCTCAAATGTAGATAAATGATATGTTTATATGTATATACAGTTTTTGTCAGTTATACCTCAATAAGGATGAAAATAATAAAAGCCCCCCCCACCCCTCACCCCACCCCCGCCAAAAGACCCCTCAGATATGGCCAAAAGAAGCGACCACAGTGCAGACCCTTTCCTGGCTCTGGTCAGAGATAGATGTTAGATTGGAAGCGTGAATTGTAGTGGTTCTGCATTCCTGGCTTTGTAGGAGGAGGAGGGGGCCATGAGGAAGGAGCATAGGTGGCCTCTCGAAGCTGAGAAAGGCCAGGAAATTCTCCTTTAGAGCCTCCAGAGGGAAATATAGCACTTCCAACACCTTGGTTTTAGCTCAGTGAGACCCGTGAGATCGATGTCGGACTTCTGACCTATTATCTTACAGAACTGAGATAACAGATTTGTATTATAAACTGTCAGTGTGCAGTAATTTTCTACAGCAGCAACAGAAAACCATACGGGATGGAGAAGGATACACCAAGCAAATAGCATAAGAACCTGCACAACTACGTTAATACCAGATAAAGTAAACTTAACGACAAACGGTTGCCAGTGATAAAGAGGGACATTTCCTACTGATCGGAGGGTCAGTTCATCAGGAAGATATTTTAGTCATGAAAGTATAGGTACCCCAATAAGAGCTCCAAAATACATGTAGTAAAATCGCAGAATTAAAGAGGATAATAGACAAATCACCAGTTGGAGATGTTAAACCTTTTTCTCATCAGTTGATGGAACAATTAGACAAAAACAAATCAGCAAACCAGTAAGGACTTTGATCTGAACAACACTTGACCTAATTTCCATTTTTAGAACACTATACCCAATTTTAGGATACATGTCCTTGTGCACATAGTACATTCACCAAGGTAAACTTCACGCTGGGCCATGAAACAGGTCTCTGTAAATTTTAAAAGATTGGAATCAGGGGTGCTGGGTGGTGCAGTTGGTTAAGTGGCTGACTTCAGCTCAGGTCATGATCTCACAGTTCGTGAGTTTGAGCCCCACATCGGGCTCTGTGCTGACAGCTGAGAGCCTGGAGCCTGCTTCGGGGTCTCTCTCTCTCTCTCTCTCTCTCTCTCTCTCTCTCTCTCTCTCCCCCCTCTCTCTCTCTCTGCCCCTTCCTCTTTAAAAAAAAAAAAAAGATTAAAATCATACCAGGAAAAACAAAAAGTTACACTAATTACGTTCTTTGACCACAATAGAATTAGAAATAAGTAACAATAACAGATACTTTAAAAACACCAAATATTTAGAAATTAAAATACTTCTAAATAAGCTATAGATAAAAGAAATCATATGGAAAAATAGAAAATATTTTGAACTAAAGGAAAACGAAAAGCAAAATATGTCTAAATTTGTGGTTTGCACCTCAAGCAGTGCTCAAAAGGGAATGTGTATCTTTGAAAGCCTTTCAAAATACATTTTCAGGGCGCCTGGGTGACTCAGGCAGTTAAGCGTCCAACTTCGGCTTAGGTCATGATCTCACGGTTCGTGAGTTCGAGCCCGGCATCAGGCTCTGTGCTGACAGCTGGGAGCCTGGAGCCTGCTTCGGATTCTCCCCCTCTCTCTGCCCCAACCCACTCGCATTCTGTCTCTGTCTCACTCAAAAATAAATCGAAACGTTAAAAAAAATTTTTTTTTTTAATTTTTTTTTAAATACATTTTCAACCTTCAAAGTACTTTCTAAGCTTAGCTGTCTGACTAGAACTGCTCTTCCTACACTACTCTGTGCAGCTGTTTCCCGCTGTATCAATCATAACATCTTAATACCTTTGGTCGTTAGCTTTTCAGTGATTGTGTTTTGGTTCTGGGACAAGGCCTCTCTGCGGCCCCAGTTAATTTGGAAGCAAGGGTTGGGAATGGACCTTATTTCCACGAGAGCCCGGTGGAGGCAGGCAAAGTAAGGGTCGTTAGCCCATTACACAGTTAAGGAAACTGAAGCCCCAGGGCCTCTTGACGAACAAGTAACAGGGCTAGGTTTCCTGTGTTCCCCACACATTTCTTTTCCTCGCAGGCCCTCAGCTGCCAACTGAGATCTCCCCGTCAGAAGTGTCTCCCCAGCAGAGGTGCAAAACGGGTACTAAGGTCAATATTAAACCTTTAGCAGCTGTTAAAACATCATCATGTAGCCTTGTGTCCTCCGGAGGATCGGTGAGGATACTTCTGAGTTTTCTCGGGGCCTTTTCATAAAAGCCTTTAGGGAGCCACCCGCCCTGACCTCCCATTTCTAGGGCAGGTGGGAGAACCCGGGCCCAGACCTTTCACGTGGCTGAGGCCGAGCGGGGAGGCCCTGAGCTGGGGGGCAGCCAGTACCACCGCAGGCCCTGCGCCCAGCCTGCCGCTGGGCCCTCGCAGGAAGTGCTTCGGGGCTTGAGGCCCCGGCCTGCGAGGCCTGCGAGTTTCAGGCGGCGGTGGCTCCCGGCCGCCCACGCTGCTGGGGCTCTGCACTGTGAGGCTCTTGTTTCTCTATTTTCTACCTAGGTTTCAGTTTGTAACTGGGGTTTATTTCCCCTTTGTCTCTGGTTCAGCTTCCTTTTCCTGTTTGGTTTGAAGTTGAGTCTAAAAATCAAGTTTGCTGCCCTCCGAGGGTCTGTGGTCCTCTGATCGGCAGAGCCTGTGGAGTACAGGACTCACCTCCTCAGGGTTCCCTGTGCTAAAGCCTTTCAGCCATGGCCACGGGGTGAGTATGGGGACCAAAAAGGGGACAGAAGAGTGTCTGGAGGAGACCTAGAATCATAACGGTGTAGAGCTGAAGGGACCACAGAAATCATCTCGGATCGCCTTGTTATAATAATGGGGAGACCGAGGACAAGGGACTTACCCAGGGTCACCCAGCAAGTTCGTGACCGAGCCCATCCACTCTTCATCTGCTGGCCTGTCATTACATGGGCCCGTGTCTCTTACTGTCTGTGATCTTTAATGGCTTCTGTGTTGAAAGCACTCCTCAGAGGTCAAACACCCGTCTCGGGTAATAGAAGGGGTTTGACGATCTAACGGGGTCCTGGTTTGGCTCTGACGCCCTTGGCTCCTCTCTCCAGAATGGCCTGAAAACATTCAGATTGTTTTCTCTAAATACTGGGGCAAATAGGGAAGCGCCGAGGTTCCTTTTGTAAGAGAAACTTCGTCAACTGACGAGCACAATCCTGACCTGCTTGAGAGAGTGGCAACTGACTTAGGCCGTCGGCCACTCAGACCTGCTGCTCAGCTCTTGGGTGGGCGGCAGCCAGGCCACACTGTTCCCGTCGGATCGTGACTGCTCTCTCTAAAGATGGGGAGGCACTCCCCAGCCTGGGACCCCATGGAAGATTGGAGGCGATAGGAGTTTTATCCGCTGAGGGTTTGGTGTTGACTTGCTTAAACTCATTATAAGTTTGTGTCTTAGCATAAAATGATAATCCCTCACCTCACAAAGTACTTCTCAGTTTCCATAATGCCGTTTTGGTGGCATGGGGCTGATCAGGCGGTAGCATCACTCCTGTTTTGTGGGTGAGGAGGCCCAGCCTCTGCAAAGTCGTGCCGCCCGGGCGGGGTCGCGTGTGGCGGGGAGAGGAGGGATGGCCGCACCTAGCGGTTTTTCCAGGGCACAGCACAGGCACTGTGGCAGCATTTTACAGTGAGCTAATAAAACCGGCCCTACAGTAAGGAGATCTTGGCCGACACTCCCGCTCAGCAGAAGAGGGGATTTGGTGAGGGGGCATCGCAGCCTTGGCCAGGCCACCGGAATCCTTTCCTTCAGGCCCAGAGTCACCAGGGCCAGGAAAACACGCCATCCTCTTTATGGTTGGCTTTATTCCTGCTCCTTTGCGGCTGGTTTTCTGTCATTTTAGTGATTTTCCTATAACTTTAAAGGACTTGTGGGTGGGGCTGTGGAGAACAGAATACTTGCACCTCAAAGGCATGTGAACGTCCACAGTGGGTAGGGACCAAAGTCATTTTCAGCTGTGAGGTACAGTGTGAATAGCTCAGGCCGTTCACTCCGGCCTGTCAACCACCGCTTGCAGGAAGGTATGTCGGAAGTGAACAGGAGGAAACAACACGGGTTTTTAAAGGGCTTTTAAAATTGTCAGAGTCTTGGAATTTTCCATCTTGAAAGGCCCTTAGGAGCCTGTCCACAGTCGATCATCCAGGTTAGCGGTGCTTTAGGCCTCTTGCCCTCCACTTCAGCCAAACTAAGTCTCTTTCATCTTTTTAAAGTATCCCTCCCTATTTCTTTGAGGAAAAAAGAGTGTCTTGTTGTTGGCGATGATGCTTTTGAAGTCTGGAAGCCACCTGAGGAGTCCAGCTCTGAGGTGCACACACCAGGAAGTGGGGGCCCAGAGCCCAGGGGTCCAGGCAGGACTTGTCTGGTGACTGACGTAGTGGCCGGCCAAACCAGAGGCCCCGCTGTCCCGCACTGCCCTCCGCACGCACAGCGCCAGCGGGCAGGGTCGGTGGCCACAAGCACAGCGTCTGGAAGGCCTGCCAGCTTTTTGGTTTTCCTCCTGCGGACAGAACAGGGTACATACACATCCAGGTTCCTAAGTCACCGTCGCGCCTGTGCTGGGGTCACGGGGCTTTCGAGTCACGAAAACTTGTCTGCCAGGCCCAGCTCCGGCCGTCCGAGCGCTCAGCTGTGGGCTGGGAGCCGGAGTGTCCGGGGCACGTGGCGGTGTCCAGCCTCCCCTCGCGGGCGGTGTCGCCCTTCTTTCTCTCAGCGGTCCTCAGGGCGGCGAGTCTCGTTTTTATCGTTTCCGCGTCACAGAGGAAGAAACCAAGGCAGAGAAGGAGCAACCCGCCGGGAAACCTAGCCTTGAGCTGAGGGCTCCTGACTCCAGATGCTTTGTCCTCTGCCCTTCCGCACCGACCGAGAGCTGGTCTCTGCTCAGAGATGCGGGGACACGCGGGGTGGGGGGACAGCACTTAGAAACGGAGAGCCCTTGAGTCCTCAGGGCCGCGCGCACGCACAGTGGGGAGCGTAGACGGGAAGAGCAGTGCGGGTTGAGACGTTGGGGCTGTCAGGAGCGACTTCCGGGAGAAAGGGGGCTCTCGGGGGAGCTCAGAAGGAGAGGGCATGACTTTAAAAAGGAAAGGAGCAAACGTCCCGGTCAGCGTCCCCGGGGGCTGCTCTCTCTGGGTGCCGGGGAAGCAGGGGAACAAGACAGGCCGTCCTGTCCCAAAACCGCACTGGGGGCAGGGACACAGTCCAGAAACCAGAAACCACAGAGGAGAGAGAGACCGGAATGTGCCAGAGGCTGGCGGCGAATGGCCGGGCCATCGCCTTACCCAGCGGCCCCGCTGGGGACATTTACTCAGACACCTCAGCCGGGAGGTCACGAGGTCAGCCACGAGGCAGCCTTGCCAAAATCTGAAGATGGAAATGGGAGGTGGGGGCAAGTGTGAAGGCCCTGACAGGCACGGTTTGGTGGGGTCAGGGCTCGAAGAACGGGGAAGCTGAAGCTCCATGGATCTGGAGAGGGAAGGAGGTGAGGGCAGAGGAGAAGGCAGGCCTTCTCACACAGAGCCGCCAGGCCTGGCGAGGAGTTTAGATTTCCTTCATTGTCTTAGGAAGCCTTTGGAGGGTTTTAAGCAGAAGGAAAGGCGTCCGATAGAGGCTTAAGAAAAATCACTCGGGCCGCTGTGTGGATGGTTCTCCTTGTGGCAAGAGTGGAGACAGGGGGCCCTCCCGGGGCTCTTGCGGTCCTGCAGCGAATCTGGGGTGGTTTGGACTAGGGACGGGGCAGCCGGTGTAGGGGGGCATGTGCTTCGGAGGCACGGGCTCCAGGACATCCTGGTGGGTCAGATGTGGGTGTGAAGGAAAGTGATTCACACCTGTCTCGGGGGACCTGTGGTTTCTTTTGCCACAGTGGGGGTGGGAGCCGCGGTACAATAACTGGAGCGCCGGCTGGGGTCCGTGGGGTTTTGGAGCCTGCGTCGGCGGGCTCCCGGTAAATGTCGGTTGAACAAGACCGCAGCGAGCGGAAAGCGGCTGATCTCAACGTGCGGCAGGAAAGGCTACGGAAGAAAATGTATCTGCCCCTTTCCGTGGAGCCAACTAATCTTAATCCCTTCCCTGTCTCCCTCCTGTCTTTATTGCGCTTGGGTGTTTTATTTTTTCTAAAGGCTTCTCACCTTCCAACACACTGCAAACTTATTTACTACTTAAAAAAACTTATTGGGGGCGCCTGGGTGGCTCAGTCGGTTGGGCAACTGACTTCGGCTCGGGTCCTGACCTCACCGTTCGTGGGTTTGAGCCCCATGTCAGGTTCTGTGCTGACAGCTCGGAGCCTGGAGCCTGCTTCCGATTCTGTGTCTCCTCTCTGGCCATCCCCCGCTTATGCTCTGTCTCTCTCTGACTCTCAAAAAATAATTAAGTGTTAATAAAAAAAAAAATTTTTTTTTAACTTTTTTAAGTGTATTTATTTTGAGAGAGACAGAGACCACATGATCAGGGGAATGGCAGAAAGGGAGAGAGGGAGAGGGAGAAGGGGGGAGAGAGAGAGAGAGAGAGAGAGAGAGAGAGAATATCCCAAGCAGGCTCCGCACCGTCAGCACAGAGTCCGACACGGGGCTCAAACTCACGAAACCATGAGATCATGACCTGAACCGTAACCCAGAGATGCTTAACTGACTGAGCCACCCAGGCGCCCCAAACTTATATACTATTTTATTGGTTGTCTGTCTCCACCCCTCTAGAATGTAAGTTCCAGGAGGGGAGGTTTTGTGTGCTTCGCTCACAGACACAAAGACAATGCACATTTATCCAAATGCTGCACGTCGTTAACTGCGTTTGTCATATGACCCTGGAGATGCCTGGGCTACCAGAGCTGCTCCTCGGTGCCGCTTCCTGGCGTGGCGTGGTAGAGAAGAGACCAGAACGGCAGTTGGTCCACTTGCTCTCGGCCAGGGAAGGCGCCGAGGCTCCCTGTACCGTCGATTCTTAGTCGGCCGTCTGGGCACGGTCATTACCGCCTGTTCCGCTGTCCTGCAGGTCTTGAACGTGTAGAGGTGTGAGAAGCCTGGGTCCACCCCCCAGTCCTTCTGGCCCACACCTCTGCCTCTGCAGCAGGGTTTGGAAGCCCGTCTCTAGGAGTAGGGGGTGTTTCCTTTGACGTCTTCTCCCAGGCAAGTTAGAGAGCCCCAGAAGCTCACGGTCAGACGGGCCCTTGGAGATCATGCTGTTCAGTTACTGTTCCCAGGGACGTGTACCCAGATCCTTTGGGGAGCTTCCTGAAACTTCTCAGTCTTCTTCTGTCCCAAAGAATCCAATGTGCCTCCAGTTGAGCGTCATCACAGTGATTCTGGGTTGTTCCCGTGAGAGTGTGTTGTGCCCTGCGGGTGTGCTGGGCAAAACGTGGCTGAGAACTGGTCTGATCCATTGGTTTTACTTTGGTAACACCCCAGGAAGAAAAATAAAAGCTACCCTTTTTTGAGTGTTCATAGCAAACCTTATGCTGATTCTGTTCTGTACATTGTATTTAATCCTCATCTTCGGAGGCGTTATGTTGTTAATCCCATCCTGCACGTGAGAACAAAGGTCAGCAAACAGGTCACTCGTTCCAGGTATCGCTTGACAGAGTTGGATTTGAAACCAGATCTCTTATGTTCTCAACAGCTAAGCTTGGCTGTAGCCTGTCGAAGGACCTTGCCCCAAATCGCAGAGTCAAAGTTAGGATCGGAGCGTCTAACCTCTGTTATCCTCCGCGGTCTCTGATTTCACACTGTTTGTACGACAAGAGACAAGGAGACCTTCTCTCTCCCCCTGTGGCACCCCATGCCTACCTCTGCCAGTCACCCGTTCGTTCATCATTGTGCTCCCAGCCTGCCCCAGGACACAGTGGTACTTGTTTCTGCCCGTCCCTGCACTACTCAGATGTGTATTGAACTGAGCCGGTTGCCGTGCTGGTAACGAGGGGTGTTAGCTGGGGGCTGAGCCAGGTCTCATTCCCAGGCTATTAGTTTACCCTCAGGGATCAGCATCCTGCCCCAGTCCTTGGTCCAGCCAGATCGCTACAGCTGTCCCCAGGTTGTGCTGAAACGCATTCCATTTCCGCAAGCGGTCAGAATCCCATACTGTGGGGACACAGGCATGTACTGGGATTTATGAATGTTCTTGAGGTCCACATGGACTATCCGGTGGCTCCCCGAGGAAGGACTGTGTTGGTGGCCTTGAAAGAAAGTGTGGGAAGTGGGTGTGAGACAGGTTCGGTCTAAGAATATCAGACTGTGTCAACAGTTGGTGGGAATGTTTTTTCCAATTTCACGAGACTCCACAGAGAAGTGGAGACCAGCTGTCCAAGCATCTGGGACAGTGGCATTATAATGGAGAAAAGGCAAACGTCTTCATTGCAGGTGACGTAGCAGTCTGACCCTCCCAACCAATTTGGATGGAAGAAAAGACGTCTGGGCTAACACTGAATTTAGGCTTCATTCACCCAAAGCCTTCCTTTAATTCTGGCTCTTACGAAACTGGGGCTCAGACGGTCAGCATTTGAGTGTCTGTGTGTGAATGTATGCAGACCTCACCCTCTCTTTTCATTGCTGTAGTTCAGCCGCTCTCATATGTGGTCAGGAGAACAACCCTTTTAGGGGGTGAGTCAACACTGTGTTTTTAATAACACTAAGGCAGTGTTTGCCTTTTTCACTCTTATCTCACAAATGCACAGTGGAATTTTCCAGAAGCTACATGACGTGTTGACATTGTCAACTGTGACAGGTAATGAAATGTGTGCCTGTGCATTCTTGTGTTTTGGTTCTGTTTTTGTTTGGGGGGGGGTGGGTTTAGAGAGTTGCTTCTTTATTTGTTCTTATGTTTATTTATTTATTTAGAGAGAGAGTCTGCACAAGCGGGAGGGGGGCAGAGAGAGAAGGAGAGAGAGAATCCCAAGCAGGCTCCGCGCCGTCAGCACAGAGCCCAACATGGGGCTCGATCTCATAAACCGTGAGGTCATGTCCTGAGCCCAAACCGAGAGTCAGACGTTTAACTGACTGAGCCACCCAGGCGCCCCTGTGCATTGCTGTGTTTTAAAAAATTCTCAGTTTTTTAAAAAAAAATTTTTTTTAATGTTTATTTTTGAGAGAGAGAGAGAGACAGAGCATGAGTGGGGGAGGAGCAGAGAGAGGGAGACACAGAATCGGAAGCAGGCTCCAGGCTCCAAGCTGTCAGCACAGAGCCCGACGCGGGGCTTGAACCCACAGACTGTGAGATCATGACCTGAGCCGAAGTCGGACGCTCGACCGACTGAGCCACCCAGGCGCCCCTAAAAAAAATTCTGTTTTAATTTCAAATATGGCAAATATGGATTGACTTACCCCACATAAACCAAAGCTTTCTGGCATTCTCAATAATTGCTGTGGGTGTAAAAGGGTCCTGAAACCAAACATCTCAAGAACTGCTTCTGTGAAATGGTCATGTGCGTGTACTACAGGAAGCACGCACAGAGTTGGTAAGCGCCCAGTTTGGGATGGTGGCTCCCGCAGGGAAGGAGGGGCACTGAGATCTGGGGAGAAGGTGCAGGGGTGTCACTGAAGCTGAACAGCTTTATGAGGTGACACCACCACATAGAGCGAGTGGTGGGCGTGCAGGAACCTACTCCCCATTTCAGGTGTGAAACGGTTCCGAAAAAAAACGTTTTAAGTGTAGAACCTAACATTCAACATGTTTCAGGCCCGTTTCCATCGAGGGGAAAAAGTCACCCTCGGGATGGTTAACTAATTACCAAGGGGGAAATGTACCTTTCCCCTGGAGAGATCTGGCGTTCATCCGCTTCAACCGCTTGCCTTTTGAAAGGGTGGCACTACCATCATGTGCTTCCTGCTGTGATGGGGTCCAGTCGCCTCCCCCTCCCCTGTCACCTCTGTCAGGTTCTCGCTGTTGTTCACTGTGAACTTCATCCTGAGGAAGCCGTCCAGAGTGTGGACAGCCGACAAGCCAGTTGGCCGGAACTCTTCACACAAAAAAGTCAGTGTCGATGAAAAACATCAATTCTAGCTTAGCTTAAAAGAGAGTAATAAGCAGGTAGCCCAACCACACGAAATGCAGGAGGAGATCCTGGATCCAGAAGAATTTGGGTAACTGTAATATGGGCTCTATACCAGAGTTATTAGTAAAGTTACTTTTCTTAGGTATAGTAATGGTATTTAAGTCCTATATTGGCATGTCCTTATCTTCAAGAAATGTGTGCTAAAAACCTTAGGGTTGAAATACCGTGATGTCTCCAGCTTACTTTCAAATGGTTCAGAAGGAGAAAAAAAACAAGCATAAAAGAGGTAAGTCCCACGTGGTAAAAATGCTGTAAGGGAAGCAGAAAAGCTGTACCGAATGGCAGAGAGGAAGATCTGTGGTGTAGACACAGCCCATCCACATACACCACAGGACCCTGGGAAACCTACTTCCCTTCTCCAGGCCCGTTTCCTCCATCTAAATAAAGCACTTGTATTTCTCAGCTCTGACAAAGCTGTGGTTCCAAGTCCCTCTGTTTCTCAGTCACTGAACTGGGACATGGTGGTGCCCGTGGTGCATCCGACCGGGACTTGAACGTGTGTCGAGCAGTGGTGCAAGGCCCAGGGTGATGGCCGGGGAGGCCGAGCTCTCCCCTCCGTGCCTTTGCTGACACCTGTTTGCTTGCCGGAAGCGCCCCCTTCCTCCGGAGCAGGGTTAACCGTGCCCTCCTCTTGTACCCGTGGTCCTTTGCACACACCTGAACGCAGCACTCAGAGCCTTGTAGACTGTGCATGTGTGCCCTCCCCTCAAGGACAGACCGCATCTTGTATTCAACAGATGGCTGAGTTTCTCTCAAGTACCAGGTATACTTGAGACATAGTCAGTACTCAGTAAATCAGGTGTTTTCTTGCTCTGTTTTTAAATGAATGCAGGGAGGGGCGCCTGGGTGGCGCAGTCGGGCGTCCGACTTCAGCCAGGTCACGATCTTGCGGTCCGTGAGTTCGAGCCCCGCGTCAGGCTCTGGGCTGATGGCTCAGAGCCTGGAGCCTGTTTCCGATTCTGTGTCTCCCTCTCTCTCTGCCCTTCCCCCGTTCATGCTCTGTCTCTCTCTGTCCCAAAAATAAATAAATGTTGAAAAAAAAAAAAAAAAATGAATGCAGGGAGAGAGACAGAAAAGGCAGGGATGGCCAGATCGCACATGAGTTGTGGTCCCTGCACCCCCACTGAAGAGTCCTTGAAGGTTTAGAAATACAACAGCCGTCAAAACTAGGCAAACTCAAAAGCACGCATTTATCCAAAGATATTTACTGAGCAGTCACTAGTCACAGTTCCCGGAACTACAGAGATGAGCAATATTTTTAAAACGAACAAACCGAGAAAAGAACCATCCTCGTGGGGGAGAGAGAAAACCAGCAGACTTTCAGAACAGTGGTAAGCAGTATAAGGAAAAACGAAGCAGCCTCTTCTCAGTGGGGAGGGATCACACTCCCTGGAGGTGGCATAGACGACAGGCCTGAGGAGAGTCCGAGGGCGGGCAGAGCAGGGCTCCGGGCCTGGCATTCGAGCCGCCCTGGCAGCCAGGCCGGGCTGGG
>NW_024412396.1:71654146-71740691 GCF_014898765.1 Herpailurus yagouaroundi
CCCCCCCCCCCCCCCCGGTGGACGAGCTCAAGCGTGGGCATTCCACAAGACAGGACCCAGCAGCCCAGGTCCCACCGCCTGGACGGCTGCGGTGGTTCTCCAGGCCATACCGAAGAACCTGCTGGAGACCTGGGTTTTCTGTGTGGACGTGGAAAGAATCAGAGGTAACAAGGGCTGTGCGTGTGGGCGCAGGAGCGCTTCGTCCTGATTCCACCTGATCTCGGCTCACGCAGACCTGCTGTGACCTGAGCCAACGTTCCTTGCTCGAGATGGTGGCTTGGCGGCTAATCATGGCAGTAAACCACGCTCCTGTTAATCTCCTCAGACTTCGCCGAGTCCCAGCCACCCTGAAACCTAGTCGAGAAGGATCATTTCCCTTATTTTGCACAGCCAGGCACGTGCTTCCCCAAGGCCATGCGGCTAGCGGATGACAGACCAGGCCTGGGCAGACTCTGATGCCGTGCCCCCTCCGCCTCCCCATACGGTCTCCACGAGGGACGGTGTTGGTTGGATGTCCCTGGCCCGTGTTTTGGTGCACCTCTGGTTCCTGGCTGCCACCAGCCACCCGGCCTTTTCCAGACGTTCCCTCTGCCCCTGTTCACTGGGGAAGACTGGTCAGAAAAGGGGCAGTCCGGAGATGAACTGAGCCATAGCACCACCAGAAGAGCCAAGGGAGAGTTGCGGCAAGGGGGCTAAGAGGACAAGAACGAGGGTGAGTCTGTCCCCTCTGGTGCCCTGGAACGCCACCAGTGGCTCTGCAGAGAGCGGCTGGCGTGGAACGGAGGGGAGGGCCCCGGGGAGACCGCAGGGCAGCCTAGGGGCGAGGGGGTGCTGCATGTGTGTGTGGAGGGGGAATTGAAAGGTGAGTGGGGACACGGAGGGAGTGAGGCCCAAGAAGCCAGAGGCAGAGGCCTCCAGAGGAAGGAGGAAGGCAGGGTCCCAGCTAGCGGTGTCTGCCCCCCCCCCCCCACTTCCCCTTCCCCGGTGACTCTGGACAAGTCACTTAATGTAACACAGGGATAAATGTAATCACTTGCCCGTGAGGGTTGAGTATTTCATGACATCATGTAGGAGGTGTGCTTCACGCTTCAGAGAGTCGGGTGTGGCGAAGGAGAGGACGGCCCCCTCCCTACGGCCCCCTTGCCTTGGCGCTGGGGGGGAGCCGAGCACGTATTTCTCTGTGCTGGGGCGCCCAGACAGGTTAATGTGGGCTGCGCCCTCCCCTGCTGCCAGCTGAAGGGCTTCCTCCCTGGTGATTCTCAGCCTGCTTTTTCAAGTTCGCTTTCGTTGCTTGTGTGTTGAAAGTAAACAAGGCAGGACGTTACAAGCCGCCTCAGAGTCTGGCTCTGCTTCTGCTTGGCTTTGGGAACATGTATTTATGGCCACTTCTCTCTGGCCTCCCCCGTTCCCCCTCCTCACATTAATTCACTCAGCCCCTGCTGAGCCGTGCCACGCTGAGGGCGGGGGGTGGTGGGAGCTGGTGGCTCACACCGGGTCCTGAGCTGTTCACCTAGAAGAAGACCTGGGCTGTATTAGCTCCGTCTTACAGAAGAGAATCACTCCCACGGAGCCCCGTGTTCTCCCTGTGATGGCCCTAGCGTGTACCCATCTGGTAACTGAGTGTGTTTCCTGCTAGGTTACAGTGTCCTTAAGGGCAGGACACATCCCGTTCGTCCCATTCAACCCCGGAACCTCGCGGTGTGCCTTTCCCCTGGTAGTTATGAAGGGAGTGGGAATGAATGTTCTGAGAACCAGAGGTTGGCTGAAGGCAGTGACTCCTGACCTGAGCTTTGAGAAGGGGTGAGACGTAGACCTGTGGACGTAGGAGGGAAGGCACCCCGAGGAAGAGGAAACGCCTTCTTTAATTTCTTGAATGATACCAGAGAGTCATTTTAAGTGACCCGGCGTCAGGAGGATGCTTTTGCTGCCAGGCCCGGCCTTGCCCCCGGCCTGGTCTCTGCCAGGCACGGTGCGGGCAGTCCAGTTCCAGGACAGCCAGGGGGGAGGGCCCCCGGGACCGGCGAAGAGTTGGCCCTGTTGTCTCGGGACTCCGAAGACAAACCGGTGGGACAGGAACTCTGGCCTCAGCCTCTGACCACCCCACAGGGAAGCCTGTCTTGAGGTGGTGGTCCCCGAGGACCCTGTGCCCAGCAGAGGGACCTGAGGTAGATTGCCGGTCCCCTGCCGCGAGAGCTGTCACACGCCGAGGCGCAGCATATGCTAGCAGGGTCCGGAGAAGGGCCATCTAACTTGGCCTGGGGCTCCGAGGGGAGCTTTCTAGAGAGAGCAGCGTGAGTAGCAGTTGCGGGTGAGTAGACATTACTGGTAACCTAGGCCGGAAAAGGCGTCCCCGGGCAGGGGGCCTGCATGAGCAAGATCAGAGAGGCCACAGAGAATGGGGTCGGTGGGTCATGACCAGGACGGCAAGGAGCAGAACGTGAAGCAAGGGTCACCTGCCTGCCGAGGGCAGGGATTTTACGTGGTAACAGTCACGACTCCCGTGCTCCAGTGCTGGAGGGCTCCAGCTGCTGCTCCAAGGATTTCCCCAGGAGGGGTCTCAGAATTTGTATTTTAATAAGCACATTCTCTGACTCCAGGCACACAGTGTTGAGAACCGCGGGCACAGAGTGAGAAGAGAAGTTCTACGTGGTTCACCCTGGGGAGCACCACGATTTATAGTGGTTTTAAAAATCTGTTTTGGAGCAAAGACCCCTTGAGGACACGGTAAAAGCCTACTTCAGAAAAAGCTCACGCTCACTTTTGCAAATAATTTCAGGGAGTCCTTAGGCTCAGTAAGCCTTTCTGTGCCCCCCCCCCGTTTAAGCACCCCTCGTATAAGCGGCAAAGACAAAACCTCGCGCAAGGGGGGCCGCAAGGGGCCCCCAGAGAGAAATGGGAGCCGAAGAGTAGAAAGAGGCAGAGGCGGGAGAGATTTTCAGAAATACGGACATGGT
The DNA here is from genome assembly GCF_014898765.1 of Herpailurus yagouaroundi. Lineage (NCBI taxonomy): Eukaryota > Metazoa > Chordata > Mammalia > Carnivora > Felidae > Herpailurus > Herpailurus yagouaroundi. The sequence continues at coordinate 71,657,101 of NW_024412396.1, forward strand.
GGCATGTTTGTTCGAGACGGGAGATGAGGGTTCTGAGTGCACATCAGGGACAGAAGCCAGGTTCCGAGGGGGCCTGGGGCGTGAGCAAGTGCTGAGAAAATGGGGGAAGCAGGGCAGGCAAGAGCCTGATGGGAGAGCAGAGGGGGTGGGCAGTGGGCACGTTCATGGCAGCTCATGGCAGCTCGCATCAGCCCCGCCCCTGTTCACAGGTGCTTATCAGGTGCCTAACCTGAGAGGTGAAGAAAGAGTTCCCAGTAGGGGCATCGCTCACCCTGGCTCCCCGCACGGGCTGTCCGGCTGTCCTGCCTGGGTGTTAGTGCCAGATGACCTGCCCTCGGCCCCAGGCAGACCCGGTTCCCAGGCCCGCTGGGGAGACAGAGTCAGACTGTGCGATGAGTTGTTCTGTCTGCAGGGGGCGGCGGCCGAGTCAGGGCACCGGGCTGAGCAGGAGGGGACAGGGAGGGGGGGATCGTGTCTTTGCAGAAGTGATCCTCAGCTGACTCTCACGAGGAGCTGGGGAGGGCAGCGCGCACTTGCCCAGGGCAGCCTTCTGTCTCCCCAGCCTGGGCGGGCAGCGGGGTGAGGCCAGGGGGCCCCTGCGGACGCGGCCGCCTCCCGGGCACTGAGCGCTGTGGGCCCAGCTCAGAGTCGCGGCTTCCCGGCCCTCCGATCCCGGGCGTCATGAGACCAAGAACAGTGTTGGTAATCCGTAACAGATGCTTTGGTTTGGCAGCCACTCGCCCTCTCGGGATAAATGGAGCGGGGTTGTAAACGGAATGTTCCCACGGGCTCACAATCATGAACACACTTAGCCACTTGGAGTCATGTATTCAACAAACAATTATTAGTGTCTACAGCACACACACTGGGGTGGCAGAGGGGGCAACAGCAGGGTCCCCACAGTCTAGTGGGGAAGAGGAGGCCGATGCGGGTACTGAGGGGCAGGACAAACTGAAAAGTGCTGTGGGCAGGTGCAGAGCCGAGCACAGTGCCAGGAGCCGGCCTCTGGCCGCGGGGGTCTCCGTGCCCAACCCCGGACTTAGTTTTCCAGCAAGCCTCTGTGATTACGCCTGTGCCTGTCTGTTCCCTTTTTGGCCTGACATCCTTCGTCCGTGCTTGATAAATTTGTACTCTGTTCTCTTAAGCTTTTGTTGGAAAAGCCCAGAAAGATCCTTACTGGTAGGGTGGAAGGGGAGTCCCAGTTGACTGTGCTAGAGGGCGTGTGGCTGGGATGGAGGGGCTGCGTACTCCTGGGAGAAGGTCAGAAACCTCCTTCCCAGTCTGACGCGCCACGTCCCACAGCTGGCGGGGCAGGTGTCCTGCGCTTTTCCAGAAGCGTCGGCCGGGCGAGAGCGTGAGGCCGACTTCCGGCTGCCGGCACTGCGGGCTGGGCTGCACGCTGTTCCTGTGTATTAGTGTTATCTCCAGATGCACGAGGGGTTTTCGTGCCAGGTCCAGGAAGATCCCTGGCTGTGTACAGAAATTTTGGGGTGTGGTTTGCGCCTTTTCTTTTTAAGCGAGGGATTTCAGCAGATACTCAGTAGCAGTCTCTGATGTGTGGTCTAAAAGCGTTAACTGCTGAGCCAGTGACAAGACTGGTGGTGCCTCGCTTGGGGCTGGGCCCAGCAAGTACTCCCCGCTGTCTGAGGGACTCCCGAGATCAGATTAGCCTTGAACAGTTGGGGAAACTGAGGCCCAGAGTCACACAGTCTTTCTCCTCTAAGCACCTGACAGCAGGACTGTTCAGAGCTTCACAGATGTCTCACATGCCACCAGGAGGGAAATGACAGGCTTCAACTCTTTGCACACTCCTATGTACGCATACCCGTACACATACCCGTACAAACGCCCAGATGGCAATAGGATTGGACCACTTGTCCCAACAGAGCCTTCTTCTGGGAGAGAGCCTGGTTGTACCTACTGCTCAGAGCAGCCTGTTAGGTCCTGCGGGGGAGAAAATCCATCAGGCTGGTGACCCAGCATCATGTAGCATAAACCAGCCTATTCCGATGCATTTCCCCCCTACTAGTCAGCTGGTTGTTTTGATCAGATAAAGACAGCCTGTCAGAGAGAGGCCCTCATGAGACTTGACCTTAGCTTCCCTTCCAGCTCCGTGTGCCTCCGGGCACCTCAAAGCCGGGGAGGCTGGGAGCTGTGTGGACCCGTCAGCACGGGCACAGAGTATATGCGGCCTGCTGGGGGTTGGGGGGGGGAGGCGGGGAGGAGGAAGGAATTGTCGGTTTTCATTTAGTAAAGGGAATTTTATATGTACTTTTCAAAAAATAATTCACTCATTCATTCATAGTTTTTTTTTTTTTTAATTTTTTTTTCAACGTTTATTTATTTTTGGGACAGAGAGAGACAGAGCATGAACGGGGGAGGGGCAGAGAGAGAGGGAGACACAGAATCGGAAACAGGCTCCAGGCTCTGAGCCATCAGCCCAGAGCCTGACGCGGGGCTCGAACTCACGGACCGCGAGATCGTGACCTGGCTGAAGTCGGACGCTTAACCAACTGCGCCACCCAGGCGCCCCTCATTCATAGTATTTTTAAAAAGAAAACATTTGCCTGAACCGCCCTCAGATGCTAACTGCTTTAGACAAAGTTCATGATGTCTGGGGACAGTACAGAGTTTCCGTACCCAGCCAAGATGCAGAGAAGACAGGTGACTACGTGGAGCTCAGAGACCAGGTCCGGGCTGGAGAGCAATCGGTATCCTATGAAAACGAAAACAAAAATCCCAAAATACAAGCAAGATGACTCTTAGGCAGAAGAAATGGGTATTTTCTTGCATTTCAGTTTCGTTAGTGGTGATAAAGTAAACAGAGACAGGCCAGCGCCATTCAAACGGGGTAAAAAAAGAATGGGGTTTTTTGGTTAACGCCAGGTTCGGTTTGCACACGTAAGGTGTTAAAAACGGCAGCCGCAGGGAACCCGTGTCTGTAATTACAACAGGAAAGATAGCTGTTGGTGTGTAAGCACGTGCTCGGGCAAAGCACAGTAGTGGGCACTTCTGCCCGTGCCACCCTGAACGACATGTGGTGACCCCAGGTCCCCCCTCCCCCCAGCCCCGGCCCCCAGGAGCTGCAGTTCCCTGCATAGCACGCCGGCCGAGCTGTTTGCCTCCCCCGCCCGGAGCCCCACATCCCCTTCCTGAGCTCGCCTGGGGCTGAGGCCCTTCGTGGGCAGCACACAGGGCGTCGTCTTCAGAAAGTCACAGAAAGTCTCCAGGCCCCCCAGCCCCTGCAGGCTCGCTGAGGCGTGAGACAAGCCACCGCGTGTTCGGGTAGCTGAGAGCTCTCTGAGGGCAGGGACTGCCCTGCTCATCTCCGCATCGCTAAGTGCCTTTGACTCACTGGCCTCTGTGCTTGTCACACTGATGTGAAAACATGACACTCGGCCGGCCGTAGGACCTGGGCAGGGAGGGAACACGGGACAAAGCAGGGGTCACTGGAGGAGAGTGAGCGGGGACGGCAAGGGGGCTTGCGGCTTTGTCCCGTGAGTAACAGGGGAGGTCCCTTCAGCCGTCCAGTGGACCATCCCAGGCTGTCCAGGACACCTCTGTGACTCTGGAGGACACAGGGAGGGGAATGTCGCTTAGAACGAGGGGGGGGCTGCCGAACGGCCAAAACCCCTTCACCACCGAAACTACTTTGGGGAACAATAAGCCTCCCGCCAACAAGCGGTTTCGGTTCAAGGCCTCGTCTGCACGTAGAGCTGCTTTAGAAGGCCTGCTGCACTGGTCGTGACAGTGGCTCAGGTCATCTCTAGGCCCTGAGGTCCTGCAGGGAGCATTGATTAAGCACCTGCTGTGTGCCAGGCTCCGGGCCTGCAGGCATGCCCCTGTGTGTGCTGTAGCAGGGCAGGTCACTTTGGGTCTTCCACAAAGCAGACCCCAAGACCCTTCGGATGATAAGCGTGTGAGAGATTCGCGGGGAACCGTCAGTGAAGGACAGAGGGAGTGGGAGCAGGCAGGGGGAGCCTCAGGCCGTGATGCAGGTGTGAAAGGAGAAGGGGCAGAAGGGCCTAGTGGGAGGCGTCTCAGGCCGATGCAGGGCCCCGAGCGAAGGTTTCCCCCCTGGAAGATTCCCCACGTCAGGCAGGAGCGAGCTGGCGCGTCAGTCGTTGGTGAAGAGCAGCCAGAGAAGTGTGGCCTCTGTGTATGCCTTGGTGGGGCACCAGGGCGGCGGAGGCTGGGGCCGTGGGTCAGCTCCGCTCCCACAGCAGGAGATCTACAGGGCACACTCGAGTGGCGGCTACACGGGGATTCTAGAAAGCGTGGCCCACCTCACAGTACCTTCCCGGATTTGCTTCCCCAGAGTCCTCCCAAGGGCTTCCGTGGGCCCGTGCCACCAAGCGGTAGGGCTGGGGTCTCCGCTCAGATCCCTGTGACCGCGGAAGTATGTCCAGACCACATCAGGAACACACACCTGCTTGGCATTCACTGTCAGCGACGGAGCGTGTCAGCAGCGGTCAGTGACACGGTTGAGGCCATAACTTTATCTGCGCTCGCTTCACGTGGCTGTGGAACCATGGTCTGAACCCAGGCCTGTCTGCTGCTGTGTCCTCTTTCCTCTCACTCCTGCTGGGTGTCATCAGCACGGGGCCGGAGCACTCCTCCTCCTAAGTGCAGTCTCGTGCAAGATACACGGTCTCAGGCTCCCAGACTCAGAAAAGTCAAAGCCCAGCACCATTTGCTTTTCTTCTTTCTCCCTAACCTGGCTGTCTGTGGGGAGGAACCACGCCTGTTTTGATCGTCACTGATTCCCCCTGAAATGTTTGTCGAATGAATGAATGACTTCTGGGGAGAAAAGAAGCAGCACCGTTGCAGAACAATTCACTCCCGATATGCCTGGCCATGCACAGAGCTCTCAACACACGGCTTGGTCGGCCGAGGTCAAGCCCACCCAAGACTCTTGAACCCCAGAGCACAGCGGGGGGGGGGGGGGCGGCCAGCAGGACGTTTGAGACCCAGCACTGGCCCAGCAAGTCGTTGGCTGGACAGTCGTCAAATGTAAAGCAAAGCAGAGGAGCACGTGTGGCAGGGCTTGTGTGTACCCTGGACACACAATTATTGTTAAGATTGTATCAGTCTGTGCACTAGGTCACCTGCTGTCTGAGTCACAGGGGAGCGGGGTCCTGGGGAAGCCCAGTTCTTTGGGAGACTTAGGAACTGACTGTGTAGGCCAGGTGGAGGTTTCCAGGTCAACCGAGGGCCAACCCCCAAAAAACCCCTATTTTGTCACCCAACCACTGGGGCTGGGGGCAGGGATCTTTTTCAGATACTTTGCTTCTCTGACTCCTTAAGTGGACATCACATGACTTTTTCTTGTTGAGACTGCTTAGTCTCAACGTTATGATTATCTGTTATTATGCAAACTCTTTCTGTATGGGCCTCGAATTGTTGGGCTTTAAATATTGTTTCTAATTCTGAAATTACATTTATATGCCCTCCTTTGCTGATAACTGCCACTCCTCACTGTTACGGGCGTGCCTGACCGTAAGGAGCATGCCTTACCTTTTCAGTTTGGGAATTCTCGCGTGCTAGAGACTGAGAAACTATGCATCCAAGATTATCGGGCTCATATGCCAATGAAGAGGCCAGTGGGCTCAGAGAGCCTCCCTCTCAACACCCTGGCAGGAGCTGTGGTGCACTGATCTTGGTAGATGACCACTTTCTCTCTCCCGGGGCTTTTAGTGCTGCTCTCCTGTTTTCCATCATGTTCTTAACAGACGAAGCTGCTTGGGAAATGCCTTCAGCAAAGTATGGTACGACCATCTTGTAGTGTCATCTATATCACTCTGTTCTGCAGAAGGTCAGCTAATCGTGTTGTTGTCCGCAGAGCTTGTATGATGCTTCCCTATCATAATGTCAGACGTTGAGCCTTTTGTTAGATTGTTAGATGTTGTGAAGAATATTATGTGTGTCATCTGCTTTACAGTCAAAAGAACTGGGTGGAAATCCCAGATTTAGTCTCTGAATACCTGTGTGAATTTGTGTAAATCTTTCCAAGTCTCTGAGCCACTCTTTGCACATTTACAAAATGGGGGCAGCAAATGGCTACGTCCTACGTTGTGACACTTGGATGCTTTTAACGCAGTGTCTTATTTAACACCATGACCGGAATGGTGTAGACAGTTGTGGTTGGAATTCCTGTCTCATTCAAGCACTTTTTCCCTGAAGGGAAGGCTGTCTTTTCTAAGCTATGGGAAATGTTGGCACAGTATTTCCTCTCTACTCCTCGAGGTCTTTGGAGAATGAAAACAGCCCTTCCGGGGGCAGTTGGAAGCCCTGGCAGTTGGAAGTTTCTTTGTGTCAAGGAGCGGTTGGCCTCCGTTTCCGAAAAGGGAAAGCTGGCTTCCAGAACCCTTACAGCTGAGGCTGACGCTTAAGTTTTCTCTTGGTCTGCAGTGAACAGAGTATCTGCCAAGCCCGGGCTTCCGTGATGGTCTACGATGACACCAGTAAGAAATGGGTACCAATCAAAGCTGGCCAGCAGGGATTCAGCCGGATCAACATCTACCACAACACTGCCAGCAACACCTTCAGAGTCGTTGGGGTCAAGCTTCAGGATCAGCAGGTGAGTGCTGGGGCCACAGGTTATACTCAAGGGCGTATGCCCCCCCCTCCCCATCACACACACATATAGTGAAAATAGGTAAAAATACATAAATAAAATCAAAATTTGGAGTCAGAAGATCTGGGTTCACTTTCTGCCCCCATCTTCTCCTACGAGACCTTGAGCAAACTATCTGTTCTGAACTTCATTGTTCACGTCTGTCTTACAGAGAGGGTCATCCCCACTCTGTCTTCCTCGCTGTGTTGTTGTCATATATAACATAATATAACATAGAATAAAATAATGGATGTGAAACGGCTCTGAAAACGATATTGCAGACTTTCCGCCTGCGTGGCCATAAGTGATACGCTGTGAAAAGGTCTGGTTCCTCGGCCCCCAGAGTGTTGCTTTGGAAGGAATATCAAGGTGACGTGAAGAGTCTGAGATCACTTCTGTCCCTAAGAGCACATCCCGGGCACATCAGACCAGGCGGCTCGTGAGTGTGCCTGGTGAGTCTGTGCAAACACACACGAGATTAGTCCGCCTGTGTGTGTGAGGAGTAGTCGTGCCCACGGAGCTCAGGCAGAGTAGTGTGCTATGACCCGAACTAAAATAGAGATGTGGAAGAAGGGTTTGATGTAACTTAACCACAGTGACTCTGGTTGCTACTTCAGTGCTCTTCCTTCAACTCTCAGAGATCGACAGGGACATTTTTAGCAGTGAAATTAACAGTTCTGTGGTTTCAGCATTTATGAAAAACTCTACCCAAATAACGTCTCCGGGCCTCCTTTGTCGGCCAAGCCCTTGCTAAACTGAGCAGCAGGTTAGCTGTTGTCTCTGCAAGAATCAGCGTGTTAGCAATTGGAAAACCAAGAACAGAAACTTAGGACTCTTGTTTTTAGTATGTTGCCTACTGAATGGGTTTCTGCTTTGGCCAGAACAGCCCTGTTAAGTTTCAGATTCTTGTGGCTGAAAGGGAGAGCCCCACCTCAGGACCCCTCATAAAGGTTCCAGCCTGGAGCTCTTGGTACCTTCAGAGGCATCACTTTCCCTGGTCGAAGAGCCTTACTGCTAGCAAGGTTTCTCTAGAAATCTTCCAGAAGCTGCTTCCCTGTTCTTCCAATTCATTGGTTCTGGCTCCACCTGTCAGAGGTACCCTGTCCCACGTATCACAGGATATACAGCCCCAATCATGGCGACCACCAAAAACATCTGCCACGTTTCCGTAGCACCCCTGGGTGGCGGCTGGGAGGGCGGCACCTCCCCGCTACGTGGCTTTGACGTAAGGCCCGTTACCCGGTACGGTTCCTGAATCGCCGTGGGTGGTCCCTGGGTGATTGCTTTTACTATGACAAGTTTCCCGTGCCCTTCCCACCTCTTGATTGCCCTCCGGGCACACTAGGAAGACAGCGCAGTGTGCTGGAAATGGCCGGGCGCCGCAGAACGGGACTCCCCGAAGCCAACACGCACCTTGCTCTCCGGGGCCTCGGCAGGAAGCACACGTCGGGGCTCCTCTGGGAGGTGACCTTTTCCCCCACGTGGGGAGGGACTGGCGGCGGGCCTCAGTGATGTCCTGGAGAAATTTGAAGGCTCTGTTGACTCTGAGAGACTCCCAGAGACTGACAGAGAAGTTACCGGCACAGCCTTCCACCTGGAATTGCGTGTTCAAGCAGCAGGTTCCTGGAATGTGGTTGACACTCTTTCCCCAGATGGATGGCTGTGTTCCTGGGAACAGAAAAGGCGTTCTTAGTAGCCAAGGCCCTAGAGAAAGTGGCAGGAAACCTGGCCCACAGTGGCGCCTCTGCGCCTCCAGAGAAAAGATTGATTTCCACAGATCTGGTTTTCAGTCCGTATGGAGCGCGAGGTCAAACATTTCAGGACAGGCAGAGATCCCTGGGTTTATAACCCAGTCAGGACATCATGCACATTTCATGCGCCGTATGGCTCATGCAGCACTTTTCATGTCTATTATTTCAGCCTCCCAGGAACCCCAGAGGGTAACAGTGTATGAATTATCACCCCTGTTTTGCTCAATAAGCAGATAGAAAGCCAGGTGATCATTTGTGGCGAGAGGGACGGGCACACTGTAGTATCGTTAGCGGAGGGCTAACCCGAGTCTCACATTACAGGTGAAGAAATACCAAAAGGTTTGTAGTTGAGAATGAGTGATGGCACCAAAAATGTTAGCGAGCTGTCAGGCTGAATTAATACCAGGGGTCCAGAGGAAGGGGGCTTATAGCCCCGCTCTCTATGTGCCGGTCAGACTTCACCTGGAATGTCGGGACCGAACCCAAGTGCCACAGGCTGGGATCTGTAAAGGGAGGGCGCCCGGACGGTCACAGGTCTGCCAGCAGCACTGCACTGTGGGACGGCTCAAGGGGGAGCAAGAGAGAGTCGCCAGGAGAGGAGAAGGCCGAAGGGGCAGGGCCACGGTGTCCACACCGCCCACAGACTGTGCGTGGAGGAGAAGGCATGCTTTTCTGTGGACCCCCGAGACGGGGCTAGGAATGCCATGTGGACACTGTTATGAAGGTTTGAGCTCCGTGGCAGGAAATGCGTTCTTCCACGCACGCTGTTGGAGGGTGGAACGCAGTGCTTTGCAAGCCCACAGGCTGGCTGGCTGCTTGGTAAGAAGTCTGGGAAGGACGCCCCCTCTTTGGTAGAGATTTGGATGAGCGACCAACCTGTGGGTTCTGTGGCTTTTAGACCGAGGTGAATGTGTGGGTCAGGGAGACTGCTTTCCACCATTAAGTGTCTTTTTTTTTTTTTTTTGTCAAGGGCCCTTGACTGCTTGTACGCAGAGACCTCAGAAGCAGGCTCGTTTTCCCTTGGAAGACAGAGAAGGCCCCCTCACTGAGTCCTACACCCGTGCCCCAAATAAACACGCAGGCTTGCTAACTGTGGGCTCGTGCACAAAACAACGTAGGACCTTTTAACATAAGTTTCTCTGTCAGCAGCTGTCCAGATCAGTCCTTCCAAATCTCGGAGAATCATTTTGCAAATAAAGCTGATAAGGACACAGACTGAAGTGGAAGAGTGGGAAAAGGCAAATCTTACCAACGCCGACCAGGAGGGGGCTGGTGTGAATGTGTTACTGTTACGATAGGCTTTAAGGCCAGAAGTGTTACTAAAGGTAAAGAAGGACCTTTTTAAGGATAAAAAGGTCAAAGGAAAATGAAGAAAGAACAATCCTAAAGTTGTACACATCTAATGATATATGTTCAAAACATATAGGGGTGCCTAGGTGGCTCAGTCAGCTGAGCGTCTGACTTCAGCGATGATCTCATCGCTCTGGAGTTCGAGCCCCGCGTCGGGCTCTCTGCTGACAGCCCGGAGCCCGCCTCAGTTCCCATCTGCCTCTCTCTCTGCCCCTCCCCAGCTTGTGCTTTCTGTCTGTCTCAAAAATAAATGTAAAAAAAATTTTTTAAGATAGCAAAGAAAACATATGAAGCAAAACGGACAGATCTAAAGAGAGAAATGGACAAATCCGGAAGCAGAGTTGAAGCTTCTAATCAGACCTCCGAGAAACCGACTGAACAAGCAGACGGAAATAAGTAAAGAGATAGAAAATAGCATTATAAACCAACGTGACCTAATTTACATTTATAGAAACCACAGGCAGAATATAGAAGGTGGAATATAGTCTTCTCACGTCTGCACCGAACATTTACCAAAACAGACCAGGCGCGGTCGTTGTGACCCTCTAAAGCCTCCTCTCATCTTGCCTCAAGATCCCTCAACCATTCTTTTTTTTTTTTTTTTTTTAATTTTTTTTTAACATTTATTTTTTATTTTTGAGACAGAGACAGACAGAGCATGAACAGGGGAGAGTCAGAGAGAGGGAGACACAGAATCCGAAGCAGGCTCCAGGCTCCGAGCTGTCAGCACAGAGCCCGACGTGGGGCTCGAACTCACAGACCGCGAGATCATGACCCGAGCTGAAGTCGGCCGCTTAACCGACTGAGCCACCCAGGCGCCCCCAACCATTCTTGACTGTAATGTGGTTTCCAGACCTCCTTCCACCGAAAACATTTCCCTCTGGCTTACTCTGGTTGGCTCTCGGCTCTAAAAGTGCAGCACCAAAAGCAGAGACACTTGAACACAGAACTGCTGGTAGGGACTCCCCGCGGCAGAAAGGAGCAGGACCTACCAGGCCACTCTGGTCTCTGCCGCCGTGAGTGTGCTCTCATCTTAAAAGCAGCTAACCAGCACTCTCTCGCTCTCACTCTCTCTGTCTCACTCTCTCAAAAATAAAGAAACTTAAAAAAAAAAAAAAAAAAGGTGGGAGGTGGCACCTGCGTGGCTCAGTCCAAGCGTCTGACTCTTGGATTTCAGCTCAGGTCGCGATCTCACGGTTCATGGGTTTAAGCCCCGCGTCGGGCTCTGCGCTGACAGTGCGGAGCCCGCTTGGGATTCCCTCTCTCCCTCCCTCCCTCCCTCTCTCTCTCTGCCCGTCCCCATTCACGTAGGCTCCCTCTGTGTCTCTCTGTGTCTCTCTCAAAAATAAATAAACTTCCAGAAGAAAAGAATGGTTAACCAGAAGTCACTGTGCCCCTTCTCATGCATACTTGCCACAAAGCCTCCAGCCCTTTTTCTGGTGATCTGGAGCTAACCCTAGAGAGAGCCACCCCAGGAACTTTGTGCCAAAATGTGAAACAGTTGTTTCTTTAGCTGATTCAGCTCACCTGAGCTCACATGTGCTCACTCTCTCTCTCTCTCTTCCCCCTCCACTGTGGGATGCCCCACACCCACCTTCCACCTGGCTAAGACTTGGAAAAAAGCTGTTGTGGATAGTGCCCGTATTTGCCGTCCTCTGGCTTTACCTTACCCAAAGCGCGGCAGAATGGAGCCGTCGAGGAGAGTGATAAATCAGGGGTCGCATCTTCGGGCCTAGCCCGCTAGCAGGGCGGCTTGGCCACGTCCCTTTGCGTTTATGAATCTTTTCCTGAGCTCACCTCCCTGGCCCGCGGGGGCAGCAGACGGGGTTGGGTCCAGCTTCAGATCACAGAACCTGGAGCCTCAGAGCCAGCGGAGGCCGAGCGATCCTGAATGTCTCCTAAAGCAGACCCTTCCCGTGGCGTCACCCACAGCCTCGTCCACGCTCTGCTTGCATACTTTGGTCTGCAGCGAGCTTGCTGTCTCTCGGTGCTCGCACGCGCGGGATTTAACCCTCGCGATGCGCCACGAGGCTGCCGTGCCGTAGGCGTGTCCACTCTTCCCACTTTCCAGGTCAGAAAAGGGGTGACTATTAAGTTCCATGAGGTCGGATCGTGTGACGAGCCGTAGACAGCGGCTCCGGGCCTCCCGCCGCCTTCCCCGAGCCACACTTGCTACGTGTCACCTCGAAGAACTTGGAAATACTTCCCCATTAAGTGTCTGCGAGAGTAGTTGCAAGGCCAGGCCGACCCGGAGCGACTCCCCCAGCTGCTTGCGGGCACCTGAAGGTCCGGGCTCTGCCCCCATCTGCTCTCCACCTTCCCTGCCGGGCCTGGCTGGCTCCTCGCGGGCAGCCGAGGTTTGCCAGTGGATCAGCAATGCTGTACGTTTGTGCGGCACCTTCGCTTTTCTAACTGAGCCTTTTAACTGATAGCCCGTTTCTTAATGCAGCCGAAGTACGAGACACTGTGCACACGGGAGGCAGAGATAGGAGGCCGAAGGCTCTCGCCCTTGGGGGTCTCTGTGCCTAGAAATCTAGATAAGACGTGCATCGCAGCGTGGCCTTCCCAGCAGCCCCACTAGGCTGGGAGAGCATTACTACCCCCATTTTATAATTGGAGAAACTGAGCCCCAGAGAAGTGACTGCTGTAGGGGGTGTGGCTGTGAGCGAGGACCAGCACCTGGACCCCGAGAACCTGACTCCCAGCTCCGGCCTCCCATCCGGAGCATAATTATTTACCTAGAAGAAACAGCTGGCTTTCAAACCCTCGCCGTTGCGTAGATCACACTGGAAAGCTGCCTGGCCTCGCGGTCCCCTTCTTCTCACCCCACCCCCGCCTCTGTGTCCCCTGGTAGCCCCAGGGGACACGCTATCCTTGCCCCAGAGCTGCGGTGTCCAGCTCACTTACCTTTTATTTATTTACACGCATTTCTCTGTCTTCCCCGCTCCCCCCCCCCCCCCAGGTTGTGATCAATTATTCAATCGTGAAAGGGCTGAAGTACAATCAGGCAACGCCGACTTTCCACCAGTGGCGAGATGCCCGCCAGGTATACGGCTTAAACTTCGCGAGTAAGGAAGAGGCGACCACGTTCTCCAATGCCATGCTGTTTGCCCTGAACATCATGAATTCCCAGGAAGGAGGTAAGCGGGACTCTGCCTTGGCCTGGGGCGGAGATCCCCCCCCCCAACCCGCACCCTCCCACGGCACTGGCTGTCTGGTGTCCCAGCCCCGCCGCCGCGTCAGGCTGATGCTGTGTGGGTCCTCAGAGAGGCCTGCTGCCGGATTTAAAGATGTTTCATTAAAGATGTTAACAGTTGGAAGGAAGAGAGGAAGACGGGCACGTCTTCTTGCCTTTTGTGAACTATGTTGCTCTGTGTTGGTGCGTTCCTGAAGCTCTGCGTCCAGATACGTTTTATGTTTATTATCTTCCGTATTCTAGAGCACGTCTTGAGCAGAGATGGGAGGGAACAAACACATGATTTATTCATGAATTCTTCATTCCTATGGTCAATAAACTTTTACTAAATGTTTACTGAGTATAAGGGACTGGCCAGGCAGAACAGGTAAGTAATGAGCAGGCGGTGTCCTTCCCCTCCAGACACTTAGCACTTGGAGTAGGTACATCCCTAAACTGCTAATGTGGTGCCTCATACGTGCTCTCCCTGGGCAGGTATGCAGGGGGCACAGGGCAGAAATCTGGGCTGCGGTTCTGAAGGGTGAGGGGGCTCACGAGGCAGAGGAGGAGCAGGCATGTCAGGCAGAGGGACGACGAGGCCATCCAGGCCTGAACGCCTGGCGTGTGCGGGGAGAGCCCCCTGCAGGGTTTCTGGGGCCTCGGGCACACGTGATGAAGAGCCCCAAAGACCTGGAAGACGATGGGTGGGCTTGGTACTTGGGGTCAACGGGGGCCTGGAGGAGGGAGCGGGGCCGGGTGATGCCAGCGTAAGTCTCTAAGCAGGGCAAAAACACTTGTGGCTTTTATTAGAAATTGGCAGTGTTAGCTTCCAAGGGAAGACAAAAGCTTTCTAAGGCGGGGGTGTCTGGATGCCCACGGGTACGGTCCTGCCCTTTGCCAGAGATCTTAACCTTGGTAGAGCCTGCTAGTCACGAACAGGGCTTAGGGTCATGCCATTCAGTGTGAGTCGTGGCTCTGCCACATTCTAGCTAAGGGACGGGCTTTGGACAGGTCACTTCATTTTCTGTGCCTCAGTTTCCTTATCTGTCAGATGGGGGTGACAAAGGTTGTTTTTAGACTTGATTTTATTTTTTTAAGTAGGCTCCACACCCAGCGTGGGGCTTGAGCTAACAAACCTGAGATCAAGACTCACACGCTCTACTAACTGAGCCGGCCGGGCGCCTTCTAGGGGTGGTTCTGAAATTTAAGCGCGCAGAGTCTAAAATGCCTAGCAGGCTGCCTGACACACATCCGTCACCCAGTGTTGGCGTTTGTCGGTGTTACGCCCACTGTGGCGGCTGGCGGAGCTGGGGTGGGAAGTGGAGGGGCTTGGTACCTAAGACCCAGGGGGAGATGGCTTCTATGTATCCATTGGGCCCGACAGATCGCAGCTTTGGGGCACAAGTTAAACTCTAGGAGAATTTTCTTTGAGTAAACAAGACGTCTTGAGTATGTTCCCATGGGTCATACGCAGAACCATACCCGCAGAGCGCTCTCTCCTAAACCGAAGAGCCTCGTGCTTCGTGGTGAAGTGAGCTGGGTTTAAGGTTTCCGATCCGAACCTCCTCATCTGCCCCAGGATGTGAGCGCTAAGCTTCATTTGATCTGTTCAGATGGCTATGTCGAGGGGCAGAGACAAAGTTTTGACTTAATCAGACAACTGGCCCTTGCAAGGCAAGTGCTTACTTTAAATAAAAACTACTCGTTGCTTTATTAAATCTTTATTGGGGCGCCTGGGTGGCGCAGTCGGTTAAGCGTCCGACGTCAGCCAGGTCACGATCTCGCGGTCCGGGAGTTCGAGCCCCGCGTCGGGCTCTGGGCTGATGGCTCAGAGCCTGGAGCCTGTTTCCGATTCTGTGTCTCCCTCTCTCTCTGCCCCTCCCCCGTTCATGCTCTGTCTCTCTCTGTCCCAAAAAAATAAATAAACGTTGAAAAATAAATAAATAAATAAATAAATAAATAAATAAATCTTTATTACATTCACCCTGGTCACAGGGAAGTCAGCTAATCAACCCTCGATGCCAGATGAGAGCCCCTGACTGTTGGGAGGAAGTCGCTCACGCAGGGCCGCGAGGAACCCAGAGCTCCTCCGCCCTCCTTGGGCTGAGGGTGGGGTCACCGGGTGAGAGTGGCGTCGTTGACAGCCCACACCGTGACAAGTGGCGGCCTGTCCCAGTTCGTCTGCTTCTGCAGGCGTGACCTTCTGGTGGAAGATCTGGTTGCACCGAGAGGGTTTTAGCTTCCCCTTCACCTGCGGTGTGACCCCTGCTGGTACCACGCAGAAGCTGGAAATGTGCCGCTCGGCGAGCTTTTACACGCGTATGTGCCTGGGGGGGGGGGGGCCGCCGGCCACCCACAGGTCCCCAGAGAGACCCTGTCCCTCCCCCTCCCCGCCAAGGGCAGGGGGGACGTCAGCTTCTGAGACGAGAGAGCGGTTTGCCTGTGTTTGAACTTCGCTATGTGTGTATTTTATATAGTGTGTCCCTGGTGCCTGATTTCTCTCCCTCGACGTTGCGTGAGGGATTCATCCAGGCAATCGCTCGCCTCTGTCGTTGGTTCCTTGTCGCCGCGGGGCGCCCTGCCACCTGGTTCCGCGCTTTCTCCTCTCCATGGTTCAGCCTTTTAGAGCTCGCTTAACACCAGCAGCCACTGCAGATGCCCTTCCGCTGCCAGACATTGTGCTGTTTTCTGTTAAATCCCCGGTGTGCCGGGCAGTCCCTTCCTACCCGCCCTCAGTGGGAGGCGGTTCGCGGTAGCGGAAAAAGCACTTGTTCGGGGGCAGTGAGATCTTCTATTAAGTCTTTGTTCCGCCACCTGTGGCCCTGGGATAATAAACCCTCCTTCCCAGGGTGGTTTCGAAGATTCATTTTGAAAGTGTTTATGAAGCATTTAGCATCCAGGGCCTGGAATGTGATAAGAGCACAAATAATACTGGCTCTTTGCCTTTTGTTCTTGTGAAATGTGGTTATCTTCCGTAAGCTTCGGCGTCCTTCCTTGTCAGGTAAGGTTATTCGTCCCACCACAGAGCTGTGGAGAGGGCTCAAGGGCCTGCTGTCGTGTCTGATGCCTCATAAGCGCTCACCTGCCCCTCTTTTCCTCTCTGGTAGGCATCTGGGGCCCGTGGCCTTTTCTAAGACTCTGTGTCTGCCCGGGATGGGTCCTGTTCGGCGGTTCCCACCTCCGCCTCCTTGTCCGTGGGCAGACGCTAGTGTGGTCCCTCCAGGGTCTTGGGAGCCGGGCGGACACGAGAGGCCTGCATCCAAACAGGTCACCCGTCAGAGCAAACGGTAGATGCTGAGGACCAGGTAGTGAATGGTCTTCATGCCCCTCCTCTTACCTGACTCTCGAGCCAGCCCTGGGAGACGAGGGCCCGGATGACATCTGGGTTCGCAAGCTGAGGCTCAGAGAGGAAAGCGACCAGAGGATTAGCTGGGACCCACTCGCTCAGCAGTCCGCACCGTCTGTGGCTAAAGGCCGGCAGGGAGCCACAGCCTGCGCTCTTTCTTTGCTGCTTCCTGCCTCGCCACCTAGTGAGGCCCACTAGGGCCGGGATTCTTAAGATTACTCTAGAGAAAGAATGGGCCCAACCCAGTAGTATTTTTGCTGCCTAACGCCTGCACGAAAGTGACGGTTGGGCTCTCGACCCTTGGAAGACCTGTCTGTTAACATTGTTCCTTGGTACCCACAGCATCGGTCTGTCTGCAGCAGTGACGTTCACATACTCATCGGTCGACTTCAGGCCTAGCCTAGGGAACTTAATTTAGCAAGTTACATAAAATAATTGCCTGGAGCTTGGTGGCTTCGGTTTCTGGAGGAGGACAGGGGCGCAGAGCTCGCTTAGGGTTCCCTTGGGACCCACAATCTCTGGGTTTGGGGATTGTCTCTGTGGACAAGGGCAGTCAATCACTGGGTTATCAGGGCTTTTTCTGCAGGAACCGACATCTGGAGGTGTTTTTGGGGGGCGGGAGGAGCGGTCTGTTCCTAGCGCACGGCTGTCTTCTGTGTGGAGAAGGCGCACTCCTCCGTGTCACCCCCGTAGGTGGAAACGGAGGCTCCTGCCTCTCTCTGGTCACCGTTGTCCATGCAGGTTGTTGGCCCCTGTTCTTCACAGAGCTTGGCTCGCAGACCATACGGTCTGCACGACAGGGTGTGATGGACAAGGATGGGCCTGTGCTGAGTTCGGGACTCAGAGTGGCACTTCTTCAGCCTAGTTGGAGGACACAGATGATGGTTAGAGTAATAATAATGTCTATACTCTGTTTTAAAACAGCTAGGCTCCGTTTTTTAGCCATCTCTCCCATGTGCCCCTTCCCCGCCCTTCTCGAGGAAACTTCCCACTAATCAAACAGCCTCGGGGGGTGAGCGCTGCAGAAAGACCTTGTCTGGCTAAGGAAGTACCTCCTTGCACTCTCACGTGCTTGTATTTCGGCTTCTGTTACCAGGAGGTAGTTAGGCCAGTCACTGTTACACACATTTATTCAGATGGGGAGGTGAAGACACGGGCCGTTACAAAGGGGAACGTGGCTTCCAGAACCTACCGGTGGAACTGAGACACAGGTTTGGGGCTTCTGGCTAGAAATCCAGTGTTTTTTCCATGGCCCTGCCTCAGCGGGTGGTCCCGCGCTGGGGACGGCAGGGGCTTGGGCTGGGCAGTGCACACAGCGCGGGAGAACAGCTGAAGACACGGCCCCTGTGTGGGTGAGTCTGCATCGTCACGACCCCTGTGTCGCTGCCATCGACTCCAGGGAGCACTCCCCCGGGCTCGCTCTGTGCACTGTCTGTAGGGGGAGCTCACCACTGCCTGGTTAAAGCCAGCTTCCAGGCAGGGGGTAATGTTTACAGGCTGCGCTTGGACGCCCAGCCCAGCCCCCGCGCGGCTTCCCTCCCTGACAGTGTATTCTCTCGACAGATAGCAGTTCACAGCTCAGTAGCCTTGTATAGGCAACTGCTCCTATATGCTTCTATGTGGGCCTCGGTTTCCCCATGTGGGAAAGCAGGGCTACGGACCTATCAAGATCTCTGTAAGTCCTAGCAGTTTTGTGTACGGTGTCGGGTGGGACTGAGTTCTGGTTTGCTGCTTACGGACCATGTCCCTGTGACCGTCACTAGGAGTGGGCAAGACGCTGTGCGGAAACCAGAGAATGTTCTCTTACCCCCTCCAAGGGCCCAGCACACCCGGGAGGCAGGATCCCTCATCATGCAGTCACTGAGCAAGTCGGTCCTTGGTTATCACAGAGGGTAGAAGATACAAGCAAACAAACGTTGCCTGTAATCCTACAACCCAGAGAGGAGTGCTGTTGACACTCCATAAATCCTTCCAGACGTTTTATGTTCCTAAGTGAGCGAATAGCTTCCTCAGAGATAGTTGGTATATACAGTCTGTGATCCTTTCTCACCCAGCATTGTCTTCTGAGTGTTACTCTGTGCCAAGATGGTCAGATCTTCACTCCATCTAAGTGGCCAGAGTATTGCATCGGGTGCCTTGAAGATGCACCACGAGGTACCATTCTTCTGCTGTCCCCTTCAGGTAACAGCGGGCCTTCTTGTTTCCGTGGGTGTTTGTATGTATGCTTGGTATCTTGCAGGTGCATCCGGTTTCTTCTTGGGCACATTTCTGAGTCAGGCGACGTATACATCTTTAAAGCTTTGGCGTATTTTGCCAAAATGCCTCCCAGAATGAGTGCACTAGCTGATACTCTTCCTGGCACGTATGACAGTCATCCTCTGCCCCAGGCTTCCCCAGGACTGGACAGTCACACTCTTGCTGATCCTAGTAAACACAAGACAAGGGAAAACGCCTCGTTCCAGTTTGCGTTTCTGGTAGCCAGTACAGGTGGACGTTTCCCTTCCGTTCGTTGGGGATTTCACGGTTCCGTTATTTGCAGCAGTGCATGTCCTAGGTGCAGGACAGCGTGGCTGAGGCTGAGCACATCCGTGTGGCTTCCCGCTCCCAAAGTGTGTGCGTCCTCGAATGACAAAAAGGCTCTTGCATTTCCTTCGGCAAATGAACGGAGGCATGTGGCCTCGTGTGGTGTGAATCAGGCTTGTGATAATAAGTGCACCCTCCCCACCGGACTGCGGTGAAGTCGCGTCTGCGCTGTCCGCATCTTAGGAATCGTTATCGTTACTCGTGTCTGCACAGCCAGGGAAGAAAACCCTCTCGCGTTCTCTTTCATTCTCTACACCTCTCCTTCCACTCGAGGAACTTCTTCAAGTTCAGCGTCTAGAATCATGCTGGTCGGTCACAGAGCGATTCCTGGGCTGTTCCTTCATCTGGCTTCTTACAGGAGGGAAGGGAGGTCTGAGAGTTAAAAAAGACCCAGATGCTTCCAGAAGCTGGCAGGTGGGGAGGTTTCCCAGTTAGCAAAGGCCCCTCTCACGCCTTCCCCCACTTCCGGGGCACATCTGACCAGTGTATTTCCCTGCTGTCTGCTGGTCCTGGAACCCACCATGCTACTGTCCCTGCTTTGAAACCAAGAGAGGCGGGATTCCGTGGCTCTGGGGTTTGAGGAGGCTGGAAAAGGTACCGTTTTAAATTTTCTCAGGAATATTTTTAAAAAGAAAGGATGCCAAAAGTGACAAGAAAGGCACACGGGGAGCCTTCCGATGAGCTTGTGGTCTTCTCACAGAATATGCAGCCGGCAGAGGGGCACATAGCCAAGGACAAATCTAGACCTCCCAGGAGTTGGATGCCACCATTTTTCAGCTGTTGCTCCCTCCCTGAGGACGTTTCTTTCCGTCACTGCTTCTCCCTGCCCTGCCCGTCCAGCTCAGCCCTCCTCTCGGAAGCCCCCTCTACCTTCTTGGCTCCCTCCTCCGGCCCCTCTTTATTCCTTCCTCCTTCCTTGTGCTTCCTGTGTGCTTCCTATTTCCCTCTCCCTGGAACTTCTGTGTACCACGACGCCCCCTCCCCGATCTGGGCCTCGCACCCCCCTTTCTGTGCTCCCAGGGCTCCCCTGTTCACGTTCCCCTTGCCAACTGTAGTGCTCAAGCCTGGCTGCTGTGAGAGGCCCCTGTTCCCAGGGCACCCCAGCACCTTCTCGGTGCTTCTGCACTCACGGCACCCACAACACGCTGTGGAGCGCTAAGTGCCCGAATGCCCCGCCCTGAGAGCAGGGGTCGCCTGTTACCCTTCTCTGCGTTCACAGCCTGGAGTTCACGGCCCCGCGTGCCGCGGGCTGCGGATGTGTGAATGGTACGGGAGTTACACACGTCCGCGGGGCGGTGGGGGTGGGTGGGGGGGGGCAAGCTGCTTGACCTCTCTGCGCACGCAGCCTCCTGAACTGCAAAGAGTGGATGCTTGTCCTACGCCACGCCTCACGAGTCGTCCTGGATTAGCTGCCCTCATCCCTATACAGGGCCCAGAACACACAGTACGTGCCCCGTAAACGTGCGCTCTTGTGAAACCCACGATGATCTTTTCACGGGGGCTGTTATCAGCCTCTGCGTTCCTCGGCCCCAGAGGACTTTACTCTTCAAGTTCCCCTGTTTGTTCAGTGGTTGTTGTTTAAATCTCCTCCCTCTCTGTCGAACTCTCGGTCGTTACTTCTCGCTGTTGATCAGGTCCCTGGCTTTGGTGCTCCTTTTCTCCTATTTGGTAATGCTGATGGCTCTGTCCCGGACTGTGAGTTATTTCCCAGTTGTCACGGCTCCTGACTGAGGAGCTGACCTCTTGGTTTGGTTGTGAAAACCCCGGGGGACGTGATGCCGCCTGCCCCGGCAGCGGGTGCGTGTCTGCAGAACAGCCGTGCCGCCAGCGAGGGACGGTGCTCCGGGCCGCTGTAGGGTCTAGTCCCCTTTGGCTCTCGCCTCCCTTTTTTCCCCTTTCTCGTGGACAACTTCTCATAACCTTGCGACGCTCCCGTTACGGTGAGGTGAAGTACCTGTGCGTTAAAAGTAATAGACACGGGAACAGGAACAGTTGTGATCTTTACCCTGTGCTTTGGGAGTCAGGTGCTCGGCAGAGAGAGCATCTCCCTGAATGATTCCCAGCAGTTCCCTGGGAAAGCAGGGTGGCCGTTCCCTTGGAAAAACCACACAGGTGGGTACCTTGCTCCCTCATTGAGCTTATATTTATCTGTACTTAGAAATAAGCTTAAAGAGGAGAAGGATCTTAGAGATACTCAGTTTAGGTTTCTCCCCAGAACTCCGATTTGACCGTGGAGCTGCTTGTGTGGCTGACGGGGGATGCAGACTCGGGGGAGCCCCGGGCTCTGGAGAGCCCAGCCCTCCGTGGGCCGTGCTGCAGCCCAGCCTCCTACCTGCTGCCACGCCCACTGCCTCCTGCTTGGGCAGCCGCACCAGCATCCTGGCCCTGCACACGCACCCCGCCTCGGTCACCGCTACCCCCCAGAACTCAGGCGGGGCGGGAGGGACACACAGCTAGAGCTCAGGGAGTCAGCCTTCTGCGAGGGACAGAGTCCCCAGGTTGTGTTCTTCTGGGCTGGGACTCAGGAGGCCTGGCTCCGGTCCTGGTTCCGCCATTCGCTGTGTGGCCTCGGTGAGGCTCAGTGATCTCTGTGGAGATCACATGTGAAGCATGGAGTGTCGGTTGTCCCCCGAGGTCTCTCACCAGCTAGTGGCCGATCGCAGCCCCCTCTGTGTGGTGATGGGTGAGCTGCGATCTGCTCAGGGACTGAGAGGCCGTGGTACTGGG
The DNA here is from genome assembly GCF_014898765.1 of Herpailurus yagouaroundi. Taxonomy (NCBI): domain Eukaryota; kingdom Metazoa; phylum Chordata; class Mammalia; order Carnivora; family Felidae; genus Herpailurus; species Herpailurus yagouaroundi. Next base: position 71,678,649 of record NW_024412396.1, read on the forward strand.
CCTGGCGTGACACTTACTGGCGTGCGGCCCCATCACTTCCCTTCTCTGGGCCTGGATGTCTCCGTCTGTAAGGTGGGTGACCCATGTGCCTCTCAGCACGAGAGGAGGACAGCAGAGAGACTGGCTCGGTGGGCAGGGGTGGGGAGGGCTGCACGGCTTGTGGTGACAAGCAGGTCCTACACGAGGATCGCTTGTACGTGTCCCTCCGAGCACATGGAGGTGAAAAAACGCAAGGATCTGAGTCAGAACTTAGCTCTGTTTTAAGAAAAAGTGCTCCTTTTTCCCTCACCCAGGTTTAACGTGTGCTGGATTCTCCAGGAATGCAACTACCACCCACTTCCAAAGAAAACGTGCTTTGGTTTGTCTATAGCGTCACCAAGAATTGCTTTCTGCTTTGGAAACACTGTCACTTGTGAGATTGTCCGCCATGCACGCAGCTCCCCTTTGCCACCGTGAGCCTGTGGGCAGGTGTAAGCGTCTGGCTGGTGGGGCCACCTCTGCGCTTTCACATCCTGCTGTGTGAACCTTACTCTGGCTTCCTCCTCTCTCTCTCCCTTACAGTATGCCGAAGGCATTACTTCTCTTCTAATTTACGTAGGTGCGTTATATAGTCTATGACTTTCACTTTAGATAGCAGGGAGTTATAAAATGTTTATAATAGAAAGAGGCTATTGAGGCTGGATGGATGGGCCAGAAGTTCTGTAAAAATCAGTCTCCTTTTTTTTTTAAATTTATTTTTATTCTGTTTTAATGTTTATTTATCTTTGAGGCAGAGAGAGACAGAGCATGAACAGGGGAGGGTCGGAGAGAGAATCTGAAGCAGGCTCCAGGCTCTGGGCTGTCAGCACAGAGCCCGACGCGGGGCTCGAACTCACGGACCGCGAGATCGTGACCTGAGCCAAAGTCGGCTGCTCAACCGACTGAGCCACCCAGGCGCCCCAAAATTCAGTCTCCTTCTTGATCACATCTGCCTGTCTCATTTGATTGTCACGTGGCAGGGCCGGCCAGGTAGAGAGCGCCATGTCTGTGCCCATCTTACAGCTGAGAAAACTGAGCCCCAGAGGGCCCTAGGGAGCAAGCACTTGGCCAGTCAGTAGGAGAAGCTGGATTAGCACCCTCCCCTCTCCTCATCCGGACACCAGGAGGTGTGGTAGGAGCCACATGGCACAGTGGGAAGAATGTTCGTTTGGTTGAAGGAAGGCCACTCCTGTCTTACTCCTTCGTGTCTCCTCTGCCCGCAGTCCTTCACTTCTGACACAGCGGTGTGTGGTTTCCACAGCTAAGCAGTTCTGCGATGCTAGCAGGGAACCCTGCAGCTTAACTCAGTCCTGACACTGTCTACCGGGAGATGGCGTCAGACCCCGCAGGTTAAGCCTCAGTCCCACGAGGCTGCCCGCCACTCACTTCTGATGCCAGTCGAGCCCAGGTTGTCACCTGTGCGTCTGGCCAACAGGCTGTAAATCAGAGGTTCCCACAACTGCCCCCCTCCCCGGGTTTGATTAATTTTCAAGAGTGGCTCACGGAACTCAGGAAGAGTTTTACTTACGAGAGAACAGGCCTAATAGAAAGGGTGTAACTCGGGGAGGACCCGACGGGGAGAGCACAGGACAAGGGGGGAACGGGGCAGGGAGCTTCCGTGCTCTCTGGGTGTGCTGTTCCCCACTTGGCTCCGATTTCTACTCCACTGCCTGGCACAAGTCACTCCATCTGCAAAATGGGTACAGTAGCACATCGGTTGTCAGAGGAGTGCCAGACACGCTTCCTGCCCAAGACACTCGCAGGTGTCCCGTGAGTGCAGCCTCTTGGCTTCCGGCTTCCCCCAGCCCTGCTGCATCTTTCGTCCCCAGGGCCAGCACTCTTCTATCACACTGCACCCCGTTCTCTTTTAACATACCACAAACGTCTCCCGCTCTTCTGGGACCGCAGGGCTCTAGGGACACCTGAAACAAGGACCCCAAGCTGAGGGGATCCAGCCACCGGGGAAGTGAACTTTTGAGAAGAGCTCCCTCCTCAAAGCCGCTGCTGGTGTGGGAGGCAGATAGTTGAGGCCCAGGCAGGCCGAGGAGTGGGGACCTGGAGAGAACCTTGGGCACCGTGAAACAGTGTAATTTTACAGATGACAGAACTGAGGCCCGGTGAGGGGAGGGGGCCACAGGTCACACACAGAGTCACGGGCAGAGCTGGGGCTGTGCCCAAGATCTCTCCCCTAGTCCTGGAGACCCAGGTTTGACACACCCGTTCCTTCCTAAAACAGAGTTTTCCTGGGGCGCCTGGGTGGCTCAGTCGGTTAGGCGCCTGACTTCGGCTCAGGTCATGATCTCACAGTTCGTGGGTTCGAGCCCCTCGTTGGGCTCTGTGATGACGGCTCAGAGCCTGGAGCCTGCTTGGGCTTCTGTGTCTCCCTCTCTCTCTGCCCCTCCCCCGCTCACACTCTGTCTCTCTCTCTCTCCCTCTGTCTCTCAAAAATAAACATTAAAAAAAAAAATTTTTTTTTTAAAGAGTTTTCCAGGGCACCTGGGTGGCTTAGTTGGTTAAGCATCCCACTTGATTTCAGTCAGGTCACGATCTCACAGTTCGTGAGTTCAGGCCCCACATCAGGCTCTGCACTGACAGTGTGGAGCCTGCTTAGGATTCTCTTTCTCTCTCTCTCTCTCTCTCTCTCTCTCTCTGTCCCTCCCCTGTTCATCTCTCTCTTCTCTCAAAATCAATAAATAAACTTAAAAAAAAGAAGCATTTTCTCTGGGACCAAGGACCAAGGGTTCTTTTGGAAGAGAGTGGAGAGACGTGACAGTCCATGCTCCTGAGGGCTTGAGAATAGCTTCGTGTGTCCATTGTTTCCCCTTTTGATTCTGATGACTTTCAGTCTGACCTTCCCGGTGGTAGAACAGCCTGCCCTTGCTGGCAGGACCTTCCGTGTTCTTTTTTTTTTTCTTTTTTTTTTTAATGTTTATTTTTTGAGAGAGAGAGACAGAGCGGCAGTGGGTGAGGGGCAGAGAGAGAAGGAGACACAGAATCCAAAGCCGGCTCCAGGCTCTGAGCGGGCAACACAGAGCCCCATGCGGGGCTCGAGCTCAAGAACCCACGAGATCGTGACCGGAGCTGAAGTTGGGACATTTGACCTTCTGAGCCACCCGGGCGCCCCAGGCCCTTCCACATTCTTGCCTCAAGGAGCCACGGAATCCTTCACTTCACCTTCGCATGGCCTCACCTTTCCTACTGTTAACTCAGGGCAGAGTGGGGAGACCCCAGACCAAAACAGAAGGTTCACTTCTCAAACTCCCACTAAGACCCCAAGAAACTTTCCAAAGCAGAAGATCCAGCAACCTCCAACTCACCCCAAAGTCACAGCCTTTCCCAGTAGGGAGTGACAGGGGTAGCTGGCCCACCTTCACGTTGTGACCGAGCCGGAACCCCCACAGTGGATGTGAGGCCTTGCACACAGATCACCGGGGGCTGGGGCCCACGAACACTTCCTAGGCAGTCATCGTACCCAGGGCTGGAGGAAGGAGCCTCTTCCCCAGGGGGTGGACTGGAATACATGTGTCCCAGCGCCTGGACTTCTGTAGCAGGACGGGCTGCCTGGGACAGCGGCCACCTGCAGGCGGTAACTCAGAGCTGCAGCCCCGGGTAGGAGCCGGGAGCAGCCCGGCCACTGTAGGCAGGCTGTCTCCTCCCGGCCAGGACTCCGAGCCGCAGTCCCTTCCTGTGGAGAATGAGGCGGTGACGCCACCTCACCTTGATCTCAAATGAGATCGAGGGCGTCCAGCAGAGTGCAGTGCTGATGGCAGGATCTGGAGGCTGGCGGTCTGGAAATGAGTTCACACCTCGCGGACCCCCGTCAGTGCTAGCAGGCAGATTTCCTCCGCAGGCCTGAGGCGCCGACCAGACCCGGGAGCTCCCCGGAATGGCAGAGCCTGGTGTGGGGGGCTTGGGCAGGGGCGGGGGCCGAAGCGGCACAGTCGAAGGCAACTTTGTCGACAGTTCCTGGGCGGAATGGTGGAATCTCAAACTGTCATTTTGAGGAGTTCCAAGGGTCCAGACACGTATGCCAGGGACCTCGCCCTGCTGCAGCCAGAGTCGTTCTCTTTATCCATTGTACCCCTTTGGGCTCTGAGAAAAAGAGAAAGAAAAAGAAAAACGTGGTAGCTTAGTGGAAATCCACACGGAGGGAATTAAAACACACGACGAGGCACATATTTTCGTTGGCCTCAAGGAATGTGACAGAATATCCTTTTCTTTCCCGGTTTGCTCGTAATAACGTCATTGGTACATTCCAAGAGGTGACGGCCCTGGTGCGGGATGAGCGGCGTTTTCCCAGCGTCCTCATCCTTAATCAGTACGCGATGCCACAGCCACACGGGCACGGGAAGGAGCCCCAGCGGGCGGCTCCCGGTCACACCTCCTCGTGGAGGCAGGCCTGGTTCTTCACCCCGTGCCACCTCCCGGCCTCTCACACTCGGACACCGGGCCACCTCCCAGCCTCTTACGCTCGGGGCTGAATTTCACTTCTCGTAAACCTTCCTGTGGAAAAGGACCGACCTTCTTCCCCTACAGAAAAACCCTTGGCTGTGTTCCTCTCCCGCCTGCTCAGGCCCTTGGCACTTTCTGCCTCACTTGAGACACAAGAACCTAGGCCGGCGTGGCCCTACCTGAAAGACCCGCGTCTTCCCGTGTCCCGGGGCCGGGCCGCCCCGCCCCGCCTCCACGGCGGCGCGCTGGTGGCGGCTTCCTGATGACTAGCCTCTGTGCTCAAGATTCACAGAAGGTGGGACGGGCACGTCGCCATGCTTCCCAGAACGCCCCTGCTGTGGCCCCCGCTCGCCGCCCCACACGCTCAGGCCCCACTCCTCCTGTCCGAAAGTTGTCCCTCAGATGAAGCCTCTCCGGCCAGCGTGGGAGCTTCATCCACCCCAATGCCCCGTGCTTCACCTCTGCCTCCGTCACCAAGGTTCACACCACTGTTCCCAACATGGGAATCCAGTCTGGTTGGATGTCATTAAGTGTCCTGTTTGTCTCCGGACCCTCAGAAACCAGCACACTAACTTCAGAGCTGTTGCCATCTTTGTGCCAGGTTGAGCGAGCACATCAGGACCCAGGGGCTGGCTGGGTCGTGGGACTCAGTGCAGGCCCCCAATCCCATGCTCGATTGCCCTGGACAGTTCACGCCGATGCAGGTGTGCGCTGTGCCCAACCCGGGACACATCCCTGACTCAGCCCACGCACTCATTGTCTGTCCCCTGCAGGCTTGTAGCAGGACCCTAAGTGGTCAGCCTCTCTTCCCTTCTTCAATCTGTCCTTCCTGCCGGTGCTTCCAACGTAACCTTTCTGCACAGCCGGGGTCAGTTTGATAAGCCCCTCCCCGGCCTGTGCCATGCTGTCCCCTGTCCGCGCTGCCCTGCTTGTGGTTCCTCGTCTGTGTGCTGCTGGCCTGCCCCTCCTTCACGGTCCTGTGCTTGGGGAGCCTCCAGGCACCCCAGGGGACCTCGGGGCTCGCTCCCCGGCTCTGAACACGCAGTCCTCTGTCCCACTGGTTCTTAGACTGTGAGCCCCTCGAGGACAGGCACCTTGCTTTTCACATCTCCAGCGCCCTGAGGAAGGACGGACACCTCTGGGCGTGTGAGTGGGTGAGCTGGCCACCTCGCCCCTGTGTCTGTCTTGCGTGCCTCGCGTAGCCTGGCGCTTCCTGCCATCACGCCACCCTCTGCAGACCAAGACGGCGCTCCCGAACCAGCACCGCTCGCAAGCCTGTGAAACTGGGCGCAAGGTGAGGGGTGCTATCTGTGATTGAGGGACATGGCAAATAGAATTGTCTCACACAGAAATCGCACCCGTCACCTTGGCCCGCCTACCACCAGCCCTAAGCGAAGGACGGCACCTTCCCCGGCCAGCAGCCTCGTGTTCACGGACCTACAGCCGTTGGTGGCCCTGAGGCGTGTGCACGTCGGTCGTGGAGTCGGGCGGATCTGGGCCCGAGCACGGTTTGTGCCGAGGGTGTGCCCTTGGCCAAGTCGCCGCGCTTTTCTGGGACCGTTTCTCCACGCGTGCGACGGGTTCATCGCACCTACCTCACAGGGTTGTCGTGAGGGTAACGTGAGACGGCGTGTGTGCAGTGCCTTGTCACCCGTGAATTACTGTAACCGTTTGAAGTTACTCGCTTTTTATGCGTGTTTGAAAAGTCAGCTAACGACATCACCTCCTAAGGTGACTCTGAGGGCCCTGCTCTGGGACGCAGAGGGAGGTCGGGCCGCACGGCCCGGGGGGTTCGGGAACGCGGGGCCGAGAGGGAGCCAGGGCCGCGCCGGCTGCACGGTGGGACCGAGCCAAGAGCAGCCAACAAGGAGGGTGGGGCAGGTCTCGGTGGTTTGGGACTTGAAATACAGGCTCTGGGAAGAGGCTCCGCCCGACGTCGGGGTCTCCCGCCGTACACTGACGGCACTCTGTATCCCTCTTGGGGGCCCCCAATTTCCAGACACCCCGCCGTTAGCTCCCTTTAAAGAGCTGCCGCTTCGTTTGCAGTTCACCTCCTGGAAGAGGAAGGCCGGCTGCCCACGGCCCCAGGATTCTCGCCCGAACGCTAATGGGGAGATTTCTTTGGGGCTCTCGGTTTCCCGTAGCTACAGCCTGCACACGGTGCCCGGTCAGCGCTTGGCACGGCGCGTGGCCTGCCTCTCCGGCTCCTGCCCGTGCGCCTCGAGCCGGCCGCCATGCCCCACCCGCACCCCCGCCCCAGTTCCCTCTTCACGATGTGATCCGTCAGCTGCGAAGCGCCCCGAGGATGCCAGTGCGGTGTCATTGTCCCTGGGGCACCCTGTCCCCCGACGCCGTCCTCGGACCTCGCCCCTGAATGAGGGCAGGGGCACGACTGGTGTGGGAGAAGACGTGGGGCCCCGCTCCTCGAGGAGAGGACATGACCCCTTCCCACACGCCACCCGCTTGCTCATCCCACTGGGTCTTCACGCGGCCTCTGCGACCGTCAGGGGGACGTGAGGGATTCTTGTCCCCACTTTAGGGATGAGGAAAAGAGGGCTCACAGCAGCAAGTGACTTGCCCCCAGGCCACGCTGGGGAGGGACATAGCCACAGCCTCCGAATCGCCAGTCCCTGTCTCTCCCGTCAGACCAGAGTGCCTGTCAGAAGAGCCGAGCCCCTGGGTCAGCTGGTGGCCTCCAGGCTCTGTCCATCATAACCCAGCTCGATCTGGGTTGACTATTATGGGCACTCGGCCTGGCCCATCTTTATGGCCCAAAGCCTGGGCCTTTTAGTAAGTCAAAAACTCACTAGCATCCCGTTTCTTTTTCTCACCTGGTGTCTGTTTCTTTCCTCAAGAACGATAACTTCACAGGTCAGCCTTCTGCCAAGTGTAGCTCGTACCGGACAAGCGCCAGCTCATGTTATCTTAGTGAGTAACTGTCACAAGGACTCCCAAACCCAAGTGCTGAACTTGGGGTACAGCTTGCAGTTTCTGGAGGGGACAAGGTGTGAGCATTTGAGGCCCTGTCCCCTGCCTGTTTGCGGCCTGCCCTCATTCACCCATTATGTTCGTTCAGCAGGCGACGGGGTTTTCACAGTAGACACCTGCTTCATTTGTCTGCTTCTACGCCGAGCCCGTGATAGTCCATGTTCATATGCAAGCAGATGAACCTTCTCAAGTCTAGCTCAGGTCGGGGCAGCCCTTGCTCGGGACCCTACAGGGACGTCCAGTCTTGCTCAGAACCGGACCCAAATCCAAAGCAAGGCCTGCACAGACCACTCGGCCCTGGCGCCTTCCGAGCCCACCTCCTCCCGCTCTGCCTCACTCCCTTCCGGTCACTTTGGCCTCCTTGTTGCGTCCCCGAGCATGCCACGCCTGCTCCTGACACTGGGTCTTAGACCTGATGCCCCTCGGCCTGGAATATTCTTCCCTCCGCGTAGCCCGTGGCTCCTTCCCTCCCACCTCTGCTCACACATCCACTAGTCGTCACCTGCCACTTCAGTTCTCTCACCTGCTGTGTTCCTGCTCCCTGCGTGTCCCGGGTGCGTCAGTTCCAGGACAGCAGCGTGTGCGCCCGGCACAGTGATACTTGTGTGATAAGTGAGCGAACAGACATTTGCGGGGCGTCCGTGCTGGGCGGGACACCCAGCACGCAGAGATGAGAAAGGTAGGCTCCTGTGTTCCCGGGGCCCGGTCAGATGGAGAAGGGAAACTGGGCAGTGCGCTGTGGCAGGTGGGAAGCACAGGGCCTGTGGGAGCCTAGAGAACAGGCCTGGCACGCGGGCTGAGGTAGGGGGACAGGGCCGTCGGGAAAGCCTCTGTGGGGGGCAAGCCTGATCTGGGTCTCCCAAGTGTGGATAGAAGTTTGCCAGCGAGAAGAGAGAGAAGCGGTTCTGAAAAGAGGCAGCCACAGGTGCAAAGGCACAGAGACTTGCCGGAGTTCTCCACAGGGGCGCTGCGCATCCTGGACTCTGTGGGAGACTAGGTGAGGCTGGGGATGGGCACGGCCAGGACTTCAGGGACAGCTTTGAGCACAGTAAGGCATAGGCCTTCCCCTGGACGGTCAGGAAGCAGCCCCCAAGGCCCGGGCCTTCACAGCTTCCTCTCCCTGCCAACCACATCTTCAGAGGCGAGGAATCACGGCCTGGCGATCTCTGCCTGGGAGCCGTGGCTCTCAGCAGGGGCCCAGCAGATTCCCAGCTGGCTTGCAGCTTCCCGAGGCCTGGGCACATCGGCTCCGGCCGCCCCGCCCCCGTGCCACTCTGACTTCTTCCCAGACGGAGTCGGTGATGGTTTGCTCTGACGGCTGGCCTCCGTAACCACCGTGCGCTGACGGCGCCCCTGCCTGTCTCCCCGCTTCCGAGCCGCGCAGGCCCTGTTCGGGGCGGCAGAAAGGTGTAGCCGTGATTCCCAGGAATCTTGACCCAACTTGACTACCGATCTAGATGGGTGATTCACACCTCTGAATCTCTGTTTTTCTGATCTGTCACACAGAGTGATAATAACAGCTTGTCACCTTGTTTTGAGAATTCCACACGGTGACGCGGAAGCATAAATACAGGGTTTCTGTGACGCAAGGTGCTCAGAGTCCGGCAGGGGCGCAGGCAGGCACCTACTCAGTTCGAACAGAAGGCAGCCGAGGCGCCAGGCCGGGTCAGGCTCACAGGAGGAATGTTCCCTGTGAGGATGTCAGGGGTGCCTTGTGGATGCCCCAGAGCAGGCCTCAGAGGAGGTGGGCCCGTGGGGCACAAGGGGGGACGTGCCGCATCACCAGCAAAGGGACCACCAGAGAGAGGCAGGAAAGACCGAAACGTTTCAGGAAGTGCTGGGCTCCAAGGACGTGGGTGGGCGTGAGCACTGGCCAGGAGCCCTCCCCCCCCCCCCCCCCACCGCACCACCAAGTGGGCTGCGGTGTGGCCTGAAGACACTCCAGACTCACGTGGATTTCATGTCCTGCTCCTCGATGTATCTGTGCTTATTTCCTTGTTTTGAATTCCTTACCTTTCAGTAAAATTGATGCTCCCGGTGGTCCGTGTTCTCCGTTCCTCCACGTACCGCCGGAGTGCCACCAAGCTGTTGGGGTGCCCGCCCCCAGTTGGAAGGGCTGGCCGCAGGTGTGGGAGCCCATTTCAGTGTAGGAGCAGAGGGCGGAGGGGACCGGCCTCAGAAGCAGAGCACGCGAGTGACTGGGGTGCGGGTCCTGCTGACCCCGCCGGCATTGACCTCGGAGTCTCGGGCACAGCTGAAGATCAGCCGCGCCAGGCGCCCTTACCAGGATGTTCCTATGTGACCTGGTCTAGAAATAACTTCTCTCCGTTGCTTGCCTCCTTCAGAGTAAGAAATTGGGAGTGAGTCCTTGTTGAACAAACAGTTAACGAGCTAGGTTGTAGAGGGCCGACGGAGCCGTATCAGCCAAGACGGAGCAACCAGCCCAGAAAGGCCTGACTGCGGAAGCAGTGCCCAGGTCCAGCCGTCTGCCTGCCTGTGTTTTGGCACATGTCCTTGCCCTCCCTTGTGCAAACGCTGGGACCGGGGCTGCATCACCGGCCTCCTGGGGCACCAGTGGCTGGAAGCAGGCAGGTCAGGCTGAGCCCTGCTGCTGGGTGTGAAAGGCCGCAGGTCCCATCCAGGTGGAAGTCAGGGAAACGCCGAAGCTGAAATAGAATTAACCCCGGGGTCTTCTGAATCTGCAGCCTGAGCTTGTGTGGCTGCTTTTTCCTAGCGGGCGCCACTTTGTTTGTTTTTATTTATTTTTGGGAGAGCGAGCGCGAGCAGGGGAGGGGCAGAGAGAGGGAGACACAGGATCCCAAGCAGGTTCTGGGCTCCACACTGCCAGCACAGAGCCTGACGCAGGGCTCGATCTCACGAATGGTGAGATCGTGACCTGAGCCACCCAGGCGCCCCTAACACACACTGCTTTTTGCGTAGAAGTGGCCCGTTGCTGGCAGCAGGCCGTGAGCTGGCTTTTTGACTAAATGCGAAGGAGAGAGCCTGTCCCTGGCGGCCTCTGCTCCGGGCAGCCTGCGCGGTGTGACCGTTGTAGAGGGGAGAGCGGGGCAGCGTGGGGGTGGAAGCTGCGGTCCCGGTGTTGGTCCTGGTCCCGGTCCCGGTTCTGACTCTGTCCCTCGCTCATGTGATGTAGGCAGGTTTTGGATGTGTCTGGGCGTCCCTGGCCAGATGGGTAATGATAACACCACCACCTCTGGGATGCATTGTGAGAATTTCACGGACACAAAAATGTTACTCACTGGGGACTACCTAAGACGGAAAGGAAACCGCTTCGGTGGGCCGCACCGTATCAAGAGTCTAGGCTGACGCAAACGAGTTTTTGACCCCCACGCTCCAAGACAAGTGGTGGGTGCCTTTTATTATTTTTCAGATAAGAAAACAGTTGCCGTAACGTGCCCACGGCCAGGGATAAGTGACAGAGCCGGGGCCGCATTCACCTGCCAGTGCCTCTAGTCCACACGCTCCGGGCAGGGGTCCGGGCAGGGACACACGCTGTCCGCACTGTGATGCCACCTCCCCAGTGCAGCCCCACAGGCAGGGAAATGCAGTCCCAAAGAGGGACTGTGACCGGCCAGCCCAAGGTCCCAAAGACCCACAGAACGGATGTCAGTGGCTTGCGGAAGGATCTGGACAGACGGGACCGTGTGAGCCCTGCATCGGGGAGGAACGGAGGGGGGAGACGATGGGCCGGCCTTCAGGGGACCCTCCTAGGCAGCGTGTGCCACATTGCTTGAAGTCCAGTGTCTCCCTATAGATTTGTGTGTTTGCGTATTTGCATTTGCCGCCCAGGGAAACAAAGAGGGAAGAGGGAAAGGCAGGTGGGCCCAGCCCAGGTAAGTCACCGGCTAGCGAAAGAGGGTGCTGGAGGCGGCGGCTGGGGCTGCCGGCAGGTTAGAGCGTAGGAGGCCTCGGGTCCGAAAGTGAGGATTTCCCACGGGAACTGGTGGGACCTGCAGGCTTCCTGGCTCAGGGATGGCACGGAAGGGCTTCCTGCTGTTCCATCTGCAAACATGGCTCCTGGGGGCGAGCCTGGGCCGGAGACCCCCACTCAGGAGAGCGCGAGGCTGAGGCCTAGACAGCGCAGGGAGGCAGAGCTGAGGGGCAGTTTCCCCCCAGGGCTGGCATTCCCTGGAGACCGGTAGAGGGCAGAGCGTTAAGCCTGGTGGGACTGGGGAGATTAGCATTGCTCTACTGAGAGGGGCTGACCCGTTTCCGAAGGAGAGTGTGACGCCAGGTTTGGGCTGGCCACACAGACGTTCCCTGCGCGCTTCCCACCAGGCCCTGCGCAGGGTGCTTGGGGACAAGAAGGTACAGGCGTGGGATTTGCTCTCAGGCTCACAGTCCAGTGGAGTAAACAGTGGAGGAACTGGTATCGGCAGTGGGCGCGTTCCCTAGGGCACAAAGGTACAGGACGCTACAGCGGAGCAGCAAAGGGACAAGGGGGAAGCGACCCTTCCTGCCACCTGAGGAGCCAGGGAACGCTCCACAGGGACAGGGACCCACTTCACCTGGGCTCTGTGGGTCCCGGAAAGTGCAGGCAAGTGTTCCTGGCAGAAGGAACAGCCACTATGCCCACAGGTGTGGCAGTAGGAAGGGGTCCCAGGGCAGTGGGAGAGAGGCGTGCCTGCTGGCAGGTCGAAGGACTGAGCTCCTTGGAGCCGATCCGGCTGGGAAAGAAAGCAGGAGTGGCAGGGACTGGTTGGGAGGAAGCAGACGTGACGGCAAGGAAGGAAGAGTGAGGAACAGCAGCAGGGACGCCCAGGGAGCCTGGGGAGAGCAGGTGGTCTACGCAAACAGTGCCTGGGCTTCTGCCTTTGGCCGCTCACCCGTTGCTTTCTGGCTCCGTGCCCAAACTGTCCCGTCCCACTGCCTGCAAGGGACAAGAGGAGAGCCGGGGGGGGGGGAGGGGTCTTCTGGCAGACACCTGGTGTCACCATGGCCCGTGGGCTGGCCCCAGAGGGGTCTGGCTGCTTCTCCACAGCCCCCAGAACCTGCTAGAATCAGGTAGGCAGGACGGTTCTGATAGGTTAGCTGGGAGGCTTCATTAAAGATTGAGGCAGTGAAGCCCATTTGACGGCTGGCTGGCGTATCGGTTTCCCACTGCCTGAGCCGGGTGGCCGAGGAAGGACGGGTAAGTGGCCGGGATGCGAGAGGCCTGCGCCCCGGACTGCGCCCGGGGGCCTGCCCGGAATGGTCAGCAGAGAGTGGACCTTCCGCTGCTTCTGCTTCTGCCACTGCCACTGCACCGTGCTTTGCAGAGTGAGCTGTAGGTGACGGGGTGCCTCCATTCTGCTCCTCACGGGGGCTCCTCCCCGCTCCTCACAGGGGCTCCTCCCGCTCTGCGTGGGGGGCTCCTCCCTGCTCCTCACGGGGGCTCCTCCCTGCTCCTCATGGGAGGCTCCTCCCTGCTCCTCACAGGGGCTCCTCCCGCTCTGCGTGGGGGGCTCCTCTCCTCTCCTCACGGGGGCTCCTCCCCACTCTGCATGGCGGGGCTCCTTTCCCCCCTTCATGGGGGTTCCTCCCCGCTCCTCACAGGGGGCTCCTCTCTGCTCCTCACGGGGCCTCCTCTCCTCTCCTCACAGGGGCTCCTCCCTGCTCCTCACAGGGGCTCCTCCCACTCTACATGGGGGGCTCCTCTCCTCTCCTCACGAGGGCTCCTCCCCACTCTGCATGGGGGGGCTCCTTTCCCGCCCTTCATGGGGGTTCCTCCCCGCTCCTTACAGGGGGCTCCTCTCCTCTCCTCACGGGGGCTCCTCCCTGCTCCTCACAGGGGCTCCTCCCCACTCTGCATGGGGGGCTCCTCTCCTCTCCTCACAGGGGCTCCTCCCTGCTCCTCATGGGGGCTCCTCCCCCGTCCTCACAGAGGATCTCCCTGCTCCTCACAGGAGGTCTCTCCTCCCTGCTCTTGAGGGGGGTCCTCCCCATTCTCACAGGGGGTTCCACCCTGCTCCTCACGAGGGGCTCCTCTCAGCTCCTCCCCGGGACTCTTCCCTTCTCCTCGTGGGGGCTCCTCCCTGCTCCTCACGGGCCCCTCCTCCTGCTCCCAGCTGCTGGGGTTGTGGGCATGAGCTTTCCTGGGACGAGGCGCCTGCCAGTGGCTGACCAGAGGGTAAATGCTGTTTTTCACGGAGGCCTTGCAAAGCACGGACAGAAGCAGCTGCATGCAGACCGGGCTTGGGAGACGGCTGCTGTCCCGGCAGCGCCGGTCGCTGGAGGCGTGTGTGGCCTCAGGTGGTTGCTCACCCTTTCTGAGCCTCAGTTTCCCCACCTGTGAGAGGTCTGATAGGCCCCGCCCTGGATAGCTGAGCAGATCAATGACCAGAATCCCGTAAAGGCGCTTTGTGACTCACACTGTAAAGGCGCGATGTATTTTCATTGTACTTCGTTCCGTCTGAGATTCTTCTCGAGGTTGGTTCTTTGTCCTGAAGCGAGCTTGTTAGGAAACGGCTACTTCACCTGGAAAGTGAGTGGCCTGGGGAGCACAGCCCGAGTGGATGAGGCAGGCTGGCTGGCAGTGTCCTGGCCTGGACCCTGGGAGCCTGGGTCCCAGCCCCGCTTCCCCCCGCGAGCAAGTCCTCCCTTCCCCCGGGCCTCAGGAGCCCCATGCGCCAGGACAGGGACAGGGAGGTGGGGCTGCTCGCCGGTACCGAGGCCGGCACAGGGCAAAGGCCCGTCCTCTGCAGGCTCCAGGCGGGTGCTCCTCACCATGCGGCCTTTCCGAAACGCGGTTCCCGCATCTACACAGGCTGACCTTCTAGGGCTACGGGCCGTTTGGACGCTGGCCTCTCTGCTACGGCTCTAGACGTTGGTCACCGTGGGGTGACGGTTGAACCGTAACGGGAGGGCTCAGGAATGAGGGTCTGTTACAGGAGTCCGGCGGATGACAGCTGGCCCTGGTGCTCTGAGTGAAACAACACAGGTGGGCTCACGCATCAGCCCGCTGTGAGCCCCGATTCATTGGTAAGGCCTCGGGAGGAAAGGCGCTGGAAGATTCACGCGGGGTAACTTCAGGCAAGCGACTGAACCGTCTCTCATCAAAGCAGGAGACGGCAGTGGCAGTCAGGATCTGTCTACTGCTGAGCCGAGTGCAGGAGGGGGGCTCAGCACCGCCACCCTGGTTTCCTAAGCGCGAAGGTGTGGAGACAGCTGCTTGTCCGGCCAGAGCCCTGGGCTAGGAGACCTTTGTCCCGGGCGCTGGTCCCAGCTCTGCCACCAATTCCTGTGTGGCCTTGGCGAGGCGCCTCTGAGGACTCAGGCCCGGATCACAGACTCCGTTCCCACACGGACACTAGCTTGCTCGGCAGCAGAGGCCTGGAAACGAGAGGGGGAGGAATGCTAAGGAATTGGTCTGGGAGGCCTGCCCCCGGTGCAAAGCGCCACCCTAAGTCAATCCAGAATGCAGGGACCCTCCAGAGGGAGAAGGAGCCAGCCAGAGATGTGGCAGAGGGGCGGAGGGGGCCTCAGAGGGGCTTGGGACTCTGCCCAGCCCAGATTAGGTAGCTGTCCTTCGCCGGCCAGAAATTCCATCAAGCATCACTGAGCAGGTGCTAGATCCTTTGTCCTGGGATCTCAGGTTCCCTCTTTTTCAGGAGGCCCAGGGGATGCCTTTCCTATAGAGGCTAACTCGAAACCTAGCCTGTCCCTTCTGTCCCAGAGGAGAGGGGAGGCTGGCGTCCCAGAGCCTCATGAATGTTAATGGACGGGCAGAAGGACAGCCTCTCTCAGGAGGAGGTGTCGGCAATGCCTCGGCTTATCTGCCCACCTCAGGCTGTATAATTTAACGTGGGCACCCGGGCCAGGAGCTGTAGGGCCCCCCCATCTGCCTTGCAGCACCAGACTTACGGGGATGGAGTCACACAGGAGCACTTGTGCCCTCCCTGGGGACTCTTAGCCCTGTGCTTCTTTATTATATGGTGGTGCATCTACTCATACCTCATTTGGAAGTTCAAAAAGAGGGAAACGATCCCACAGTCTCCTCCCCATATCGGGGTATTTCCTTCTTTGTCCCTTTATTATTTTTTTAATCTTTATTTTTGAGAGAGAGCGCGAGCGGGGGAGGGGCAGAGAGAGAGGGGGGACACAGAATCCGAAGCAGGCTCCGGGCTCCGAGCTGTCAGCACAGAGCCTGACGCGGGGCTCGATCTCATGAACCGTGAATTGTGACCTGAGCCGAAGTCAGACGTTCAACCAACTGAGCCACCCGGGGCCCCTCCTTCTTTGTCCTTTTAAATTGTAGAGATTTAGAACTGTGTGATACTTGGTTCCATCCTTCTCCCTTTATGGGAAACTGAGGCCCAGGGATGGGAGGGACTCCCCAGGATACCTGGCCACTTAGAGCAGAACCCCAACAAGAACTGGCGTGTCCTGGCTCCAGGTTCACCCTGAAGGGGATTTGTGGACACTGGAGCAGTCCAGGAGAGGCCAGCCGGGCATGGGGAAGGACTAGAAAGTGGGAATGAGGGGTAGCGGGAGGACTGGGCCATCTTCCCTGGGGTGGGGCCTGGAGCGGGCATGAGCACCGTGTGCTGCACAGAGGCCTCTAGGCCAGCACGTGAAAGACCGCCTGTCTGGTCCCACGGGGGACCCTTGGGAGCTGGGCCCTCAGGACTCCAGCCCACCAGGAGGAAGAGCAGCAGTGAGAACCCTATACAGAGCCTGTGCACAGCACGTAGTAGCTGCTCAGTAAACTCGGGTCCCCTCTTCCCTCATCCCATCTGTGGTTTCCCAGTGCCACCTCCGTTGGCGACCTGCAGTGTCTCTCCTGCTGTAGTGTCTCAGGGCTTATGGGGCACAGTCCCCAGCTTGGCCACTGTTTCCAGCCACGAGATGAGAGCTTCAAGAATGTGGCGCCTGCTGTAGTCTCAACATTTGGCTAGAGATCTTCACACAGTCTGCCTGGAGCGTAATCGTTCGTTTAGTCAACAAATATTTGCTGAGTGTTGACCGTATGCCAAGAACGACATTATGTGCTGAGAATACAGAGAACAAAACGGTTAAGTCCCTGGACAGTAAGTCAGACCACTCTGTTGGCCTGGGTTCGTTTTGCTGTCTGTCCTGGCACGTACAGGCAGAGTGGACAGGGAGCTCGGCGCCAGCAGGGTCCCCACAAGGAGGTGCCCGTGCAGCCAAGCAGGCCCCGGGCCCAGCAGCGAGGCTGGGGGGTGCGAGTGGGGCATCGGCCACATCTGGTTCATTCTCCTGGAGCCGGGTCATGCCACCGGGTTTCCCTCTTTGAGCTGCTCACCCCTGCCCCCCTCCGTTTCCTGAGGATGGTCACACCTCGCATCGGAAGCCCTTGGCAGATCCTTACGTCGAAGACAGAAGGTATAGAAGCCTTTAGAGAGTACCAGCGCCAGGCGTGGTCTCATCCCACCTCGGAACAGCCCTGGGAAGGGTGTGGTGATCATTAACACCCTGCTCACGGGCGAGAAACCGAGTGGGACTGGCCGGCCTCAAGTCCCCCCGGAGCCACGGGGAGAGGCGCCGTCCCTCAGCGATGACCTCAGACCCCCTGGCCCCACTTTCCCCTTTGGTCCGGCTGACTTCAGTGCCTCGGGTCAGTCACTTTGACTCTCCGCTCCATCTCTCAGCCTCTGTGGCGTGAAGGCCAGCCCTGTCCCCTCTGGCCAGGCTTCCGCGTCGCCCCTCCCCCGTGGGCCCCTGGCTGGAGTCCATGGCTCCGGTTTTGTTTTCTCCCCTGTCTTCCCCCCCGCTCGCTGACCCGTGGGGCTGAACGCTCCTCCTCCGGGTCTGCACCGCGCTCTGTAGAAGCAGGTGTTCGGGGGGACTTAAAGCTGTCTGGAAAGCGGCCTCCCAGACGGCAGCGAGTCAGTGCCTTCCCCAGGAAGCGTCCCCGTCCGGCGGGGGCCTGGAGGCGAGTGTCGGCGTGGGCCTCTGTCCCCGTCCCTCTCTGGGTGTTCAGACGGGAGGCCCCCTGCCCCGGCCTGCCCCCCGCTGCGAGCTCTCGTGCCGGCCCCGGGGCCCACACGCCGGTCGTGCACGGGCACCTGTGTCACCCCACCTCACGTTTTCCTCCCTCCTGCTCGTCTGCGAGGCCCGTAGGGTCTTTGTTTTCTCTTTGGCAAAACCTGTCGGAGGCGAGCGAGGGAGGGTGAGGGTTGACTTGGTGGGCGCCCCAGGCCACCTCCCACACGCAACGAGCTGTGACACCGGGGCCATCGTGGGGAGGCCGCTGGCCTTTGGCGAGCCCCCTCACCTCCCAGAGACACCAGCAACGCCTTCTGCGGGGCCACGGTGGGCCCAGCTGGGCGGCGGCGGCGGCAGCGAAGGCAGCGCTCTGTAGGTGGACCGTGAGGCGCCTTCCTGAGAGCAGCAGCAGCCCGACTGGGGTAAAGGGCCGTGCGAGCGCGCGGGACGCAGCCAGGTCAGTGATCGGTGAGACGTTTGGACTCCGTGGAGAGGCCGCCCAGACCGTCTGCGTTAACACTAACAAAAGCGCATGTTGCGCAGGCCTTTGTGGTTTACGGGGGGCTTCTCCGTGCATCGCATCTCTTCCGCACAGCAGCTGTGTGAGGCTTTAGGCTTCGTGCTGACTCTCATTTTATAGACGACGAGGCCCGGCTCCCGCGTGCGGGGCAGAGCTCTGGCCAGGCCTCCTCCCTGCCGACCCTGGGCCGCCTCACCCGCCGGCCCACCCAGGTCGGTACCTGTGGGGAGGGGGCCGTTGAACGTGATCTCCCCAAACAAGTGTCTGCCGTACGTGTGCAGAGGGGCGCCGCGCGACCGCAGAAAGTGACCGCAAGTCCACGTGCAGCTGCGTGCAGAGCCGAGGGGCACGTCGAACAGAATGGCCTGTGAGAGGCTGGGGCAGGCTGTCTGTCTCTGAGGCTTGCCCCCAGGCGTCCGGCCAGCAGTGGGGTCCTGGTGCTGGCCGGGAACCGTCCCCCGGTCGGCCTGCTCTCTGAACAAGCCTGAACTGGGGATTGCTTGTGTTTCTATGGCTTACCTCTTCAGTGCTTTTCTTTGTATCTCAGCGAGGTCAGCCCCGTCCCTTCCTGTGCTTCTCCCAGCCGGGCTGGCGGTCGCGAGTTCCCTCTAACCGTCCCGACTCAAGTCAGCCAAATATCCCCGGCGTCCGGCATGAGCCGGGCGCTGCGCACACAGTGACGAGGAAGGGGCGTGGTCTCTGCCTTCGAGAAACTCAAGACCTCACAGGGAGGAGAAGACTGCTCACAAAGCGTTAGTGAGAAAATTGAGACAGAGGCCCTTGCGGGCCGAGCGTCAAGGAGCGTGAGAGGATGTGGGAAGGCTTCCTGGAAGAGGCAACCGTGGAGTTGAGCCTTGCGGACAGTACCCCGCACAGGACAGAGAGGTGGGGAGCACGGCACGTGGTCAGACTTAGGGAGTAGATGCCAAAGGGCTGCTGCGGAGGCGGGGACAGGGGCAGCGGCTGCGGGGCGGGGCCCCTGAGGATCAGGCTTGTGTTCTCCACAGACCGCAGAGGCTGTGACATCAGCGTGGAAGAGGGGCGGGAAGCACAGGGAGACAGCGGAGCCGAGGGTCCTGTCGGCCGACCGAGGCATCGGGCCCAGCAGAGAGATGCCGAGGCAGCCCCGGGGGTGGAGAGGCGGGCGGACTCAGAATCTGTGACAGGGCTGCAGTGAGACCCTGTAACTGACTCCAAGTGGGCAGCCGGAGGAGGAGCAGGCCGGGCCTCCACCTGCCCGCTCAGCTGGACCCTGAAGGCAGAGGTGCGGCTGGCCTGAGGTGACTCCGTGGTGTGGGGGACTCTGCACGCCTCCGTCTCGGCTTCCAGTCCCCCCACACGGGGACTTGCTGGAAAGAACAGCGGGACAGATGGGGGTGATGAACATCCCCCCAGGGCTCCCACCCTGAGGTTTCCCCCGGAGAAGCACGTGCGCTGTGCCAGGAGGTTTCCCAAGGAGCCTTGGACAGTTCGGAAGGAGTTCCTCCCTGTCCCTCCTCCCTGCCTCCACCGCTGGGGCTGCTGGGGCCAGTGGGTGGGATAGGCCAGGAGTACGGAGACAGCGAGAGCCTCACGTCTCCTGCAGATACCCCGTGTGACGCTGGTGGGCCCTTCCCCGGGCCCGGGCCCCGGCCCCCACCTCTGAGATGAAGGGACCGTGCTTCCTGGTGTTAAGGATCCTCATAGCTCGAAAGAGACTAACGTTTTCTTAGTTTGGGAAGAGTGGAAGGTCTTGTGCATCGTCTTATGCCAAGCATTGTCTCTTCCTGCTCTGTCGTGACTAAAATTCCAGCTGTTTTGAAAGCTATCTGCAGTGCCAGGACCAGGGTCCCCTGGGAGCAGCCAGGCTCCTGACGGTTGTCCTGCACCCTCTGGAGGGACAGGCTGGCTGAGGGCGTTAGGAGGAAGTCCAGCCCAGCAGGCAGAATGAGGGACCCCAGCACAGGACCACCGCAGACCACTGTGCAGGCTGTCGGCCGCCTCCTGGGGTCCTGACAAATGTTCCTAGTGACCGAGGCCAGACCAGGCCACCAGATGAAGAGACCTCTGAGCGACTGGCAGAGCCCAGGGCATCCCGCGACCTCAGCGCCAGGGTGGGGCCTGGCTCTCCAGTCCTCAGACCAGGTGACAGACAGGGTCTCCAGGACAGGGGCTCAGCCCTGGAAGAAGGGCGACTCCAGAGTCAGACATGGGCTCAGCAGCAGAAGCCGGGCCCTGGAGCGAGGCAGGGGCCAGTTTTCCAGAAGTCCAGCCAGCGGCTGAGCAGCTCAGGCCTGATTCCCAGAACCAGGAGCTGAGGTGTCTTGAATCCCTCGTGCCTCAGCCGGGACGAGTGGGTAGAGGCACGGAGCCTCTGGGTCGGGGTCGGGGGACACCTGTCCAGTCTGGGGGAACGCAGCCCCTTCCCTCAGACGTGGCCTTTCGCAGGCCGTCTGAGTCTGGCTCCGCCACCTGCTGTCTGTGAGACCCTGAGCGGGTCACTTCCCCTTGCCGGGCCACGCCCTTGCCTGTCACGGGTCCTCGCGGGGGCTGCCTGCCAGGGCCGAGAGAGTGGGGAGTTCTCACTGAATCGGGAAAGTGCCTGTACCGCGCACGCGGCACTGTGTTCCTGGTCCTGAGCACTAGGAGGGAGCGGCCCCAAGACCTGGGCCTTGCCCAGTAGGAGAGAGAAGATCCTCGACGAGGATTCGTCCTGTAATTTCTTTTAATTGTTCTGATGCGCGCACCGAACACACATCACGTGCTGTTTATAGCCAGAAAAACCGACTTTTAAAAAAGAGCACAATTACATGCTAATTAATTAATTTTAAAGATGCGTTTAGAGACAGGGAAAGAAAACTAGCGTTGGTTTGGTGCCCGTCGGGTGCCAGGCCGCCACGCCAGATCCTTGCGAAGGTCGCGTCTGTAAAAGTGTGCAGGCACCGTCTCCTGGCCGCCGTCTGACGGCAGCCGAAGGCACCAATGAGCAGGGGCGGGGCCGGCCGGGTCCACCCAGGGAGGCATTTTCCCTGGAGCCCCACAAGGCCATCTCCTCCCACCGAGCAGCGGGCCCACCGCCCACCACCCGGGTCCTCCTCCTTCCCCGGCTGAAACATTCACACCGGAGCCAGGACACCACCGAAAGCTTGACCAGAATGGATCCCGGGGCCCAGGACGGCAAGGTCCAGAAACAGCCAGAGGTGGAGGCTCACTCTGGTCATGGAAAGACTCCACCCATGCTGTGTCCCACCTGATGGCGGAGGCAGGGCCTCCGAGGGCGGGCAGGCTTGAGACCTCGGTGTAAGAGAGAGCACGTGGTCTCGGAGGTAGGGGCTCCCGTAGCTGGGATCACGCCAGACCACCTGCCTGGGAGGCACACAGGACACTCCTGGGCCGGGCAGGAGGCTGCCCTGGAATCGGACGATCTGTTTCAGCTTTGAGATTCTGTTGCTCTCTGTCCCGCCGTGCCCCTGATCCAGGGGACAACCTGCTAATCCCTCAGCGGCTTGAAGCGCCTGTGGGAGAACCTTCTGTATGTCATGGAGTTTGCTGTGGGCTGAGCATCACTGCCACTTTATCCCTGGGAGGAGACAAACCCCTTCCCTGTGCCGTCAGGGAAGTATGAGACCCACTTGCCCAGATTCTCTGCCCTGTCACTGACTCTGTGCAGCTCCCCAGTGACACCTGAGCTGGCAAAGACCAGGAACAATCAGCTCTTTCTCAGGTTGGGGCAGAAGCGTACCTTTTCTTGTAAATGTGGTACCGCACCAGCCCCCACCCGAACATAGGGCACAGGTAGCCGACCTGGACTGCCCTGGGCCCTGCCTTCAGGGTCCAGGGCAAGGGTGTGGCCCGGAAAGCTTCGCGGTCGCTCAGTGACAGCCTCTGCCATCTGGGCCTCGCCGTCTCCTTCCCACCCACAGCCGCAGGCTCCTAGATGCAGGCAGGAGGGCCCCGCGCCGCGGTGAGGGGCACGGGCTGTGGCGCCTCCAGACCAGGTGCGAAATCCCTGGCTCTGACGCTTAACCCGCCGCCAGGGCCATTCCTGTGCCCAAAGGGCGGGCCAGAGGGAAGGGGGCGGGACAGAACGCCTCCTTTGGGTTTTGGCGATGCCGAGCACACTGGCGATTTGGGTTGGAACGGCTTTGTGGGACGTGCAGAGGCCGGAGCCACGGAGGGACGTGAGGTCGCAGCAAACACAGCTTGAGAGGGAAGGAGGGGGTCTCTGCAGCTGAAGGGCCGTCTCGGCCGTGTGAGCAACGCGGTCCCGTTCCCTGGCCCCGAGAGAAGAGCGCCGAGACGGGCAGAGAGGCGATTGAGGGGGGCAGGATAGGGATGGTGGTGTACCTGTTGAGAGGTCAGGGGGTCTCCTGCAGGCCAGGGGGAGCAGAGACGGGGAGCGTTGCGGGCTGGTCTGCCGGGGCCTTTCTACCCACTAACCACTGTGCTTCTCTGCCCCGCAGGCCCCTCCACCCAGCGTCAGGTGCAGAATGGCCCCTCTCCTGACGAGATGGACATCCAGAGAAGGTAACCCCCTGCCCGGCAGGGCCAGGACCCCAGAGACACACACTGGGGCGGGGGGCGGGGCGGGGGGAGGTGGACAGGCTTGACCAGAGGGAAGAGGGAGCACGTTTGTGGCTGCTTGGCCAGAGCGAGGGAGGGAACGTGTGGCCTCATGGGGACGGCCGGTCTGCGGCATCCTAGGTGCGTTCCTGGGACTGAACTCAGCCCTCCCACATGTGTAGGGAGAGCTGTGATGTTGGGGAGGCTGCAGTAACGCGGCCGAGGCCACCCTGCTGGAGACGGGCGGACGCGACCCTCCTGTGGCCTCGGGCGGGTGCCACAGCCTCTCGGGAGGATCTTAACCCCCTGCCCCCGCCCCTCCCACCTGGGATTAAGGTGGACAAAGGCCATGAGCGCCCTTGGGGATCACAGCTTTTCGACCGCTCGGCCAGGGCTGTGTTGTTGCCGTTTGCCAGCCCGTGGAGTATGGGCCGTAAGGTGACCCCCGACCCCTCCAAGGAGCTTCTAAAGTGCTCAGACAGGGAGGAAGGGCCAGTGCCGTTGTCCTGAAGTTATAGAAGAGACCGCGGTGGCCAAGGAGGGAGCAGCCTCCCCAGGTCACGTCGCCAGGGAAGGCAGGGCCAGGGGCTCTGCCCCTCTGATAGGCTTGGAGCCAGGCTGTGCCGAGGTTCTTGGGGTGGGGGGGGCCTGCAGCCAGACTCCCATGGAACCCTGGGCCGGGAGTCGGGGAGGCCACGTCCCCCCCAGCTCAGCTAGCTGTGAGGGTCTGCGGGGCCTGTCTTCCTCTAGCCTGTCACCCGCTCTAGGGAGCGAGGGCCACAACCCCGTAACCTGTGGGTGCCTTCTGGCCCCAACGGTGTACTTTGTAACCCTGGGCAAGTTCCTGCTCTAGACCTCGCTCTCCCACTGGAAGAGAACGGCGGTAATCCTTGCTCTGCTCACCTCCATGAAATGAGGTAAAGATGGCAGTGTGCTTCTAGACTGCCTACAGGCGGGGGAGACTCCTTTTGTCTGTTCCCATTCGTCTCTCAGTTCCCTGGGCCTGTCTCCTGGCCTCTCAGGATAGAGCATGTTGCAGTTTATGAAAGGCTTTTACAGGCTTTGCCTCGTTTACCCCTCACGCTGACCCTCCGGGGTTCCTGTTGCTGGTACTGTTCTCACACGAGCCCGCTGAAGCTGAGAGTGGAAAGGACTTGCCCAAAGTCATGAGCAGTTAGAGGCGGAACCAGGACCGACAGCCAGCGTGGTCCCAGCTCTGCCGGGTGCCCTGGCCGCCTCCACCCCGAGAGGGGCGTGCGTGAGCCCCACCAGGCCCAGGGATGACTGTTCGGGGCAGATGAGTCCTAACAGATCCCTGAGAACTGGTTAAACACCACCCTGCGTTCCCCTGACCCACCAGCCGAGTCCAGAGTTCCTTTGCGAGGCCGCCTGCAGTCCGCTGTCCGTGGGCCGGAGCATCCCCTGCAGGCCCCTGTGTGAACTGCAGGAGTCAACCCAGGCCACAGGGCAGGGGACCCTGCTCCTGCCGGTCACCTCACACGAAGGGAGGCCAGGGGAGAGGTGACTTACGTGGGGCCAGACGTGCGGTGGGGATTCCGAGCACAGGAGCCTTCTGTTCGCTCACAAACAGGGTCTGAAGCCCACACCTGATTTTTAAGTACTTCCAAAAGCCTCCCTTTTGCCAAGGGCTTCTGAGCCTGTGGATCCTGCTGGGAAGGTTGGAGCTTCTTCCGGGTGACGCTGCCGCAGTTCGGCAGAGACGCTGATGCAGACACAGCCGGGAGCTCTCCCAGCCTCTCCTACCAGCAGGGTCTTTTCCACCATCTTGTCGGGCTCGCACGTTGTCCTCACCGGAGCCCCCGAGAACACGTGCCCTCGTGCTTACTCTGCGGAGAAGAGGCCCAAGAAAGGGGAGTGACTTACCCGCGGTCACAGAGCCGTGCTCCCAGAGCAGGAGCCAGAAGGGCCCGTCCCTCTAGACGGTCCCCTCTGGAGGAGGTGCTGTGCGCCAGCCGCTGGACGAGCCCCGTGTACTCGTTCCTTCACAAAGTGCTTCCTGGGCAGCGGCCACGGGCCAGGCGCGGGGCCGGCCCCGGACCGGCACCAGCTCACCGCAGACCGAGGGTGCCGTGCAGACGCAAGGCCAGCACCCTCCCGCCCTGCCGGCCGCCCTCCCCGCCTCCCCCGCCCACGGCCAGACCACCGCGTGCCTCCAGTGCGCTCTCCCGCTGAGCCCGGAGGAGGTGTGAGAGCATCCCCCGACCCCGTGTTTCATGGGCACAGCTAAGTGGAGCTGGCTCACGCCGACTTGAAGCCTTGCTGCTGTCCCTGGTCTGCCCCAGCACCTCAGTCCCGGATTCTGAGGACCTATTTGTGGGTCAGTGTCCTCACTCGACCCGCCTTTACGAGCACCCGAGGTCGCTCTGCCTTCAGGAGCTAGGAGGCCAGTTCCCGCCGAGGCACACAGAGCAGTGCACTGAGCGTACCAAATGGCTCTCTGGTGGAAGCCTGGCCTGCGGCTGGCTCTGTGGTAGAAAGAATGAGGACAGGCAGCCTTAGCGTCCGCGTCTCCTGGCAACCGGCGACGCCTGAAACTCGTTCCGGGGAACGCAGTCAGGTGTCCTGAGAATGAACGACCCTGAGGTCAGGTCTGCTGTGGCCCCAGGGCCCCCAAAGCCAGATGGGCACGCCCGGCCTGGGGAAAAGCTCGGTCACTCAGCCGGATGGTCTCCCGAGCCTTCCTGAAGGCCTCCCCGTCCAGGCGTGCCTGGGACTGTTCGAGGGGGCCTGCCGGCACTCGCCTGTTTGGGGACCTGGAACCAGTCACGTGCGCCACCTCCCTGAAGTGAGGGCAGCATGCCCGGCCATCAGGGCCAGGGCGGACGAGGCAAGCTCGCTGCCAGGGCCCCCAGCCCGGGGCTCTCAGGGAATGCCAACGGAACCCGACTCTGCAGCCTGGGCTCCCGCACACAGAGCCACGTTGTTCTCGGCATCGCGAGGTCAGACCCGCTCTGTCATTGTTGTCTTCCAGACAAGTGATGGAGCAGACCCAGCACCAGCAACAGCGTCAGGAGTCTCTAGAGAGAAGAACCTCAGCCACAGGTGAGACCCCCTCTGGGAACCGCTCCCTGCCCCCCGCCACACCCCACCCTTCCCGGGGCGCCTCGGGCCTCTGTGAAGAGCTTCTGGTTGCGTCCATCTCCATGTGTCACGGTCACGCCCACGCCCGGTGAAAGACAACAGAGCTGGGGGAAGGGGAGTAGCCCAGCCTGGCCCGGCCCTTGCCCCCCACCACTCACTGGCTGAGCAGACACTCAGCGGCCACAGGCCTTGTCTCCGGCACCGTGCTGAGGGCTAGGGACACGCAGGGACGGACAAGGCAGATGCCGCCCCTGCCCCAGGGAGCCCAGTGTCCGGCCAAGGACCCCGGATCATCCCAGTGCACACGTGGTGGCCAAGTTACTGTGAGTTATAAAGACACATGGAAGAGGGCCCCGCCTGCCCCGGGAGTCAGAAGCCCTCCAGAGATGCAGTGTTATCCCAGCAGTTGAGTGGAACTCAGCACAGGACAGCAGAAGATTCGCTGAAGAGTGACAGTGTTGATTAGTAACCCCAGGACTTCACAGCTTATAGAGTGTTTCCATGTCCTTCGTTCTGCTGACTTCTCTCAGATGCCCCGTGAAGTAAGCAGGCGCGTGTCCCCCTGGCTTACTGATGAGAAAACCGAGCCCCGGCCCCTGCCCCAGTGACGGGAGCCCCCACTGGTGCAAATGCTGGCTTCTAGCACCCCCTGTCACCTCGACCCCCTCCGGGACCCCGCCCCGCTCTGGTCCACCCTCCACGTTGCTGATGCGCAGCTGACCTCGTCACGTGTCCCCCCTTCCCGTCCCTCCCGAGCAGGCTGGCCTCCCAGTGCGCAGGCCCGGTTCCCGCAGACCTGGTGGCTCCTTGCACCTCTCCGGTGCCTCTCCGGCACTCCCCGTCCTCTTCTCCCTCCTTCACCAAACTTGACTCCTGCTCTCTGTCACTGTCCCGGCACCGTGGGCACGTCCCCGAGGACGTCTTCTCTGAACTGGCCCTGAAGTTGAACCCCTCTTCGTGTGCCGAGATGGCGCCACGGGCCTCCCCCAGTAGCAGTTGCCATCCTGCCACAGCTGCGTCTGTGCGCTCATCTGTGGGACTGGCTCACCGCTTCCCCGCGAGGCCATGAGCAGAGAGCCTGTGGCCGCCCTCCCCAGCGCCCGGCATGGTGCTGAGCACGCGGTGGAGCTCAGTAGGCCCTGGAGGGAGGGCTCGCCGGATGGTGGACAGAGGACTGCCCGGCCCTCTGCATTGCTCCCTGACACGTGCCCCGGTCGGCCCTGCGACCGTGGGTACCTGCCTCGGTCCCCCGAGGCCACGGTCGGTCACAACAGCATCTGAGGGACCTACCTCTGCCGGTGCCCAGGGTAAAGCTAGGTACGGAGGCGGAAAACGAGATACGCACCAGAGCGCGTCTGTCACGGGAAGACCACGACAGGAGCTAGAGAAAGTTAGCTGAGCTCAAGGAATGCTGGGAAGACCAGCGGAGGGAGTGACTAGACCAGGGCTAGGTGCGTCCTGCGGGGGCTTCCTGGAAGAGGCAACCTTGAGCTTGTCCCTCAGAGGAGCAGGCTGCCTGCTGTCCGTCCTCCCAGGGGAGCACCAGCTGGGGACTGGGGCCTGACTGAGCCCCACCCTTGTATTTCAGGACCCATTCTCCCACCGGGGCACCCCTCGTCTGCAGCCAGCGCCCCCCTCTCCTGTAGTGGGCCCCCACCCCCGCCTCCGCCCCCTGTCCCGCCTCCACCCGCAGGGGCCACTCCGCCTCCCCCACCCCCACTGCCAGCCGGAGGAGCGCAGGGCGCCAGCCACGACGAGAGCTCCGTGTCAGGACTGGCCGCTGCCTTGGCTGGGGCCAAGCTGAGGAGAGTCCAACGGGTAAGCGTCCCTGGGTGTGGGCGGGCCGGCCCGGGGCCCTTTCGAACCGCCCTCGTCTACCAGACGCTGGGAAAGGCCCCCAGCCTGGACGCCACCCCTGCCACGCGGTGCCACAGCAGCCACAAGGTGCCGGCGGTTGCTGCTGGCCCTCACGCTGACCGTCGCGAGTGGGGCGGGAGGCCTCGCAGACGAGAACTGAGGCGTCGGCGGGGAAGCGGTTCGCCCGCCATCCGGCCCGTCAGCTGTAGGGTTCGCACTCAGCCCCGGGTCTCCTGGATCTGAATCCATCCCGCTTCCCCCGCGACCCTGGAGGCCAGCCGCACCACACCCACCGCCTGTCCCAGCACGTCTGGGGTGGCCCGGAAGGGGGAGCGGCCCCAGGGCAGCTGAGGGCAGCTGTGGCTCTTAGAACACCCGCGAGACAGAGTTTGGCTTCCTTCCCGAGACGTGCCCCTCCTCCCGGTCATGACACACCCGCCTTGGCAAGGGCGCTGACAGGGGCCAGCAGACCTGGGGAGCGTCTGTCGACTGCGACCGGCCAGTCCTGGTGCCTCGCTGGACTCCGCTGGAGTCTCCGGCGGGGCCGGGGGGACGGGACCCGAGGGCTGAGGGCCTCTTCCAGCGCCTCCGTCGTGGGGATCCCGTCCGCCCTCGCGTGCACCCCCCGCCCCCCGGTGACGTCCCGCCCCAGACGCCGGACTAAAACGCGGTGTCCTGACCCTTCAGCCAGAAGATGCATCCGGAGGCTCCAGCCCCAGCGGGACCTCTAAGTCTGACGCCAACCGAGCGAGCAGTGGGGGTGGAGGAGGAGGCCTCATGGAAGAAATGAACAAGCTGCTGGCCAAGAGGTGGGTGTCCGGTCCGCCCTGCCCCAGACGCAGCTACTTGTCAGGGGTCTCCTGCTCCTTAGCATCAAAGCGCAGGCCTTGCCCGGCCCCGGGGCCCACCGCCACCTGGACTCAGCCCAGCAGGGGACTGTTAAGTTCCCCCTTCTCGGGGGGTCAGCCTGAGGCATCGGGCCCAGAGGAGTCCCCTGACCTCCCAGCCCTTCCTCATCTGGGTGTGACGGCGTTTACTGACGCATCCTCCGTGTACCAGCCTCGTCCTGAGTGGACGGAAATTTGGAGATAATCTCAGAGGCCAGTTCGGGGGGAAGAGAGGCGCATGCCCCACACTTACGATCCTGACGTAAATGACACGGTCTCACTGCTGGAGCCGCTCCGAGTGACAACGGCGAACGCGTGCTGCGGGGCCGGTCCTGCGGGGCCATCACGGAGGACAGGGGGGAGCCTTCTGAAGTGGCGGGAGTCCCGAGGGCACCACCCCGGGGAATGGGACAAGAGTGGCACCCGCGTCGCGGCTGGGCTCTGGGGCCCGGGGCCCGGTCAGCCCCTTCGTCCACACCAGCAGCCGTGGCGCCAGCTTGCCCCAGGCCGTCAGCCTGTCCCCGTGCCTCCTGGGCGTCCCCCAGCTGAAACGGCAGCGGGCGGAGAGGCCAGGCAGCTCCTCAGAAGGGTCGCAGAGCCTGGATCTTACTCGTCAGCGTGGCCTGGCGGCAGGAACGTGCCAACGTAGGTTGCGAATGCCATGCTCCCTGGGCACCGCGGGGCTCAGGAGCAGACCCCCCTGTGGGAGTGCTCCTTCGTGTCCGCATAAGCAGCCTCTGGGCCCCCCTACCACCGGGCCCCCGCCCCCGACTTCTCTTACTGTCAGGCACTCCCACTGCCCTCCAGGTGGGCTAACCCTGAGTGGGAACTCCCCTGGGCCGGGGCTTTGTGTTGCCCTGGCCACGGCTCTGTGAGGGCGAGGGGGGGAAACGGGTCCCCGGAGCGCAGGTAGGTGCCCTGGCGCTTTGCGGCAGGACAGGGCCGGCGGGCCTCTGCTCACACGGCCAGGGGTGGCGGACAGAGCCAGGAGATTGATCCATGGCACGCGTAGGTCGCCAAGGGCAGGGACAGACTGTGAGCAGTCGTCACGCAGCAGAGCAGAGGCTCACACACCAGTGCTGGCCGCCCCCGGGCGAGCCAGGAGGGCCTCACGGGGGAGGCTCCACAGGGGCACGGCCCGGAAGGAGAGCCCTCCTCCCGGCCGAGGTGAGCGGGCAGTGTTCCGATACTGGGGAGGCTAGAGACCCACCGGGCCTAGAGCCCGGCGCGTGGTGGAGGGTGGCGGAAGGTCGGGCTGTGAGAACAAGCCTTGTCTGCAGGCGTGCAGGGCTCCACCCCAGAGAGGTGGACGGGCCTTGTGTAAAAATAGATGTTGTTCAAAAAGAAATCAGTCCTGCTTCTCTCAAGTCCAAAACCGACGCGTTAACAATAACAGGCCTAGATGGTTCAGACCAAACACAGAGGAAGTTCCTGAGGACAGGAAAAGGCCGATGTCGCCAGGAGCCCGTGAGACGCCCGGACGCTGGCGTGACGGTCGAGGCCCCGCCAAGAACAAGCACGGGTGCACCGCGCCCACAAGGGTTCAGCAAGCCACTCTTTGAAGCCCACCCCGCGGCGGGGGCTGCCTGGAGCCGTAGTGACAGAGCCCCCGCAGACTGTTGTTTTGATGAAGGTTGGAAGGGAGTTTCTGCCTCCCCTGGGGCCGTGTCTCTCTCCCAGCAGCAGGGTCTCCCAGCAGTGGGGTCCCAGCGATGGGGTCTCCCTCCCTGCAGTGGGGTCCCAGCGGCGAGGTCTCCCTCCCAGTAGCCGGGCTCAGACGGGAAACTCAGCGTGGACAAGAGCTATGTGCTGAGCCCTCCCGGGACTGGCGTGCCGGCCCGCTCTTGGCTTCAGAAAATTCAATGCTGGCTCTGGGTGAGGACAGAGTGTCGTGGAACAAAGTGGCAGTGGGCAGCCCGGCAAGGGGGCTGCTATTGTCCAGGAAGAGGCACTGCAGGCCGGCACTAGGTGTTGGAAGTGAAGACGGGAGGACAGACTTGAGCTACGAGGCACAGGCAGGGTTGGCTCCACTCTGTGAGGAAGAGGTTGGTGGGGGGGGGGATCCCCTGGGTTTCTGGGAGGAGAGACTCCCCGTGGGCCCGTCTCTCGGCTGTGACAGCCTCACCTCCCGGGTGCTGAGTGCTGTGGCGGCTTCACACAGTGGGAGATCCCTGACAGCACATCTCTGGGGGCTATCAGGGGTGTGTGTGCGGATCTGGGAGTCAGCCAGGTATAGATGACCACTGAGGCCAAAACGTAGGGGTGGGCTTTAGAGGATACGAGAAGGGGTCCGTGCAGGTGGGGAGTGTGCAGAGCGACCGGAGAGCATCAGCTGGAGCTCTTCAGGGCCCTGCCCTCTCTGGGCAAGGGCAGGCTCACAGTGGTGTTCCGGATCTGAGAGGGGGCGGGGGGCGGCTGCTGGGCTAAGGTCCGAAATAGGAAGAGGCCATGGAAAAAGGTTTCCCACAGGTAGCGGGATTCGCTTACCTAAGCCAGTCAGTCTGAAGACAGAATGCTCCCACAGCCCTGACCTGTGACCGAGGGGCACCTCTCCCTGTCCCACGGGGCCCGGCCTCGAGTGTCCTGGGAGAGTGGCTGCCACCCCAGCCCAGCCGAGTCCCCTGGGGAACCTGGACAGGCTGCAAACCAATTTCTTCCACTCCTCAGGTGCCATAAACAGAGACTAGAATGTCCCCCAGACCCTGTTCTCCCTTCCCAGACCAGTTTTGTGTCCAGGGTCATGGGACAAGGACAGAGGCCCGGACGCTCACCTAGGCATTGCCGTGGCTGCTCGAACAATTGCCTCCTTCACACAAAACGGGTCAGATCCCCCCCCCACAGATTCCTCTGAGTGCCAGGCGGTGTGTCCAGCAGAGGCATCTGGGTCAGCGTGAAAACAGGAGCTGATGTGTGCCCTTTTTCCCCTCGTGCTAGGAGAAAAGCAGCCTCCCAAACAGACAAGCCGGCTGATAAAAAGGAAGATGAGAGCCAAACGGTAAGCAGCCCCCAACTTCCCCACCAGTGTGAGGAGACCAGGCCTTTGGGCTGGCTTGCACGTACATGTGGTAGAAACTTCACCAGGTGGTTCATAGGAGGGACAGAAGAGCCGGGGGAGCATTCACGTCTGTCCCTCCCCTCACTCCGGGTGGCAGGCCTTTGCCCTGGTCCTCACAACATCTGAGGTCAGGCAAGAAGCAGGGAAGCGGGAGCTAGCCCGGGAGAGCCACGAGGGGAAAGCTTGGATGTAGCCTGGAAGCTCAGAGGGGCCGTGCAGACGGGGCCTGGCCTCTGCCAGGGATTCGGGGTTCAGGGAGCGCGCTCGCGGTAGGCACCGTGTACTGGGAGACCAGGGCGGTTTTCGTTCTCAAATCACTTCTCAAGTGGTTTTTAAAGACTTCACTTGAGTCCATCGATTCCAGCAGGAGCTGTAGGCGGGCGGGACAGAGGACACAGGGACTCCAGCTGTTGTCCTTAGCAGGCCTCCTGGAGCCCAGTCTGGCTGCACAGGCTCCAAGCATCTGCTTCCCCTAGGAGTGGCTAATTCTCTTCCCCCCCCCCCCACCCCCGTTAAGCTTTTCTAACAAAAGTAGGCCCCTGCTGCAGTGGCTGAACTTAGACCTTAACCATAAGGGCATACAGGTTGCGTCTTAGTGATGGGAGGCAGAAGAAACAACCAGCCAGTGAGCTGCCTCACGCCGCCCGACCCCCCCTTCCATCAGCTGAGGCGAACCTGGGACAGCCCTGGGCTCCGGCCCTGCCAGCCGGCTTCCTCTGACCCCCATGCCTGGGGACGTGCAGTGCGTCAGCCCTTCCGGCTAGCTTCTGCTCGCCTACACTTCTCTGTGTAAACACTGATCCCCCAAAAGATAGCCTCCCAGACCCCAGGCTAAGCAAGGCCCCCCACCACTCGATCTTTAGCCCCGCACACGCGCTTTTGCTTGTTTAGACTCACTCTTAACCTGTGGCCCAAGCCCCTATGTCGCCTGCAGAGGCCTTTCCGGCCAGGAGCCACAGGGCAGTCATCGGTACCAAAAGTCTGTGTGGCCTTGCTTGGGCATCTGAGTCCTGAGTCGGTCCGTGCTGGACAACTGACGTGCCTCACGGCCCCGTTCCGAACACCCAACCTCCCCAAATCCCCGGCTCCAAGAAGAAGAGTGGGTTCAAATCCCAGGGACTTCTGGGAGAAACCTTCCACCCCCAGTGGGGAGTTCTCATCCCCTGACCCCCACTTTTCTTTCTGGTTTGAATAAGCCTTGGGGTCCTGCTGGTTCCCCTTGCTGCAGTCCCACACACGGTCAGCAGGCCCCACCCCACACACCGGAGCAGGTGCGCAGCGGGCCCTGGCTTTCCTTTTTCAGGATCTTCCAGGGTCTCTTCCCTGCTCCTCAATGTGCACAGACTAGGTTTAGTAACAAATGGAAAGCAAGCAAGCTTCGTTTGAAAGAAGGAAACAGCCCCGAATATGGGGCCGGGGGTGGGGTGGGCGCCCTGCCGCCCACTGGCTCTGAGGGCGGGCCCAGCGTCCAGGGCAGGAGGGTGTGAGCCCCCGGCCCCAGCGGGATGGTGCCACGTGGTGCTGTGGTGCTCTCCTTCCTAGCTTGGGAAGAAAGGGGAACTTCTCTGTGAAGGGAGCATTTGTTTGAATTATTATTTTTTTTAACGTTTATTTATTTCTGAGACAGAGACAGAGCATGAGTGGGGGGAGGGGCAGAGAGAGAGGGAGACACAGAATCCGCAGCAGGCTCCAGGCTCCGAGCTGTCAGCACAGAGCCCGACGTGGGACTCGAAACCACGAACTATGGGATCATGACCTGAGGCGAAGTCGGCCGCTCAACCGACTGGGCCCCCCAGGCGCCCCTGTTTGAATTATTTTTGAAAGCATAACAGGATGGCATTGAACGAAAACTCCTGGTGTCTCATTGTGTTTTAACCCCCGCAGCCTCCATTCTTGCCCGTCTCCTTCGGGTCCTGGTGCCCGGGCACACGTGTGGATGCCCACCGTTTCAGTTACTCAGCCCTCCCTTAAACGAGAGGCCCGAGGAGACGCTTGCTGAGACCCAGGGCCCAGCACCGCATTCCGTCTCTGGGCCAGAAGCCCTGGGAGTTTATTCATTCACCCCACAGATACCTGGGGCCTGCTGATGGGTGCCAGGTCTGTTCTCAGTCTGGGGACAAGTGGCTCTCACAGGTTCACGTTGCCCAGGGGCGGGTTGCAGTTGGGGGAGGGGGAGGCCTCCCGCTTGGAGCACTGAGCCTGGCATCCTGGTCCCGGCCAAGGGGCCCACACCTCAGATGGACCAGAGGGGAGGGAAGCAGCTGACAGAGAATGTGGCCCAGGCAATCCCACAGGCGGTTCTTGGCTTCGGGTCACAATTCACTAGTTCAGTCTCGTCAGGGTGGTTGACTCTGCCTGGTCAAAAGCTCCACATAGCAATCGCGTGTGTGTGTGTGTGTGTGTGTGTGTGTGTGTGTTTGTGTGTGTGTGTGTGTGTGTTCATATTTTTATTACCTAACAAATGCTCCTCTCTTAATAGTGTAAAATCCTTCCAAAATGTGTGTGATAAGCATCAGCTTTTTTTTTTTTATATTTATTTTTTGGGAGAGGGGAGGGGCAGAGAGAGGGGGACAGAGGATCTGAAGCAGGCTGTGCGCTGACAGGCTGACAGCACTGAGCCTGACGTGGGGCTGGAACTCGCGAACCGCGAGATCATGACCTGAGCCGAAGTCAGACGCTAAAGCAACTGAGCCACCCAGGCGCCCTGCAAACATCAGCGTTTTTGTTGTCGAGTTATTCACCTCCTTTCTTTGCGTTTCACCACGCACATTCCACAGGCAGAGCAGACACGCATTTGCCTGCCTCCGCGGAGCCCTGCCGTGGGCCAGGCGCTGCGCGTAGAGATGTGGGCACAGGCACGGGGAGGTGGGCGCACCTGCCGGGAGGCGGCGAGAGGCGGCCCGGCTCCGGCTCCTGCCTGGCTCACCTGTCAAGCCTGCCTCCCCCACCGGTGGGCGCTTTGGCAGAGGGGCACTGAGGACAGAGCCAGGTTCTAGAGCCCACTTTGACAGCAACACTGATGAACTTGTAGGCTGGTTGGGCAGAGAGAAGGGATTCTCACCGCGTCCTCCTCTCTCGGTAAAAGAGAAGTGAGTGGGGTCTCCCACCGCCAGGTGTCTGGGGTGAAGGCCGTGCCGTGGGCGGCCCTGACCCTCACTCCCAGAGCCCGGCCCTGCCGCAACCCACGTGCACGGCCCCGTAAGGCCGCCTGACATCCGGTCCTCACGCCGGCCAGTGGAGCAGGGAGCCGGGCCTAGAGAGTGAGTCCCTTCCGTGGTCCTGCCCGGCCACTCCCATGGGCCGCCCAAGGCTGCCAGCGGACAATGGCCCACGAGGAGTCAGCCCGAGGGGCCCGTGGCGGGCTCAGTGACGGCAAGGGCTTGTTGCAGATCACAGAGAAGTCTGCCCGGCTCTGCAGGAGCCCGCGTCTCCCTGCAGCCTTCCCCCACCCTACCTGTCCAGAGGCTGGACCACTTCCCCACCAAGATTAGGGCTTTTCGCTTGTTGCTGATAACAGTCACTGTTCCGCTGATTACAGAAGTAACACGGGCTCCTTAGAAAATGTGGAAAGCCAAGGTTTGCTAGTGACCTGGTCAGAGGTGTCCTGCCTTTGCCCCGACGGGCCTTTCTAAGCAGACCCTGAGGGCACAGCTTCTCTTTTCCGTTCCAGGAAGAGCTGAGCACCTCTCCGTCTCCGGGGACCCGAGCAGCCAGCCAGCCGCCCAACTCCTCAGGTAAGGGACGGCGTCCCGCCCCACACCAGGCACGAGGTCTGA
The DNA here is from genome assembly GCF_014898765.1 of Herpailurus yagouaroundi. Classification (NCBI taxonomy): domain Eukaryota; kingdom Metazoa; phylum Chordata; class Mammalia; order Carnivora; family Felidae; genus Herpailurus; species Herpailurus yagouaroundi. The sequence goes on from NW_024412396.1 coordinate 71,713,794, forward strand.
GGGCAAGAGGGGGCCGCTCCGGGAAGATGATGCGTCCCGACCGCCTCCCTCCACAGATGAGCAGTGAGGGCCGATGAGGTGGCACAGTGGGGTCTCCCTGACGTCTTCTGGAAGCCCTGAGCCTCCAGGAGGAGCGGGGGCAGGTGCTGGAGCCACCGCCTGTGCTGACGTCCCGAGGGCATTAGAACCCCCACATGGGGGAGGAGGAGCCGGGGGGGGGGGGGGGGCTGGGGTTCCCGGCCTCGGGCCAGAGCTCTGAAGAGGAACACGCCTGTCACACGCGTGTCTCCCTGCGAAGAGCCCGCCGTGCTAGATGAAACCGTCATCACCCGTGAGCCTCGCTCACTGTGGTGCTGCTAAGAAGTCTGCTGGTGATGGGGTAGGGGAGAAACAGCCCCAAACCCTGCTCAGAAGCCCTGTCGGCACTCGGGGTGCAGGGGTCCACGTAGAAGAGTGCCTTGAGGCTGGAGAGTGGAAAGAAGCCGCTGGGGTTGGTCACTCGGTCGTTCGACAGACCTTTGTTCGGCACCTGCTCGAAGCCTGTGCTCTCGAGAGGGGTGGGAGGGGCAGAGAGGAGACAGGCCGCCGCACCCCAGCAGAGGGAGGCTCTCGGCAGCTGCTGGCTGCCTCGTGGGGGCGTGGCCCTGCCGCCGCACCTGCCTCCGGTCCTGATGCTCTGCCGGCCAGGCTGCCTCCCTGTGACCTCTCCTTCTGAAAAGGTGCCACCGTGGATTCTTGGCGAATGCGTGAACACCGCACACCCCAGTGAATGGCTGTGTATGCTGTGTCCCAGTTTAGGAGGTGACGTGGTGTGTTCGGGGCCACAGCCTGAGCCTGGATGTGGTCCCAGATCTTGTGCCTACAGGCCAGCGTGGGCCCCAGAGCGGGGTTTTGGGGAGAGACACCCCCCCCCCAGACCCTCAGGTGGCTTCCTTGCCACCCCTAGGGATTTTTCTTCTGCCTCTGCTCATTCTGCAAAGTCAGGGAATTCAATTCAGTCCAACAAACCTTTTGAAGTAAACGAAATAGGAATTTAACACCACTTAAGAAAGAAAATGGAAAGAAAAAACAGCTTTCAGGGCCAGAGCGGGAGGGGACCAGCTGGTACCCGGTGGGGCGGGACGGGCAGTCTCTGGGCTGCCCTGAGGGCAGCCAGGCCACGGGCTTCCTCTGCTCCACTCAGCCCTTTGCCACAGTCGGGGCTTGACTGTAGAGGTCACGGTTAAGAGGCTCTCACTCCAAGAAGAGACCCAGCCATGGTGAGAGGACTCAGAACCAGGCCACAAGTCAGGGTCAGCCAGGTCCAGGGAGTGGGAGCTGCGTCCCGAGGGGGGCGATGCCGGGTGACAGCAGTGCCATCCACAACCCTGCAAGGGCCATCCTGGGCCAAAGAGAGCCTGGGAACAAGGAGCGCGAAGCAGACCTTCCTGCTGGGGCAGCTCTGCGCCCTCAGTGTCCGGGTGGGGGGCCTCCTGCCGGTGGGGGGGGGGGGGGTTGGCCACCAAGAGTCCTCCCAGCTCTGAGGCTGTCCGTCCCCTGTCTGAATCGACAGAGGCTGGCCGGAAGCCCTGGGAGCGGAGCAACTCGGTGGAGAAACCCGTGTCCTCATTACTGTCCAGGTGAGCTGCCCTGGGGAGGCCGAGCTGTGCGTCCGGCGGGGCCGAGGCCGGCGACGGGCCAATTCACACGTGTGTTTCATTCCGTGCCGTAGAACCCCGTCTGTGGCAAAGAGCCCCGAAGCTAAGAGCCCCCTTCAGGCGCAGCCTCACTCTAGGTACCGAACAAACCCGTCCCAGGGACCTCCTCTGTCCGCTGCCCGCGACTAACACCCCCAAACTCCCGTGTCCTGTCACCTAACAGTTTGCTCTGGGAAAGGGTGGCCTGTTCCTCAGACCTGGGGAAGGTAGTCAGGAGGGCCTTCAGGGCTGTGCACACCTGCTCCTTGCTGTCCCCTCGCAGAGCGAGAGGTGGTGGGGCTGGCCTTGAACCCCAGCTCTGGGCTCACTGACTGTGACTTCGGGCCAGGCCGGGCGGCCTCTGCGGGCCTCCACTCCTCCCGCACCCCATAAAGCAGCTGTGCGGACAACAGCCGAACACAGGAAGTGCTCGCTGGCCGTGGCCACATCCCACATTTCGGCTGATCCCGGGACCAGCCGGCACCCTGCCTCCCCTCCCTCCCTCCTCTGCCTACAGCTCTCCCCCGAGAAACACTCACCATTTCCCAAACCAAAAGCTGGTGTGGTAGCAGGATGGAGTATTTGAAACGGAGGTGTCCCCAAAAGTCAGAGGCAAACAGCCACGTGGCCTGAATTTGCAGGTCTCTGGGACCCATATTGAGAAAAGTCCCTGTTGCCCACGACAAACTGAAGGGGACCCGCACTTAGCACAGATACAGGTAGCATCTGAGCCTGAGCGTGCAGAGTAGACAAGGCTATCCGAGAGCGCTCCGGCCGGGCTCTGGAATGGCAGTGACGTTGCCAGTGATCAGGACGAGGTCTCGGAGGTCAGCCAGGTTCGGAGCCGGGGCCCGCAGGTCTCTGCCTGCAAGGAGCCCACGTGCAGCAGCTGTGAGTTGTGAGACGTGCTCTGCGGAAGACAGTGGGGACAGAGTGCTGTAGCGTGTGGGCGGGGGCAGGCCCCTCAGAGGTGGCATTGGACTTGACCTGGATAAGGAGGAGCCTGCCCTGCAGAGAGCTTGGGGACAGCCTTCCGAGCAGGAGGTAAGTGCCAAGGCCCCGTGACCAACCCGGCAAACCCAAGGACAGAAGCCGGCCAGTGTGGCTAGCAGGTGGTGGAAGGTGGGGAGGGCTGAGGGCGGGGAGCGTAGAGGGGCCAGGAGGGGTCACGTGGCTGGAAGTCTGGGTTCGTTCTGTGTCCCCCCTACTGGAGCTCTAACGCAGGGCGCCCTGGGGGACCAGTGCTTTCACTCCAGCTATGAAGGGACAGGGGACCCTAGTGGGGCAGGAGCCAAAGGAAGGGTCCTGGGAGGAGGCAAGGCCGCCAGGGCAGCCCGTGCCCCTCAACAGGCAAGGACGCTCCCAAGGGCATTCCCACTGGGAATGGGGCTCTCCACCTCCAAGACCAGTCTGTTCTCTGGTTTCACTGATGGCTCCGAGCGGGGCGTGTGGAGCCCCCCGAGAGAGGGGTCCCTCTCGGGGTGACTGTGGGGGGACCGAGGCCCTGAGAGGTGAAGCAGGCTGCCCAGGGGACCCAGAAAACTGCTGCTAGAACAGACACTTGAACCACAGCGTGGTCGCTACCCCTCTTCCCCCGTCAGGATCCAAACTTCCTTAGCCTCCTTCAGAGCCACCCCGGCCTCTTTCTCGAGTTCAGCCAGGAGGGATCAGGAACACCTCTTTCTTCGTTGTTTTTTTTTTAATCCAGGTTTGGGCACTGGACCACTAAACTTTATTTATTCAGTGGTTTGCTTTCCCTGCTTTATTGGGATACAGCTGGCATCTAATACTGTAGAAGTTTAAGGTGTGCACCGTGGTGATGATGTGTGTACATATATTGGGACATGGTCACCGGGACAAGGTTAGTTAACACAGCCACCACCTCACGGTCTCAAGATCCACTTTCTTAGCTGCCGTGAAGCAGACGGCACAGTGGCGTTCACCGTGGTCGTCATGCCACAAAGCACATCCCTGAACTCTCGCGTCTGCACCTGGAGGGGCGTGCCCTTTGACCTCCCTCACCCGGCCCCCGGCCCCCGGCCCCCGGCCGCCACCGGCCGACTCTGGGTCCACGCGTTGCCCTTTTCAGATTCCACGTATCAGCGAGATCACATAGTGTCCGTCTCTGCCCTTACGTCACCCCTGTTGTCATACACGGCAGGACTCCCTTCTTGGTGGCTCAGTAGTATCCCGCCGTGTGTGGACACATCTTCTTTACCCATCCGTCTGTCAACAGATCCTTGGCTTGTGCCCACGTCGCGGCTCCTGTCAATAATGCCGCCGTGCCCCTGGGGGGCCTGTCTTCGGGACGGCCACCTCCTTCCCTTCAGCTACACACCCAGAAGTGGCTCTGGGTTCGTTTTTGAGGGGCCTCCGTGCTGTTTTCCGCGGTGGCTGCCCCACGCTTCGGTTCACGTGCTCGCTCTCCCTGGCGCTGACCCCTGCCAGGTCGATGTGTGTCTGCCCACGCTCACCCCGTCGGTCCCCAGAGCCGGCTCGGGCCTCACATTTCCCTGGACCCGCAGGCTCCCACCGCCCTTCTCTTCTCGGGAGATAAGTGGGATCCAGAAGGCGTACCTTCCTCACCACCGCCCCGCTTTAAAAGGCCCAGTGATCAGATGAGCATTTTCTCCACATCTTCCCAGGGACGGTTCACACGCCACTAGCTAACCTCGGTTCGGCAGCTTTTCAAAGAAGTACGATCCGTGAGACCGAAACCTTTGCCTCCAAAGAGCAAAACCACATCCAAACACATTTCCTGGGGGGAAAGTTACACCCGAGGACCGGTTACCTACAGCAAGGACACCGGTTTGTGTGGAAGTGGATGCCTTTAGGATGAGGGTGTACCGTGTGTTTTTTGGGATTCTGCGTGTATTTAACACCGCTGTTCCTGGTTCTCCCCAAGCTGCGGGTCAGCCGGGAACACAGACCCCTCACCGAGCAGCTTGCCAGTATTTTTTTCCGGAGGTGGTAGCATGTGACCTGTGACTGCCGCATTGCCACCTGCGTGTACGAGCTCCCAAACCAGAAAACAACCCCTTCGTTGGGCCCCCCATGACCCCTGGGTTGGGAAATACGGTCACAGCGTCCATGCGACCCTGTTGAGGTGGACACGGGACATCGGGATCCTTTTAGCAAAGCTTAAGAGTGGCCTGGGGTAAAAGCGTGGTCCTCACCTGAGCTTGGAGGCCCTGGCACGCCCAGCCTGCCTTCCCCCACGTGGTCCCGGCGTGGAGGGCGCCCGCCAGGCTCCCCACCTTACCGCACCCTGCCATCCTCTCCAGGATGAAGCCGGTGGGGGGCGTGAATGACGTGGCCCTGGATGCCTTAGATTTGGATCGGATGAAACAGGTGAGTGTGTCCTTTCCTGAGAGGTCGGGAAGGAGCCAGAGGCTGGGCCCCTGCTGGGTGCACGCGGGTAGGCAGGCCCATCGGGGTGGCCAGCAGTGGGGGAAGGGGGTGCCCGTGCTCATGGTCAGAAGAGCATCCCTCTGCCCTTCCGGACATTCCAGCCTGCCCCGGGGCTCCCCGCACCCCCGGGGCCGTCCCTGGTTTCTGCAGCAGGACTGGGGGTGTCCCGTCCCCCAATCACACTCCATCCTTGCCTTGTGGGAACACGGGTGAGGGCCCCTCGGACATGCGGGTCCCTTCACCTGGAGGCTCTGCTCCCAACAGGAGATCCTCGAGGAGGTGGTGCGAGAGCTCCACAAAGTGAAGGAGGAGATCATCGACGGTGAGTAGAGGCCGCGCCCTGGCCATCACCCAGGGTCCTGGAGAAGCGGCAGGGCGGCCGGGCCTGAGGGCTCCAAGGCAGCGGAGCTGTGACGGCCCCGCCGGGGAGGCCCGTGGTTCCGTGCCGACGGTCCCGTTCCCCCTCCCGACCCCCACGTCACCCCCACCCTCCTGTCGAGCAAACCGAGGCCCAGACGAGTTAGGTGACTTTGCCTGAGAGATGCACCTCCACGGGGGTCGCCGACTGGGTCAGCGCTCGCCCGGGCTTCCGCCCGTGAGCTGTGAGCGTGTGGAAGGGGAGAGCGACCAGAGAACGCGTTCCAGACCAGGGGCGCTGAAGCGGCCCGAACCGTCTGCCCCTCGTCTGCACACCCAGACCGCACACTCCTCTGATTCTGCCACCTGCCGATCACCGGGTTGGGTTACAGGGGCCACTGCTGCCGTCCCAGGGGGTTATGGGGACCAAGACGCCACAGAGCGACCCGTGGGCCTGATACAGTTCCCGGCTTGCCTGGTTGGCCCTGGGCTGGGGGAGCGGACACGCGGCTCCCCCTCAAAGAGCCTCTGGCTCCAGAGGGCAGGGTCCCGTCACGTCCGTCCTTCCGGTTCCTGCCAGAGCCTTTGATACGGCTGGCTCAGGGCTGGAGCCAGAGGAAAAGGAGAGGTTTGGGCAGAGCTGGCTCGCCCGGGGACAGAGCAGCGAGGCGCAGCCTAGACACCAACCCCGACACACCCTCGCCAAGGCTGGGCCTGGCCCCCACAGGAGCAGAGGTGGCGGGGCGAGAGAGGGCTCCGTGACCTGAAAGGGGTGGGCCCTGGTGGCAGAGGGCTAGACAGAGGGGAGGCCGGGGTGGGAGCCCACCTGAAGCGCCCGCTGACCTGGACCCCCCCCCCCCCCCCCGCCCGGGGCTGTGTGAGCCGCACCCTGTCCTTGTCCTCGCTTCAGGTTCAGCTGAGAGCTGAAGATACTCGTTCCTGTTTGTTCTGCGCCCCCCACCCCACCCCCACCCCCCCCCAGGCCTGGGCCGGGCAGATGGGCAGATAAGGAGTTAATGAGTGAAGTGCAAGGCCGCCCCGGAGCCAGAGAGGAGACGCAGGCCAACTATTAACTCTGCTTTATTGCTGGAGGCCCCACCTGGGAGGGGCCGGCCAGCTGGCCCCAGAGCCAGAGCTGGTGTGTGGCCGGAAGCAGGGCTGCACGGCCAGCCTCCCTGCAGGGGGAACGGGCGGGGACGCAGGCAGTGGGGTGCGGCGGGAAGCACGTCTCCAGGTCTCGCTCTCCCCTCTGCCGTCGGTGCAGCCACAGGCGGGGGCTGCCTCGTGGGTGGGCCTCCACCTGCGGCCGAGGCCCGCGGGAAACGGCGGGCGGCGCGGGTGCTCCAAGAGGCATCCCCTTGTCACCTGAGAAGGGCCCAGCACCCAGCTCTTTCTCCTGGCCTTTGGCTCCAGGCCCAGTGGGGTCTGTCCAGGGAAAGGCCCAAATCTGGGGGAGAACCAGGAGGGGTGGGGACAGGAGGCAGCCCTGCAGGGGAGGCGGGAGCAGGAGCCGTCCCCAGCCCCCTGCTCAAGGCCAGGCCCTTTCTGCCGCCACTGCCGGAAGCGGGGCCCCGGGACCTCCGGGCCAAATCTGGTGTCCACCGTGCCCAGAACTGCCCGGGGCTCCTGGTGTCCACAGGCCCTTCGCCAGCCCCGAGGCAATAGGCAGGTGAAGCCCCCCACCCCTACCTCAGCTCATCCTCTACCTGGAGGGGGTGCTTTGCTGTCACCCCAAAGTCTGCACGGAGTCTGCTGCCCCGCTTGACCTCTAGCCTGTGCCCCGCGACCTCTGGGAGCCTGGGTGAGGCTCTCAGGAGAGCAGGGCAGACGCCAGAAAGGACCTCTGGGCGGGGGCAGGTGTGGGGGACAGGGCCTGCCCAGAATCCGGGCTCGTCCCTGCTGTGCCTGAGCCTGTCCTGTCCCCGTCCCTCAGCCATCAGGCAGGAGCTGAGTGGGATCAGCACCTCATAGTGCCCTCGGCCCCCGCTGCCACCGCCGCCGACAGAGACCCCAGGCCACCCGCCGGCGGGGACACAGTGAGGAGCCCAGCCGCCGGCCCCAGGCCTCCAGCGCCCGCGAGCGCTCACCGACGCTGGGAGGTGCTCCAGTTACGAGTGTTAACGCGTGATAGAGTATCAAAATGAGGAAACAAGTTCCGATTTCTGGATTTTTTTAGATTCTACCTGACACAGCACCGGTCTACTCGCCTTTTTTGTATTTTATATTTGCCTATTTAAGTGTACATTTCTTTGGTTTATAGAGGACTCCCCAGATCACACGCTTCATTAGATGGTTTCCGAGTTTTCTCCTAGGTGATGCGGTCAGCGGCGAGCGGTCCCCAGCGTCGTGGTGGTTGAAGTCTGTCCACGCACCGCGGTGTCTGTGTCCACGTGCTAATAAACGCTTACTGTCCACACCCCTGGCTCCGGCTCACTCTCCCGTGCCGGCTCCGGCCGCTCCTGGCTGAGGACGCCGTCCCCCGGGGGAGCAGAGGGGCCAGCAGAGGCCTCGGTCGGTAGCCGGGCTGAATGCAGACGGGGAAGGCAGGAGCCGGGGCAGCTGGCGCGCTTCCAGCCGGCCCGCGATGGTCTCCCCCAGGGGTGGGCCCTGAGTGCCGTCCACACTGCAACCTCAGACTCCACGTGCGTCCTGACCGCAGGGCCGGGAGTGGCAGCTTGGGCTCCACGAGGCAGTAGGAGAGTGAGGCAGGCTGCATCCTCCAGGAAGGACCACCGCCCTGGCCCGCACGCCCGCCCGAGGCATACGCCAGCGCTGCTCACGCCGCACACGTTCCCCTTCCGAGCCAGAGACAGGCTGACCCCGTGCCGGGAGCAGGGCCCCGGCCAGCGGCCAGGCCTTGGAATCCTGGACCATCTCACGGCCACCACAGGCACGGCAATGTGCCCAGCCATCCTGCGGGGGGCCTCGTGGGAGGGGAGGAGGCGGGGCCCGCCGTCCAGCTGATGACGGGACTGCTGTTTTCTAGCCGGGCTCTGGACCACCCCCCCCCCCCAGCCCCCCACCCCCGTCTCCTCGAGTGCTCCCAACAACCGTGCAGACGGGAGCCGGGTGGTTCTGTCGGGAGGTGAGCAGCCCCCAGGGCCGGCAGTGGTTCTGGTTGTAACCCAGGGCGACAGATTCCAGGCCCACCGATCCTGTCATCTGGGGTCTGGCGGGGAGTTGGCAGGTGGTGACAGTCTCCTCCTCGGGACAGCTCTGCGGACAGGTGGGCTGGCAGGCCCCGAGGAGTCCCCAGGCTGGCGGCGGGAAGGGCTGCGCTCACCTGGCTCGGGCCAGCCTGTTTGCACAGGGAGGGGCCCCCCGTCCGGGCTCAAAGTACTCCCGCCAAGCTGCACTGCCTCACACAACAGCCCCGGGGCCCGGGCCTCTGCCCAGGGCCATCCCGGTGTCAGACCGTTCTCGGACACAGGGGTGCCTGGCACCACATGAGGCCACTCCCAGTCCCGGGCAGGAAGTCCTTGCGCAGCACCGGCCAGGTCTCGGGCCCTGGGAGCTGCCACGTGCCTTCCTGACAGCCCTCCTCCCTCTCCTGGGCCAGCTCACAGGGCCCAGTGGTGCCCATGGCGGCGGGAGGGGGGGGGGGAATCCTCAGCCTCCCCAGCCTTAGGCACCCCTCCTGCTGCCTGCCTGCCTCTGGGAGACCAGGACCCCACCCCTTGCAGCCCCCAAGGGCCAAGGGCCGTGCCCCCACCAGTAAAGACAGAGCCACCACCAGAGACACCAGCCTCCTTCCCTCGGGGCCGTGGCTCACTCGGGCAGCCACCTGTCTGCCCAGTCACCTGTCTCCCCTCCGTGCATCTGGCCTGAGGCACCCGTTCATGAAGATCTCAAGTCCTTGGGGAGTCGGTCCGGGAGACAGACTCCACCCTGTCTGGGCTAAAACCTCTAGGGTCAGGGAGGGCTTCCCTCAGGCCAGAGCCTCGAGGTGGGGCGGGAGCACAGCTCAGGGGGGCAGTGTCCACACTCAGCCGGGGTGGAGAGGAGGGAAGGCCCGCTAACGAGGGGCTTCAGGGCCACGTGTACCCCCCAAGCCCCAGGATGTGCAGGGGCCACTCACAAAGGCAGGACCGCAGGGCTGCTAAACACACAGCGTGAAGCGGCCGCAGTCCCCCAGGCCGGAGAGCAGGCGGGGTGCAGCCGGGGCCGGCCGGGAAGGAGATCCACAGGCCTGAGGCCTGCAGGGTCCAGCTGGGGGGGCCTCAGTCTGAGGCTGGGCTGGAACCACGCGCCCCTGGGAAGCACGGTCTGTGGATGTGAAAACAAAACACCGAACTGAGTTTAGGGCACGGGAACACCAGGGACGGCAGCTCGGTGGAGGCGGCACAGAGCACCCAGGGCAGAGCCAGGCCTCCATCCCCGAGGCCCAGGAAAGGAGGGCCTGGCCTGGGTCGACAGTGCAGGTGCGGACCAAGCTTCTCCAGGCTGCATGTGTGCCCGCTGTGGCCGGATGCAGTCCTGGGTTCTGGGGAACAAGACCGCGGTCAGTGCGGGAACCAAATGCAGCGAAAGCAGCTCTGGGCGCTGGGCTGGGGGGGTGGGGTGGGCAGTGACAACCCGCTCTGCAGCAGGGGGGGGCAGGGCGGGGCAGCAGGCCCCCGGGTTCCGCGGGGTCCTCCGCCCCGGGCTCACAGACGCTCCTCCGCCAGCTTGCACACCCGCTTCACCCTGGCGTAGGGCCCCAGGGAGTCCTCAAGCACGAAGTCCCAGAGCACCTTCACCCACGAGTGGTGCTGCGGTAGGTGGTCGTAGTACTCGGGTGCGATCTTCCGCACCTGCAGAGGGGGCAGGCAGGGTCAGAGGTCGCAGCCTGGGGCACGCCTCTCTGCCACACACATGCACACACGTGCGCGCACACACACACACACACACACACCGTCACTGCCCAGCGTACCCACGTCTAGCTCAGCCAGAGTGCTGCCTGAGGCGAAGGGGCCGCTGGCAGAGCCCCCTGCCCTAAGTGGGGGTGAGCGCTTAAAAACGCGGCCTCCCCTTGGCGGAGCTCATGCCAAGTTTCTGCCCCCGGGGCCCCAGGTGGCCCAGCTTTCGTTCCCTCAAGCGCCTGTGGGGTTCTGAGACGAAGCCTGGCGCGAGTTCGGCTGAGCCACCGTCGTGCCCACACTCCTCGCGCCCAGCATCCCGTGCCCTCTCCCGTCCCCCATACCCTCTGGCCTCGGCTCCCGCCAGGCCCCCGTCCATCACCTGCCTTCCTCTCAGCCTCACTAGTCCCCATTTCCCAAATGGCGCACACCGCTCCCTCTAGCCTCCTGCCCCCTCGGCACCCACACCCTCAGCCCGCCTCCTCCAGGAAGCACTCCCGGCCGCATGGGCACACCGCCGCTCCACCGCCCGCCAACTTCAGGGGATGCCCTTCGCGCCTGCGCTCAAGGCCCGCTTTATAGCTGACGACCCGGCTCGAGAGACCAGGTGGCCCGCACGGGACGTGAGCAGTGGGAGAAGTAAAGGCTCGCAGCGAGCCGACCACACGTGCTTCCGCGACCACCTTGGGTCTAGATTCTGGCTCTGCTACTTCGTGGGGCAGGGACCCCCCCCCCCTTGTCTGAGCCTGTGCCTCGTGTGTGAAATGCGGATAATGGGGAACGGGGGTCCTCGCTGCACGGGCTTGTGGCGAGGCCGGAGGGAGATGCTGCCCTGGTGGCCGGCACACAGCCGGACCTCCGCCGCAGCGTCAGGAGAGGAGGGGGAGGTGAGGGAGGGCGGGGCTGGGGGGGGGCCCCCCCCCCCCCCCCCCCCCCCCCGGGCCGGGCACTCGGGCGGTCGGGAGTCCAGAGTCACGCGGCCAGGGCACAAACACCCGCGCGCCCCGACGAGTGCTCCCACTTCACCGCATGCACACACACGCGCGCGCGCGTCCGTGTGGCGGCATGCTCAGCCACACGCGCAAACATCTGCACACGCAGGCACGCGCACAGACTCAAACATTCCGACGTCCTCCCCACCGATGGATGCCTCCTCCGGCCACCCTGCGCCTGGGGTCTCTTTCTAACCCCCCAGGGCCAGAGGGGCGGTCCTTCCCCTCCCCCTCCTTCTTTCCCTCCTTCCTCCCTCCTCCTGAAATTCCCCCCAGGGGGGCTCCCAAGGCAGAGGAAGCAGCTCAGGCCGAGCCCTTCGGGTCACAAAGGGCAAGGCCCAACCCATCCTCTCTGTGCCACCAGGGCGCCCTGGAGACCCACAGGGCAGTGACAAGAAACGAGCAGGGACAAGGGAGGCAGGGGCCAGGAATGGGAGGTGTGTCACACACAGCGTGGCTGTGCTGCCCGGCCCCCCCAGGCACAGAGAGGGCGAGTGGCCCGCCCCAGGACATACAGCCCGGGAACCGTTTCGCTAAACGGTGAAATGCCCCTCGAGCCCCTGCCCTCCCTGAAATCACCCCCTCACTCCGCAGCCATTGGGCCCTCGCCTGTATGGTGCGGCCCCTCCCGCCGCCCCGGGGCCCGCCCCCCCCCACGCCCCCCCCCCCCCCCCCCCCCCCCGCTGGGGCGCCCCTACCAGGGGCAGGTTGCAGCCCGGGATGCTGGGGAAGTCGTGGTGCTCCACGTGGTAGCCCACGTTGAAGGTGATCCAGTTGAGGGGCCCGTAGTAGGAGTAGGTCTCGTGGCCCTTGAGGAACATGTAGTGCTCGGCCACGAAGTGGCCCGAGATGGGGTGCAGGCCCAGGCCCAGCAGCGTGCTGGCCAGCAGGTAGACCACGGGCTTGAGCCCCCAGAGGGCGAAGATGGCGGCGTCGGCGGCCAGCTGCACCAGCGCGTTGAGCACCTCCATGCGGGTCACGGCCTTGGGGTGCACGCACAGCGGCCGCAGCGAGTAGAACAGGGGCTGCAGCGCCAGCCACAGCAGCTTGCGGGCCGGCGTGCAGAAGAGCCAGCCCTCGAGGCGCGTGGGCACGTCCACGTCCAGCCCGTCGCCGCCCAGGTAGCGGTGGTGGTCCACGTGGTACTTCTTGAAGGAGGCGGCGTAGGGCACCCCCACCGGCAGGTTGGCGAACACGGCGAGCCAGCGGTTGTGCGCGGCGCGGCCCGTGCCGAAGGCGGCGTTGTGCGAGATGTCGTGGATGGCGAGCGTCAGCGAGTGGTTCACGCAGCCCCCGAACGCGTAGGCCCAGAAGAGCAGCCAGCGCCACGCCAGGCCCCGCACCAGCCAGCAGGCCAGCAGCTGCGCCAGCACCAGCCCCAGCACCGTCCACTTGAGGCGAGGGTCGGGCCGCATCAGGGCCTTGATGGCCGGGTACTTGGCTGCGGGTAGGGCGGAGGAGACAAGTGAGGGGGGCGTGGCCACGCGGCCGGGCCTCCCCCTCCCCCCGCTTCCCTTTCCCCGCCCGCCCTCCCTCCCTCCTTCCAGCAGCCACGGGGGGGGGGGGGGGGGGGGGGGGGGGCGGGGGGGGGCCCCACGAGGGGGGGGCCCTGCGTCTAGGGACCTAGGATCGATCCTTCGGGGGCAGGGGGGGGGCCCGTGGAGGCAGCCGACCTGCCTCCCCCACCAGCTGGGGGCTCCCGCGGGACTTCCCAGGGTGGGGGTCTCTGCCGCCCGCCCAGGAGCAGGCGTCAGCACAGGTCACAGAAACGTAGTGCCGGAAATGGAAGCGGCACATGGCTATGTGGGGGGGAGGGGGACTTCCGTCAGGCTCCAGGGACGCGGTGCACGTGTCGCCCAGGCACATGGGGAACCTCGGAGGGCGCAGGGGAGGGGACACAGAGGGCCCTGGCTTTGTCGCCAGTGTTGCGGCTCTTACACAAGATCTGAAGGAAACATGATAAAATGGCGCATGCATTCATTTTGGGTGGGGGGTGTTTGTTATAGAAACTTTGGTACTTTTCTGTATTTTGTTCTACAGGAAAGAAAAGGACAATGACAGTGAGAGTGGGCCAAGCAGGGGAGGGCCTTCCAGCCAACAAGCAGCCAGACTCAGCAGGGACAGCACAAGAGTGGGGGGCAGGAGAGGGAAAGGGGGAGAATGCCTTCTAGAAGCCTCCCTGACTGCTCTGTGGCGGGGGGTGGGGGTGGGGGAGTAAGGAGTCTGGTGCTGTGTCCAGGGATGGGGAGGGACAGCACCAGCGGTCGTCACATGCTCAGGGTGACAAGTGCTCCTCAGGTCTGCTCTGTCCCCTGGTTCCCAGGGCAGGGCACACAGGCCCTCAGAGGCAGAGCACAGATATGGAAACTGAGGCTAGTGACAACAGGGGTTTATCCCAGGCACGCTCAGGACAGCCAGTGCCAGTCTCCGGGCAGCCTCGGGCTCACCAACCACAGGCTGGCACATGAACAGCGTCCCCAGGACCGCAACAGAGGCTGGGCCCCAACTGGAACCGGCCAGATGAAGGGTAAATCCTGCCCGGCCCTTTCCTCTAACTGACCCAGGAAGTCACTTCCCTTTTGTGCTCAGAAGAGAAGGATGTGACAGCTCGGCTCAGCCCCCCCTCCGCGGCCCCCATGGCCAGGCCCCTCCACCCTCCTCCCAGCCCACAGAACTTTCTGTCAGAGCCACCCAGTGATGGAACAGTCTGCTTCATAGGTGGTGAGCCGCCTGTCCCTGGGAGTATGCAAAGAGAAACACAACAACATGGGCAAAGGGATTCTGCCCCAGTCAGAAGGGAGACTCAGGTTCAAAATCCTCCTGCCCAAGAGGCCACACTACAAGCCCATCTTGGGGTTAGTCTGGATGTTGCTGTGTGGCCGGAGGTGTGTTCCCACCCTCTCTGGACCTCGGTGTCCCAGCGTGTGATGGCAAGGGTGTGACATGCCTCACAGGCTCTCTGTCCCCACAGAACAGTCCTGGTTCCACGAACGCAAACAGCCTTCATCTGCTGGAGATGCTGGGAGGCGTTGGGGTTCCCAAGTCCTAGAACAGCAGGCCACCTCTGCCCAGAGATCAACAGAGTCTCCCCCCAGGCAGCACTTACACCAGCTGTGCCCCCCCCCTGCACTCAGGGACCACCTCTGGGACAGTGCCAGCCCTCAGGCCTCTAATCTTCACAAAGCCACCCGGGCCCTTTGATCCCGGGACCCCTCTCCCTGAAGCTCGGCCAAGGACACCACCAGGACAGTGGTCCCAGCACAAGTATAAAAGCAGAACTTGGGAACAAGCAGACAAGGCAAGCGACAGGTGACAAACCTCAGCTCCACTCAACGGGAACACAAGGGCCCCAGCATCCTGGGGGGTGGGAGAGAGCGGCATTCGGAGCAGGTTCAGACCCTCACTCCAGATGACAGTTTAATATCCAGAATATATAAAGATCTCCTACAGCTCAACAACAACAGACAACCCAATTTGAAATGGGCAAGTGACCTGAACAGACACTTCTCCCAAGCCATGCACCTGGCCAATTCGCACATGAAAAGATGCTCCACGTCAGCCATCAGGGAAATGCAAATCAGAGCCACAAATGAGACACGCTACACACCTGCTAGGATGGCTGTAATAGAAACAGTTAATACCAAGTGTTAGTGAGGACGTGGCCGACCTGGAGTCCTTGTTCGTGCACTGCTGGTGGGAACGCAAAATGGCGCGGGCGCTGTGGAAGACAGTTGGGTGGTTCCTCAAAGAGCTAAATGTAGACTTAGCGTGTGCCCCAGCAATTTCACTTCTCAATAGGTACCCCAAAGAATTTAAATCAGGGACACAGACGAGACCTGTACGCCAATGTCCAGCACACTAGTCACAGCATCCAAAGGCAGAAAACAACCCACGTGTCCAACAACAGATGAACGGCTAAACAAAAAGGGGGCTGGCCACACAGTGGGATATCATTCAGCCATCGAAAGGAACAAAACTTCCAGTCGAAGAACAACCGAGTCCTGGGGGTGCAGTGGCCGCCACAGTGACTATAGTTGATAACACCCTGTTGTAGATTTGAAACTCGCCTCGAAAGTAGATCTTGTCCCATCTGGGAACCTAACGACAAAAGTGCCTGTAAGCACCCGTGGTGACACATGTTAAGGAGATATAGTGTGGCGATCTTTTTGCAACATATACAAACATCGAGTCCTCCTGTTGTACACCTGACCCTAGTATCGTGTTATATGTAACTATGCCTCAATTTAAAAAATTCCGAAAGGGGCGCCTGGGTGGCTCAGTCGGCTAAGCATCCGACTTCAGCTCAGGTCACGATCTCGCGGTCCGTGAGTTCGAGCCCCCGCGTCAGGCTCTGGGCTGATGGCTCAGAGCCTGGAGCCTGCTTCCGATTCTGTGTCTCCCTCTCTCTCTGCCCCTCCCCCGTTCATGCTCTGTCTCTCTCTGTCCCAAAAAGAAATAAACGTTAAAAAAAAAAAAAATTAAAAAAAAAAAAAATTCCGAAACACCTTCTCTGTTTCACAATGCCGACTGCCTAATCCTGCTCCCTGAAACGGACTCCCGGGTGAACTACCAGCGCTGCAAAAACAAATTTTTTTAAAGGGAGGAAATGCTGACACAGGTTACAACATGGACGAGCCTTGAAGACACGACGTTGAGGAAAGAAGCCAGAAACAGAGGCCGCGTGGTTTATGACTGTACTGACACGAACGTTGAGAACAGGCAAGTTCATAGAGACAGAAGGGAGGGGTGGGCAGGGGCTGGGGAGGGGGTCGCAGGGGTGGGTGGGGGGGGGAGCGGTGACAGGTCTGTTGGGGGCCCCAAAAAGGTTTCGGAAAGAGCAACGGCACACAACCGTTGCCACCAGATCAGGCACCTAAACGTGGTTACAGCGGCAAACGGTACGTTACATGTATTTCGCAATAAGGAAAAAGTTAAGAAAAACAACCCCAGCTCAGGGCGCCTGGGCGGCTCGGTCGGTTGAGCGTCCGACTTCGGCTCCGGTCATGATCTCACGGCTGGTGGGTTCGAGCCCCGCGTCGGGCTCTGTGCCGACAGCCCGGGGCCCGCTTCGGATTCTGGGTCCCCCTCTCTCTCGCTCTGCCCTCTCCCGCTCATGCTGTCTCTCTCTGCCTCTCAAAAACAAATGAGCATTAAAAACAAAAAAACGAAACTACACTCCCGGCTCTGGGCAGGCTGGTTTGACCGCAAGCCTCTGCGGCTGAACCACGGCCGGGGTCACCGGCAGAACTAACAGATAAGGCACGGGGCAGCTCCGGCTGAGCGGCCAAGGCGGGCACGCCGACCAGCCTGCAGTCGGGATGACCGCCTGGTGCACCGGGGAGGCCAGCTTTAAGGAGCAGGTCGCCAAACACGGCCACAGAGGCTTGCCGCTGTGCAAATGGGACACGGGGGACTGCCTTCACCCCGGGGGCC
Organism: Herpailurus yagouaroundi; assembly: GCF_014898765.1. Taxonomy (NCBI): domain Eukaryota; kingdom Metazoa; phylum Chordata; class Mammalia; order Carnivora; family Felidae; genus Herpailurus; species Herpailurus yagouaroundi. Next base: position 71,730,501 of record NW_024412396.1, read on the forward strand.
GGCCCGCGTTGCCTAACGGCCGCTGAGCTTGCGCCTGCGTTGCGGGAGGTGACTGGGCCGCCCCACAAGGGCCAGAGGCCCCGCGGGGTGCACGTGGGCAGAGGAGTTCTCGGGATGGCGGCGCGAAGGCCCTGCCACCTTCAGCCGGGAGAACCCCTTCACGAGGTGGAGGGAGATGCCGGCAACGGGGGGGCGGGGGGACAGGATGACGGCCCCCCACAGCCCCCCACGTCCCGATCCCATAACCCGCGAGTAGGTTCAACGACACAGCAAGAGAGAAGCAAGGTCGAACAGGGCAGTCAGGTTACTAGGAACGGACCTTACTACACGAGAATGACCCTGGATCTTCCGGTGGCCCAGGGTCATCCCAGGGCCCTACCCGTGGGGGAGCAGGCAGGAGAGGGGGTCCCGGGGGCGCCGAGAAGGGCTCCGCCGGCCCCTGCTGGTGTGAAGGCGGCGCTGGAGGAGGCGGGTGCAGGTGCCTGCAAAGCTGGAAAGGCCTGGAACCAGATTCTCCCCCAGGGAGAGCACGGCCCTGGGACACCCTCACTTCAGCTGGGTGAGACCCGTGTCAGACTCGTGACCTCCAGAACTGCAAGAGAACCCAACCCGTGTGGTGTTCGAAGCCCCCCAGTTTGTGGAAATCTCACCCAAGAAAACTCACCCAGCACCGGGACCAGGGAGGAAGAAGCCGCACGGCTGGGCCGGCCACCCGGGTCTGCTCCTCCTCTGCCCTGACATCTGGCGCTGGGCGTGGGGCCACTCACACTCGGTCCTGCCCCTGAGGGCCCGAGGGGGACGAGCCAGCACTGCGCTCGCCCAGGTTCTCCCCCCAGGTGGGCACGAGACCAAGGGACCCGAGCCTGGGAGCGGGGACTGCCGTGTGGGCCCCACGCAGAAGGGGGGACAAGGGGCAGGCCTCGTCCAAGCTTGCTCCTCTCCCAAGAGGGGGTCAGAGTGACAGGCGACACTTCAGAACACAGGCCTGTATTTCCTGGGAAGACCAGTGCTGGGGGGCGGGGGGATGTTGGTGGAGGGAGTGGGGGGGGGGGACTGGGAGCTGGGAATCCAGCAGCCACAGTGAGGTGAAGCCGGAGAAAGAAGAAAGGTCTTCACGACGGCCAGGAAGTTCTGGCCACCTCAGCCATCACCCGACACGCTCACCCACAGCCCAGGGCCGGGGACACCACAGAGTCCCCCTAACCTCTGCACACCTGGATGTCAGGTTGGGACATCCAGGTCACAGGTCACAGGGCTCTCCGCCAGCCTCCCTTTTACGAGGGGCAGCCCCGGGGGCCCCCCCCCCCCCCCCCCCCCCCCCCCCCGGGCAACCAGCGGCCCGGCCGGCACCTGCCAAGGCACACGTGAGAGCTGACCCGGGAAGCTGAAGGCCACCAGCTTCTACAGGGTTAGTTCCCATGCTTCCCCTTGGAAGGAGGCCAAGCGTGGGCAGCACGGGGGGGGGGGGGGGGGCAGGCCACACCTGCACCAGGTGAGCAGCCTGGCAAGCTGTGGGACACTGGGAACCAGGACCCCAGCTCTGGGATCAAGGCCAGCAAACAGGCCAGTCCCGTGCTCCTCAGAGGCAGCTGTGACCTTGGACAGTGGGCGCCAGATGCCCCACCTGTCGAACAAAGACAGCGAGTCCTACCTGTGGGGAGCAAAGGAGCGCACCCTTGAGGACCCACCCCTGCCGAGCCCACCTTCGGGGAGCCTGGTGCCCCTTCTCCTTTACCTGACAGTGTCCCAAATCCTCGGCTGCCCCCAGCCCAGGCGGCCACACCACCTCCCCACCCTTGTCCCCACATCCGAGAAATGGGGTGACACTCCTACCTGCCTACCGGGGCTGCAGTGAGGCTGGGATGATGGCTCCGGGCCCTGGGAGCTGTCTTATTGCTATTAAATGCAGTTTCCTGATCTGAGAATAAAAACATCCTACTTCTGACCTATGGGGGCTCGGGTGCTGCTCCTGGAGGCTGATCTGGCCCAGCTTGCTTTGACCTACGAGAACGAGCCCAGCGCTCCCGGGCCGGGAGGGTCACGGGGTCCAGCCATCCTGCTGGAAGCCTGGAAAGTGGGTCCGATGTCCCAGCTGGACTCCAGGCAGGGCAGGGGCGATGCCTACAAGGGGCCAAGCACGTGAGCCCCAGATCACCTCCACTACCTGCCGGGAGGCGCTTCCTGGACACGGTGCGGGGAGGAGGGGCCCAGCAGCCATCAAGGAGAAGGCAGAGCCCAGGGGCCTTGGCTGAAAGTGTATGTGGGGCGAGGCACCAGAAGGGCTCAGAGACCACAGTCAGGGAGCTGGGCCCCACCTTAGGAGCGGGGCTACTCTGGACCTTCCCATCGCGAGAAAACTCAAGCCTCACTCGAGGAAACCTCCAATACCTGACTTTTCAATTCCAGAGCTTCCCGGTTCCAGAGGAGATGCTCTGGGGACCACTGGCCACTCAGGACCAGAGGTGGAGGTCACTGGGCACCGTATGGAGCGGGGTAACTGAAGCCACGGGCTGGAGGGGTCTAGCCAAGGAGGGGCCATGAACAGGAAGACAAGACAGGTGCCCCCAGTGCACTTAGCAAGGTCATGGCGGCCTCAGCAGGAGCCATTCCAGCACAGCCAGGGGCAAGATGGCAGTGGCGGGGGACAGGAGGAGTGCGGGCATGGGGGACATGGGGGACGGAGGGAAGTTTGGCTGGGGGGTAAGAGGAGAAGGAGGAAAGCACCTGCGGACAGCAGAATGAGAGGACGGAGATGCTGGGGCGGGGCTCACCGAGCACGCCAGGGGGTGCTGGCCCTGTAGAAGCGGGGGCCTCTTCCAGGGGCTCAGGGAAGGACACAGCCCTGGGCTCCATGTTCTCTGGGCCCCAAGAGAGGGGGATGCCCAAAGACGAGGCAGAGAACCCCACACTCCTGGCAGCTCCCACGAGGAGCCGCAGCCCTGGCTGGACATCCAAGCCTGGCCCAGCCTGACCAGGCCCTTCCCCACGGTGGGACCCCAGCTGACGGCGGCGGGGGTCGGGGTGGGGGGGCGCCCTGACGACTCAGGCCTCCAGCTCAGAGACCACAGTAGCTGGACTAGGCCCCGCATGCTTCGAGGGCTCTCTGCTCCACAGGCAGCCTGGAGCCCCGCCTGGACGGCCACCTGGAACCAGAGAAACACAGACCCATGCAAATGTCTTCTAGCAACAGCCCGGGGCGGGCACGGCCCAAGGCAGCTGGGCAAGCAGCCACCAACAACAGCCGTCGTTAGAAGTCCCACTGCCCAGCCCTGACGCGGAAAGGAGGGTCTGAGGTGTAGGCAGGCCGGGAAAGAGGGTGACAGTGCCGAGACTTGGCCTGGGGACCCCCACCGCCAGGCCCGCAGGATGCACGCAGGGGCCCGGGTGAGGGCTGGGACATCGGTGGGTACGCCACGCGGGGAATCTGACACACGGGGATCCGGCCTTCACCACCCTGCCCCGGAGGGGGCCATCCCGCCACCGCAGAGACGAGGAAGCAGGGGTCCCCCCACAAGGTGAAACAGCGTGCCTAATTTCCAGAGCACCGTCTCCTCCCTGCCAACCGGAGAGCCAGAAAGAGTGCTCTGAGGGGCCTCAGCCCCCCGGGGGGAGCCTCTTCCCAGGACCGGGCTACGTCGTTGCCAGGGCAAAGCACCCAGAGAAAACTCCCGAGCGGTCCCAGCTCGGGAGACCGGCTCTACCCCACAGGGACCGGCTCTGTCCCTCTCTGGGCCAGCTTGTCACTGTCCACCTTGAAGGTGCTGGTTCTGACCGTGCTGGGGCCGTGAGCGCGCGGAGGGGTTCCCCAGGGCACCCAGTGTGGGGAAGCCTGGCTTCAGCAGAACTGTTCGTTTACATGCATCGCACGGATCTACACGCGTGTCAGACGTGTTCGCGGGACCCAGACAGCGGAGCGGGACGATGGGCCCGCGGGACCCAAAGTGCCCCCACCCCAGCCCCCTGGAGCGGCGTCACCATGGAAACTTCTCCTGAGAAACGCTGCTGGGCCCTCAGCCTCCAGAGGTAGCCGCAGCCGAGGAGGTTCCCAAGGCCACCCGGGCTCCCCCTCCCGCCCCCTGCCGACTGCTGGCCTCGGGCAGGGCCCCCAGGAGCACGCGAGGCTTCTTCCTGCCGACACTGTGCCCCTCCACGTGCCAGGCCTGGCACCATCTGGGACGACATGTTCCTACCACCTCCCCGAGGAGCCCAAACCCCACCGCGTGTCAATCTCCACGGCCGTAGGGGAGGTCCTGGCCACTGCCTCTCATCGCCTAAGTGCTCCCAAGTCTAGAACATTCCACGGCACACAGCAACTCATGCCGTCCACCTGCTTCCCACCCCGGTGCCCGGAGCGCTTTCCCTCACGTCGCCGCCCGCGGTAACTTGACTACCCTCCCAACAAAGGCGCCTAAAGCCCTCATAATCCCCTCCTTCCTAAACAGCTTCCTTGTGGCCCTGCCCTGGCTCAGTGGCCTTCCCTCAGTGACCCCCACCTCCTTTTCCCTTCCAGAGCCAGAAGGCAAGTCTAACCCTGTCTGGTTGGTGCGGGAGGCACTGTGGGGACCCGGTTCGGCGCAGACAATGTGGCAAGTGACCCAAAGTGCCTTCAGGAGCCACCAGACCCGCCTCCTCACCTGCATCTCACTAAACCTGCTTTTTGTCCATCGACAAATATTTGCTGAAGGTCTTTGGCAGCCAGGCCCCAGATCCTGGAGATGGGAGGGGTTCCCAGGCTGTGCAGGGGTGGGGCATTGCCCTTCCAGGGCACGTATATAGTGTGTCCCAAAAGAAGGACACACACACACACACACACACACACACACACGTACACACCCATGCATGACATCAGGGCGGAAATCCGAAAGATGGAGAGTCTGGATGTAAGAACCTGGGAGTGACTGCACCTGTTCGCAAGGCATCTTCCAGGCAATGAAAATACTCCAAAAGTGGATTATGTAACTTCAGCAAAGTCACTGGCCTGTGCCTTTCGAATGAAGGAATTTACGACATGTAAATCGCACCTCATAAAAGCTGGTACAAATTAACGAGCAAGGAGTTAGGGAGGTGGAGGAGGCCAGGGCACATGCCTCGGTGTGGAGGCTGGAAAAGAGAGCTGGCAGCTGTTCGTGAGTTGTCTGTCACGGACAGCGGCTCTCCTCGGGCCCCGGGGCCAGAGGACGGTGGAAGACAGGCCCCGGCTGGTGCGGCCATGGGTCAGAGGTCTGCCTGACCCCTGACCGGCTGGGTAACTGCACGAGTGACTTAACACGTGGAGAGCGTCGATGTCAGGAAGGCAGAGACAGGACAGGCCAGGACAGGGTACAAGCGGCCCCCAGGGGGTGGAGGAGGGACAAGGACAACAGACGGGGGCTTAGAGGAGGGGTCCGTGCTGCAGGCACCAGCCACACTCCTCCCTTCCCACATGCGTGCTCAGCACCGCATGCTGGTAGCTTGACATTGGCCATGAGAGAAATATGTCCAGAAATTTGCCAAATGCCCGGCTTGCAAACCAGGGCTTTTTATCCCCTCCAGAGAACACCAGCACATGCGCACACAGGAGACAGGAGTTCGGTACATAAAGAATAGGGGACAAGAGGGGCGCCTGGGTGGCGCAGTCGGTTGAGCGTCCGACTTCAGCCAGGTCACGATCTCGCGGTCCGGGAGTTCGAGCCCCGCGTCAGGCTCTGGGCTGATGGCTCGGAGCCTGGAGCCTGTTTCCGATTCTGTGTCTCCCTCTCTCTCTGCCCCTCCCCCGTTCATGCTCTGTCTCTCTCTGTCCCCAAAATAAATAAACGTTGAAAAAAAAAAAGAAAAAAAAAAAAGAATAGGGGACAAGAATTCAAGCAGAGGGAACAGCATTTGCAAAAGCCATGAAGAGGGAGATGAGCGGATGGGGTGCGTCCCACAAAGTGGCTAGAGAGCAAAAAGCAAGGGCAAAGGGCAGGGGCCAGAGATGGGGATGCCCCAGGCGCCAGGGCAGGGGTGAGATTTTACCCTTTGGAGGATTTCGGTAGGGGAGGACGTAATCGGGTCAAAGAGGGTCCCCGAGTAACCCCTTAGGGGTCACCTGTCGTCTGTGCTACCCAAATACCCAGCATGCCTCCTTCCCTCCCCACCCAACTTAGGGTCACGGCACCCCTGGCTTTCCTTGGAGAGCCCCTCCTCTCTGCTCTTACGCTGCGACGCGACACCGTGGGGCCCCTGCCTATCCCAGCCCCCTGCCCGCTGACCAGCCACCGGACCCGAGGCTCCCTCCGGCCAGAGATTACCTGGCTCCAGGCCAGGCCGCCACTCAGGGCAGGAGGGGAGGGGGGACAGCTCTCTTTCTTCTGTGGAATCTCAGAGCTGGGGGGACCCAACCCGGGTGCTGCCTGCGGCCCGCCTGGCAGAGGAGAAGGCCCGTATGGTGACCGAGGCGGGGACGAGGGGCATGGAGAGACGGGCCTTGTGGCCTGCCTGCCCCCACCCCTGCAGCGTCTCTGTGGTTGGGTGAGGAGAGGCCACAAACTCCCCCTGTCCCCAGCTTCAGCCAGCTCTGTTCTGCAATCACCACTTGCCACTGAGAAAGCCCCGGCAAGGGTTTCTTGCCTAAGCAAATAATCCAACAACTGCCAAGAGTCTTACTTCCTTGTTTGCTCTTTTGTTTTCCTTTGATTATTTGAATTTTTGTGTGTGTTTTGTTTTACCATGTGTGTGCCCTGTTTTCATAAGAAAAAAGAAGTCACAAAGCTATTTGTTTTTAAAGACAAACCCAAAGCCAGCTTCTGATTCCCCTGCCACGCCTGGCTTGGCCTCCAGTCTGTCGCGGGTCACAGTCCTGCTGGCTCGGATCCCGCCCTCACAATACAGGGAGCCTCAGGCGTGGCCCCGGGAGACATGGCTCTTAGGGGGCTGCGTGGGACCCCCGTTTTCTTAGGATGCTGTGCCCTGAGGAGCATGTCCCCATCTAGGCAGGAGCTGGAGGCAGACTTTGGCCCTGCCCCAAGGGCACTGTAGTTAGCTCCGGGGCAAGGGCTTCCTGGGTTCTGACTCCCTCCCCGATTAGGATCTTTCTGAGCGTCCACTGCCCACCCCACCCCACCCCCACACCCCCGGGGCTTGGCATGAGCCGCAGCGGCCAGGTGGGGCCGGAACACATGGCCAAGCGGGACGTGACTGGAACACCAGTCTGGCCCCTGCAGCCTGCGATCTGTGTGGTCCTATGCAAGTGACCTGCCTTCTCTGAGCCCGGCTCTGCTGTCTCTTCTATAGAGAGAGACACCAGCAGCTTCACACGGAATTTGTCTCTGGCTGGGAATAGCACGGATGGCAGAGAGCAGAGATGCAAAGGCATTCCCTGTCCTTGGGGAGAACTCACCTGTCTGCCAGAGGAGCAAAGATCATCGCAGCTACCCATTACTGAGTGCTGGGCTAAGTAATCACTTAACGCCACCTCATGTGATCTGCCCAGCAACTCTGGAAGGAATAACAACCCCTTTTAACCTCACCAAGGCTCAACTCGCTCCTCTGTTGGTTGACCTGCCCAGGGTTTACGTGGCTAACGGGTGAGGGCTGAGGATGAAATCCACCGCCGAGCTCTAGAGCCCTGCAACCTTCCCCAGAGAGATAAGGACCTGATGGGTTGGAGCCTCGGAGGGAAATCCCAGAGGAATGCCATCCCCAGCGGAGGCCAAAGTCCAGGAGGGCAGCCGGGCGGGGGCCAGGCATCCTGCAGGAAATGGAATGGAGCAAGAGCCCTCACTAAACTCCAGGGGCATTTTTCACAGAACTAGAACAAACCATTCTAAAATGTCTACGGATTACATATACCGTGGAATACTACTTGGCAATGAGCAAGAATGAAATCCTGTCATTTGCAGCAACGTGGATGGAACCGGGGGGTGTTATGCTGAGTGAAATAAGTCAGGCAGAGAAGACAGATGTCATATGTTTTCACTCATATGTGGATCTTGAGAAACTTAACAGAAGACCATGGGGTGGGGGACGGAAACAGAGAGAGGGAGGGAGGCAAACCATAAGAGACTCTTAAATACAGAGAACTGAGGGCTGATGGGCGGTGGGAGAGAGGGTGATGGGCACTGAGGAGGGCACCTGTTGGGATGAGCACTGGGTGTTGTGAGGAAGCAATGAATTATGGGCATCTACCACTGAGCCAAGAGCACGCTGTATACGCTGTATGTTAGCCAACTGGACAACAACTTATATTAATAAATAAATAAAAATGAGAAAGCACACAGAAAAAAAAAAAATCCTATGGAAGAACAAAAGACCCTGAATAGCCAGAGCAATCTTGAGGGAAAAAAGAACAAAATTAGAAGTATCACGCTCCTGGGCACCTGGGTGGCTCCGTCGGCTGGGGGTCCGACTTCGGCTCAGGTCATCATCTCATGGTTTGTGGGTTCGAGCCCCACATCAGGCTCTGTGCTGACAGCTCAGAGCCCGGAGCCTGCTTCAGAATCTGTGTCTCCCTCTCTCTCTGCCCCTCCCCAACTTGTGCGCGCGCGCTCTCTCTCTCTCTCTCTCTCTCAAAAATAAATAAAAACATTAACAAATGAAGAAAAAAAAAAGAAGTATCACGCTCCTGGATTTCAAACCATACTAACAAAGCTGTGGTAATCAAAACAGTATAAATTAGCATAAAAATAGACACACAGGATCAATGGAACAGAATAGAGAGCCCAGAAATAAACCCACACGCATACGGTCAATTAACTTACGACAAAGGAGGCAAGTCTATGAAGTCTATGCAGTGGGGAAAAGAAGGTCTCTTCAGTTAATGGTGCCGGGGAAACTGGACAGCCACAGGCAAAAGAATGAAACCGGACCACTTTCTTACACGATGCACAAAAATAAACTCAAAATGGATTACAGATTTGAATGCAAGACCAGCTGTCCAAAAGCTCCTAGAAAAAAATACACGCAGTAAGCTCCCTGACATCAGTCTTGGCGATGATTTTTTTGGATTCCACACCAGCAGTAAGTAAAGGCAACATAAGCAAAAATCAAACAGGTGGGATTGCATCAAACTAAAAAGCTTCTGCACAGTGGAGGAAACCATCAACAACATAAAAAGGCATCCTGCGGAATGGAAGAAGATGTTTACAAGTCACATATCCAATAAGGGGTTAATATCCAAAGTATATAAGGAACTGATACAACTCAATAGCAAACAAAAATTTGATTAAAAATGGGCGAGGTTGGGGCGCCTGGGTGGCTCAGTCGGTTAAGCGTCCGACTTCGGCTCAGGTCACGATCTCACGGTCCGTGAGTTCGAGCCCTGCGTCGGGCTCTGGGCTGATGGCTCGGAGCCTGGAGCCTGCTTCCGATTCTGTGTCTCCCTCTCTCTCTGCCCCTCCCCCGTTCATGCTCTGTCTCTCTCTGTCTCAAAAATAAATAAAAAATGTTAAAAAAAAAATTTAAAAAAAAAATGGGCAGGGCACTTGAATAGACATTTCTCTAAAGAAGACATCCAGATGGCCCACAGACACATGAAAAGATGCCCAACATCACTCATCGGCAGGGAAATAAATATGAAAACTACAATGAAACGCATTGTGGGAATGGCTGAAATCAACAACACAAGAAACAACAGGGGTTGGCGACCACGTAGAGCAAAGGGGGCCCTCGCGCACTGTCGGAGACACCAACGGGTGCAGCCACCGTGGGAAACAGCATGGAGAGTCCTCAAAATATTAAAACTAGAAATACCATATGATCCAGCAAATCCACACCTCAGTATTCACCCAGAGAAAATGAAAACACTAATTCGAAAAGATATATGCGCTCCCCTGTTCATCACAGCATTATTTACAATCGCCAAGACACGGAAAGCAGCTCTTGCTGCCCATGGATCCTATCCCAGTGCGTTAATAAAACCACGTGTTTGCACTGAAAAAAAAAAAGAAAATATATGGAAACAACATGTCCGTCAACAGATGAATGGATGAATAGAATGTGTTATATATATAATCCAAAACTACTCAGCCACATAAAAGAATGAAACTTTGGGGTGCCTGGGTGCCTCAGTCAGTTAAGACTGACTTTGGCTCAGGTCATGATCTCACGGTTCGTGAGTTTGAGCCCCAGGTCAGGCTCTGTGCTAACAGTGCAGAGCCTGCTTGGGATTCTCTCTCTCCCTCTTTCCCTGCTCCTCCCCCACTCAAGCGCTGTCGCTGTCTCTCTCTCTCTCTC
>NW_024412396.1:71740791-71782724 GCF_014898765.1 Herpailurus yagouaroundi
AAAAAAAAAAAAAAGAATGGAATTTTGCGACACGTTTGCAACGAATGAATGGCTCCAGAGGGTATTAGGCTAAGTGAAATAAATCAGTTAGACAAAGACAAATACCACGTGATTCCACTTATAGGTGGAATCTAAAAGACAAAACAAGACCCAGATTCATACATACAGATTGGTGGTTGCCAGAGGGGGGAGGGACATGGGGGAACGGCTGAAGGGAATTAAGAAGTGCAAACTTCCAGTTATAAAGTAAATAAGTGATGGGGATGTAATGTACACCACGGAAACTGTGGTGGACAAAATTGTAGCAATTTTGTGTGGTGACGAATGGTAACTAAGTTTACTGAGGTAGTGATTCCACACTGCATACAAAGGTTCAATCACTATGTTGCACACCTGAAACTTACTAACATAATATTGTACTTCAGTAAAACAAAATAAAGAACCAAAGAGCAAGGAGGGGCGGACATCTAGGCAGGGCAGGATCACACGCCTGAGATTGAGGGAAAATGGCACCTTCCAAGTTCATGGGTTCAAAACCAGACAGCATCTGGAGGAAACGGTACAGAGGAATCCACAGCACCCAGTGCAAACTGGGAATGAGCAAAGCTTCCCGGGGTGTCAGCCCGAGACCTGCTGCTGTCCCCGCACTGGCCCAAATCACCTCCTCTCTTCAAGTCTTCCAGCCTTCCTGGCCACCTTGTCCAGGAAGCTTCCTCTAATGGTTCCAGGGCCGTTGGCTTATCTCTCTCTCTCTCATGTCCTGGAGTGCTGGGTACCACACTGGGCACCTTTTAACATCCAAGGGCTCCTTTTAACATCACACCCTCTACGCCAGGCAAGATGGCTGTGCCCATTTTGCAGATTCAGAAAGTGAGTCTGCAGCCCCGAGTGTCTGGACCCCTCCAGGCAGCTCTGTGGGCCAGGATATGTCTCCCAGCCTTCTCCACCTGGGGCCAGGTGCTCTTATAAGGGCAAGGCAGGGGACAGCCAGGGAAAGGGAAGGAAATGGAGCCCTGCCTCAGCCCTGCGGTGGGAACAGCCAAGACACTTGCCCTCTAGGGAGACACAGGACCAGATAGTCACCAAGACCCCCCTGAGTGCCCCCAAGCAGTTCACAGGTGTTGGAGAGGATTCTGCCACACGTAAGACCACAACAGTGCTGGGTTATTGTTCGCCTCACAGCAGAAAACCACGAAAGTCACAAACCCACCCAGGGGTCTCGAGCCCATGAACCCCCAGCCACAACAGAGTACAGCCATGCACTAACCACTCAGCAACACCCGGTGTCTGAGAGCTTTAAACGTAGTAAGATGGATATTTCCATAGTCTTGGAGCGGGGCAGGAAGACACCAAAGGGAAAACTCTAAAGAAAAAAAAAAAAAAAGCCAATCCATGTGAACGCATTAAAAAAAAAAAAAAGCTGCTGTGATGGCAAAAGACAAATTGTGAAGGAGAAAAATATTCGCAACATGTAGGACAAAGAGTTAAAAGCCTCCTATACAAAGAACTCCAACAATCAACAAGCGGACGACCATCCCAAGAGAAAAAAGAAGAAATTAAAATGTCCAATCAAACGTTGGAAACAATCATCCAAAAACTGCAAATTAAACACAGTGAACTAGTATGTGTCACGTGGTCGGTCGGTCTGATTAAAAGGTTTGCCAACCCCAGCTGTAGGCGAGGGCGTGGGAAACCGGGACCTGGACATTTCTTGGGAGGGAGGGGAGCAAGTGCACCCTGCTGGACTCCGCCTGGTGCCGTGGCCGTGACTTGGTGGCACGCAGTGAAAGCTGTTGGGCAGGGGCGGGCCCTTTAACCTGCAATCCCCAGGGAAGGGCTGAGCACCCCAGGTCTAGAAGGAGTCACCGGCTGGAATGACGGCGACTACGCTGGTAAAAATGACTTCGCAGGACCCTAAATGACAGCGAAGGGCGGCCACCGTGCGTTAAGCTATAAAATACAGGACAGAACGGGCAAATGGGGTTCTTCGGTATAAGCTCTGCTTAAAAAAAAAAGTGTCTCTCTCGTTCCACATTTGCTTCCTTCGAGGCGCTCAGTCGGCCCTAAACTCCCTGGGCTCAGCGGCCTCTGCGGACCCAGGAGGTCTGCCTTCGCGGGCAGGACGGCGCATCCCGCACACGGAGGGTCCCCGGGGGCGGACCCCTGCCCCACCACGTCGCCGCGCCCCAAGTTCACGCCCGGTGTGCCCCCCCACCCCACCCTCCGGCGAGTGGCTTGCGTCCCACAGCCGGCACGCAACAGTCGAGACGCGCTGCCCAGGCACGCGGATCCGGGCTCGGGTCCTCGGATCCTGGACCCCAGGACGGAGGCAGACACGCAGGGGAGTTTCAGACCCGGGCAGGGGGGCTGTCGGGGACCCGGGGCAGGGACCCTTGGAGGAGGAGGAGAGGTGGCGCTCCCACCCTCCCCGAAGCAGGGGCGGAGGAGTGCGCGCCGGGCACCCGGGCCGGCGCAGGAGCAACCCCGGGGCTCCGCTGGCCCGCGCCGTCCGACCGCCACGCGGGGCTGCCCCCACCCCGCGGCAGGGGCCGAGCTGCGCTCACCGAGCATCTCTTTGCGCCGCTGCGTGTGCGGCTGGTCGGTGTAGACCCACTCGAAATCCGTGCGACCCGCGCAGTTGCCCATGGTGGGGCCCGGAGCGCAGCACGGAGCGCGGCGCGCCGCTCCGCTCGCTTCCACCTGACTGCCCGCCGGCGCCGCGGCGCGGGGACCTGACGGCCGCTCGAGGCGGGGCGGGGCCGGGGGCGGGGCCGGAGCGCCTCGGGAGGCGCGAGGGGGCGGGCACCGCGGGGCTGGGGCGCCGCCCGGAGCCGAACCCGGGTTACCTCGGCTCGAAATGGGACTATCCGCGCGCCACCCGCGGGAGTCCCGGCCGCCAGGGTGTGCGGGGACCTTCCGATGCGCTCGCTTCCGCCGCCCCCCCCCCCCCCCCCCGCTCGCCCCCCCCCCCCCGCCCAGCTCGCCCCGGACGGGTCGTCCGGTTTCATGCAGGCCCCGCCCCGCGGAGCGCCAGCTCTCCCCGTGGCCCAGACGCACTGGCGCTCCTGCCGCCCCTGCCCCCACCGACGAGCCTGTGACAGCGCCCCCTCCCGGTGGGGCCGGGGGTCAGGAGACGAGAGCTTAAATGGAAGGGACAGTGCGAGTCAAAGGAAGGTGGTCGGGAAAGACACAGCGATTCTCCCTCGCCTACCGATTCCCTACCCAGCCCTTTCACACAGTAATGCAGTGGGCAGACGATGTGTCTGTGACAACCTCTTTCGGGTGAGTCAGCCCCACCCCTGCCTTCAGGAAAATCGAGGGACACAGGGACACAGGCACGGAAGAGGCCTATTATGACTCAGGGTGATACATGCCATGACACAGGTAGGGGTAGCTAGCCAGGGTCCAGAAGAGGGGCCTTTTGCATTGGGCCTTAGAGGATGAGTAGGAGTCAACAGCCAGAAAAGGGGAAGGGCACTGGTGGTGGCAGGAACAGCAGGTGCAAAGGCCCAGGGGCCCGGAAGAACCCGGACATTGTTAAAACAGAGGGTCCAGTGTTTGGTGGCTGGGGGACACAGGGCTCTTCCTTTTGACCTTTTCGGGGATTCTGCCCTCTTCTTCCTCTCGCTCCCTCGGAACTTTGGAGGGAGTGCCGGTTGACCTGAGGACCAGGGCCTGGCCTGGCCTGGGAGCTGCCGGGATAGCAGACTGGCCTGGCAGCCGAAGGTGCCACAAGGCGGGGAGGTGCTAATGGTGGGATTCCCTCCAGCCTCCTGGAAGTCCGCGGCCCAGGCGTGTGGTACAGTTGGCAGACCTCCCTCAGCCCAGGGCCAAAGGCAGTCCTGGCATGAGCTGGAGAGGAAAGCAACTGTGCAGGGTCCAGGTGTGCGAAAGTGAGCCGGCACAGAGGTTGGGTTCCCAGTCCAGCAGGAAGGCCGTCGGAGCTGCCCTTGCGCACCCACCGGGGGCACCCGGCCCAGCTTGCACGCCCTCGAAGGCAGAACTCACCGCTCCCCACGGCAACCTGTTCTTTTTTCAGCCAGAGGGACCCTCCCACCAGCTGGCCCTTTACCGATGAGTAAACCGAGGCTCAGAGCTGAAGAGGGCCTCGCCTAAGTACACAAAAAGAAGCAGCAAAGCAGGGACAGGCCCCTGATCTTTGACAACATCAGAGTGTTAGCCCTCGTGTCGCGCTCGGGGAGATCTGAGTCCCGGCTCTGCCCTGTGGGACACCGTGAGGCCTGCCGGCTGCCTCCACCCTGCGGCACGGATCAGAAAACTTCATTCATACATCTGGCCCAGTACTCAACCCGTGCAGACGAAACTAGCCCAGTGTCCCCACTTGACAGATGAGCAGACTTACGCCAAGGTGGAGACAAGTCAAAGGGCACCTGGACAGAGACTTGAGAGCATGACTCCCAGTCTGATGCCCTGGCCAAGTAATTCCCAAGTCCCCGAGGCCAGCCTGACCCACAGAAACTGCCTTCAAGATGGTGAAGTAACCTCCCCGTCACGCCCCTGGTCCCAGCGTTGAAAGAGAGTACATATTCGTCTGTAAGGGGGTGTCCTGGGTGGGATCCTGGACCAGAAGAGGGGCATTAGGTAAAAACTTAGAGAATCTGAATAAACTATGGGCTTCAGTTAATAATAATGGATCAGGGGGCACCTGGATGGCCCAGTCCGGTAAGCATCAGACTCCTGATTTTAGCTCAGGTCATGATCTCATGGTTCATGAACTCAAGCCCCACATTGGGCTCTGCACTGACGGTGTGGAGTCTGCTTGGGATTCTCTCTCTCTCTCTCTCTCTCTCTCTCTCTCTCTCTCTCTCTCTCCCCCTCCCCCACTTGCTCTCTCTTTCAAAATAAATAAACTTCAAAAAAATAGTAACGTATCAGTAGTGATTCCTGAATTATAACAAACACATCATACTCTTCTAAGATCTTAAAATAAAGGATATCGGGTGTGGAGGCTATGTGAATTCTTGACAGTATGCTCCCATTATTTCAAGAAATCATAAAGTTTATTTTAAAATGAAGTTTATTCTTCGAAAATCCTTACGATGCATGGTCTATGTAGCCACTCTCCTGTGACTTCTCCATAACCTTCCCCGCCCCCGTTGCCCTGGGAGGGGCAGCAGCCGGGGTGGGGGGCTCACCGACTCTCAGGAGGGACCCCGACCGGAGGCCCGGGTGTCCTCTGCTGCCTGTGAGGAGCTGAGGGTACCTACCCCCCTCCGAAGCCTTAGCTGTACTGTTTGCCATCCCAACACAAAGCCCGATTCTGCCGTGCACCTTTGCAGAGAACAGGCCAGAATGCATTCCGCAGGGCGGCCCTTCCCACCCCTGCCCAAAGCCAGGAGGCTAACAGCTCGTGAGTCACAGTCTGCTGACAAGGACTTCCCTCCCTTCGTGAAGGAAGGGCAACCATCCCCAAAAAAGGGAAGGACTCCCCACCTGGGAAAACAGAGCTATTGGAAAAGCAGAACCAGACGGAGAAACGACAATACTTTTTGCAGGAGGCACAAAAGGCTACTGCCATTTCACCCATGAAGTAAATAAATAAATAAACCAGAGATGGACATATATAGCTCGCTGGTTTACAAGAAAAGAATCTTGAGGGCGCCTGGGTGGCCCTGTGGGTTGGGTGTCAGACTCTTGATTTGGGCTCAGGTCATGATGTTACCGTTGTAAGATCAGGTCATGATCTCATGGCTGTAGGATCGAGCCCTGCATGGAGCTCTGCGCTTGGGATTCTCTTTCTCCCTCTCTGTCACTCCCCAGCTCCCACGTGCGCTCTCTCTCTCTCTCTCTCTCTCTCTCTCAGAATAAATAAATAAACTTAAAAAAAAGTTTTAATAAAATAAAAAAACTAAAAGAAAACCCTCCATTGAAATAGAAGTACATGAAAGAAAACAGACATGCAGACAGGTATAGAATCCAAAAATCTGTCTCAGGAGATTTCTAGGATAGAGCAAATGGGGGAGGTGTGACACTTGTGCCTCCATAGTCTTATTTTCCTCGTAGAAGTCATCTGTCACTGGAATTATAATTTAATTATGTGTGAGGATGACTATCCCTCTCTGACATAAAGCTTTATAGCATGTACTTACTTACCTGATTATTGTCTGTCTCCTCCCATAGAGTGTCTGCTCTCTTGGGTTCACCCCTGGTAACCCTAACGCCTAGAATATGGATGCCCTTAATAACAACTTACTAAATGAAACTCAACACCCAAAAAACAAATAATCCAGTGAACCAATGGGCAAAAGACATGAATAGACACTTCTCCAAAGAAGACATCCAGAGGGCCAACGGACAAAAAGATGCTCCACATCACTCATCATCAGGGAAATACAAAGCAAAACCACGAGGAGATACCACCTCACACCTGTCAGAATGGCCAACATGAACAACTCAAGGCAACAACAGATGTTGCCGAGGATGCGGAGAAAGAGGATCCCTTCTGCATTGTGGGCGGGAACACAAGCTGCTGCAGCCACTCTGGAAAACAGGATGGAGGGTCCTCAAAAAGCTAAAAACAGAACCACCGTACGACCTATGTGGAATTTAAGAAATACTACAGTTGGACATAGGGGAAGGGAAGCAAAAATAAGATAAAAACAGAGAGGGAGGCAAACCATAAGAGACTTTTTTTTTAAATTTTTTTTTAACGTATATTTCTTTTTGAGACAGAGAGAGACAGAGCATGAACAGGGGAGGGGCAGAGAGAGAGGGAGACACAGAATCTGAAACAGGCTGCAGGCTCTGAGCGGTCAGCACAGAGCCCGACGCGGGGCTCGAACTCACGGACCGTGAGACCGTGACCTGAGCCGAAGTCGGACGCTTAACCGACTGAGCCACCCAGGCGCCCCATAAGAGACTCTTAAATACAGAGAACAGACTGAGGGCTGCTGGAGGGGGGGGTTGGGGGATGGGCTAAATGAGTGACGGGCCTTGAGGAGGACACGTGTTGGGATGAGCACTGGGGGTTGCATGCAAGTGATGAATCATTAAATTCTATTCCTGAAAAAAATAGTAAATAATGCAAAAAAATACACACACACACAAGCGAACTAGCCCACTACTTGGTTCTGAAGCTAAAAATAGTAAAATAATAAAATGTATTTAGAATTAAAAAATAATTTACTAAGTGAAAGGATGGATGAATCACGTCAAACAAGAAATAAATGGGGTTTCCTAAGGTCAGAAGTAAGACGCGAGTCTCACGACCTAAGCCGAAGTCGGACACTCAACCGACTGAGCCACCCAGGCGCCCCATCTGCCGTAATATCTCTTAAAGCACCACACGCACCTGCCTCTGATCCAGGAATTTCACTGCTGGGCACAGAGCCCAAAGAAACAAAAATATATATCCACCAAAGGCACGTGTAGGAATACTCATAACAGCTTTATTGGTAAAAGCCCAATCCTGGAGAGAATCCCAACCTCCAAGCACAGCGAATGGATAGACAGACTTCCCACGGTCATCCACACGCTGGAATAAAACAGGAAATGCTATGCATGCACCAACACGGTGTATCATCCGTGCATTTTGATTTTCTGTATTTCTTTTCTCTCTTTCTTTTTTTTTTTTTTTTTTAGGTTATCTCTACATCCAAGGTTGGGGCTCGAACTCCCGACCCCAAGATCAAGAGTTGCGTGCTCTTCTGACCGAGCCAGCCAGACGCTCCTGATTTTCTGTATTTCTGGTGCTGACATCTGCAGACCCTGAAAAGACTGCCCCTCCCGGGGACTAACCCGTTCCTGGCGATGGTAAACGCCGGGCAAACTAACCCATCCAGAGCTCATGTGGGCCACCTCCTCCTCCTCCACACGTCCAAGGACGACTGGAATAAAATGATTCAGGCTGACCAGTCCTAAACCTGTTTACCCTGCCTCACCACACCTTCCTGTGGAAACCACATTCAAGGCTCCTGGCCTCTCTGCCCCAGCCTCCGGGGTGGCCCTGTGACATAAGGTGTGCGCCCTCCTCCCTGGAACTGTACATAACAATGGCAGTTGTCTCCCGATCCGTGGGCCTAATAAAATTGGTGTGGTAAACAAGCAGCACAGCAAGCGGGAGGTCTGGCCTCAGTGGGGACTGACATGCCACCAGGACGCCAGGGGCTATTGACCCGCTGCACCAGGTGTGAGCTGCAGCCTGGGCCAGGGTGAAGCCTGCAGGTGCCCTCCTCCCCCCCCCCACCGCTGGCGCATTTGCCTGGGGTGGCCCCGGACTCCCACCCGGACCTCCTTAGGCTCTCGTCTGAGCTGTGACCTGCCTAGATTGCAGGGTTCCCGGGCACCCCTTTTCTTGGGGGACTAGCTGAGTGTATGGCCAGGCCAGAGTGCACAGCACAGACACCCTGCTCCCTGCCTTTCCGCCTGCCCAGCGGAGCACGTGGGTAACACCCGTGCGTAGAGCCACCCGTGAATTCAAACCACACACAGAGCCAAGGCAAGGGCAACCCGCTCGGGGACCACAGCACCCCACAGGTCCTGTGGGAAAGGCCGCGATGGTGCTGTTTGCCTGCGATAGTCCCAATTCCTCCCCTGACTTAGTGGGGGTAGGAGGGATCACACCCATGGAGAATCTGGAGGGAGGGAGGAGGGGGGGGAGAGGACAGGCAGGAGGAGGGGGAGAGAAAGGGGGACGAGGGAAGAGGGGGAGAAGAAGGAACCAGGCCACTGGGCCCCTGTCCCCAATACCCAACATTACTAAAATTACTAACTCCACCCAATCTCTCCACCCAGGAGAGATTTTGCCCTTAGAGATTTGGCTGATAGGTTCTACTCGGCTCCCATTTCAGTGTGCCCTCAGCCCGTCTGCCTTCACCCCTGAAGTGACACATACCTTTTCCAGGCTACCCGGGGCGTCCACAGCCTTGGCTTCCCCCACCATCCTCGCAGACAAGACCTGGCCGGCACCCGCCTTCCTCCAGGAGCACAGGCATCAGACATTACATGGCTGGCATCTTCCTCTAGCGAGAGTCATCCGACACACCCCTTAAGGTCTTACAAATCCACATCTGTTAGTCCTTTTGGCAACACGTTCCTCATTTAGAAATTCTACCTAAATCTGGGGCACCTGGGTGGCTCAGTCGGTTGCACGGCAGACTTCGGCTCAGGGCATGATCTCACGGTCCGTGAGTTGGGGCCCCGCATTGGGCTCACTGCCTTCGGTGCAGAGCCTGTTTGGGATCCTCTGTCCCCCCTCTCTCTCTGACTCTCTCTCTCTCTCTCTCTCTCTCTCTAAGATCAATTCTACGTGGGGCACCTGGGTGGCTCAGTCAGTTAAGCGTACGGCTTCAGTTCGGGTCATGATCTTGCGGTTCATGAGTTCGAGCCCCGCATCGGGCTCTGTGCTGACGGCTCAGAGCCTGGAGCCTGCTTTGGATTCTGTGTCTCCCTCCCCTGCTCTGTCTCTGTCTCTCTCAAAAATAAATAAACATGAAAAAAAAATTTTTTTTACCTTTATTTATTTTTGAGACAGAGAGAGACAGAGTGTGAATGGGGGAGGGTCAGAGAGAGGGAGATACAGACTGAAACAGGCTCCAGGCTCTGAGCTGTCAGCACAGAGCCCGACGCGGGGCTCGAACTCCCGGACCGCGAGATCGTGACCTGAGCTGAAGTCGGACGCTTAACCGACTGAGCCACCCAGGCGCCCCGAAAAAAAATGTTTTAATAAAAATAAATTCTACCTAAATCTAACTGAGGCTACTACTTAGAATCAGCCCAGCTTCAGTGGGACCCCTCTGATGAAAGGCTCTAAGATCTGTCCACAGTGAGTCAACAGGCACTCCCGCCATGCTTCGGTGACACCTTCACCCCTTCACTGCAGAGGTCTCACCCATCTCCTCTCCTGCCCCTGGGCTCTCTGGACCACCCAGGATGGCCATTAGGGCTTCTGAGGCCCCAAATGCCCCAAGGGCTTCTGATGCAACAAATGCTCCTCTTTGCCTCTGGCTAAACACTGTTAAAAACAAACTTGCTGGCTACATACTGGGCTTTCCTGCTAATAGAGGTGCTCACAGACGCTGAGCCTAGGACTCTCCAAATGCAGCTACCTCTTTGCTTGGGTCATGGAAGCGGCACCCCACGAGCTCAGCACGGCTGATGAGGCCTCACTCAACAGGAAGGAGCCAAACCTGGGCCCTCTGGCATATTCCACCCGGCCTTCCCTGTCCTCAGTCCCTGGCCAAACTCCATGTGCTCCTCCCAGGGGGGAGGTCACCCCTCCCCCGGCCCCTTGGCTCACCAGGAGCTTCCCATTAATTGAATGAACACCAACGAGAGTGTGAATTGCACCGCCCACCATCATAAAAATGACAGCGCTCATTGGAACATGGCTGCTTTTCATCTCTTAGGGTGTCCCAGACAAAGGACAGGACCCAATGTCAACATACTTGGCCAGACTTCCGGCAGTCATCTCTGCACTGGTGCCCTGGCCAACAACTGGTCCTTCTGCGCGTTGATGACACACTGTTGGGCCACTGGCTGACGGTGAAGAACTCTGGGAATCTCTTGCTTCACAGATACCCAAAATGTAAACCCAAATCCCCGCCCCCCCCCCCCCCCATATCCTAAAGCCACAGAACAAGGTGTGGCCAGCCCACTCCCATCCCCTCTGGAGTTACAGACAGACAGGTAGTAACCAGGTACCCATTTCACTTCTCAACGTACACAGTGCTGGGCTCTTGGAAGAGGCCCTCAGTGGAACTTTCCTGTCCATGACGGGCGCCAGAGAAGTTACCTGAGAGACATAATGGTTTCCTCAAACGTTTTCTTTTCAAATTCCAATCCAGCAAATCGACCCCTAACAAGGCCTCTGTCTTGCCCCAGGCCTTAAACTCTCTTAATTCAAGGTCCTTGGCCAATTCAAAACTCAATGTGGAGTTTAAAAAATCTTCTACTCTGGGCGCCTGGGTGGCGCAGTCGGTTGAGCGTCCGACTTCAGCCAGGTCACGATCTCGCGGGTCGTGAGTTCGAGCCCCATGTCGGGCTCTGGGCTGATGGCTCGGAGCCTGGAGCCTGTTTCCGATTCTGTGTCTCCCTCTCTCTCTGCCCCTCCCCCGTTCATGCTCTGTCTCTCTCTGTCCCAAAAATAAATAAACGTTGAAAAAAAAAAAAAAAATAAAGGGGGATTCATCTCCCCTGGATGGACATAAAGACTCATTATATATTATATATAGGCCTGTAATAACGGCTCCCCCTATCTTTATAAATTTCCAATCTTGCCCCATCCCAGAAGGACTGGGGGCCGGAGGAGGACACCTATTCTCCTAGACCCATTAACCCCAGACTGTCCCATGGGCCAGGCAGCTGCTCATCTGATAGGGGGCCCATCCGAGCCTGATTCATACACTCACACACACACATGGAATAAACACAACACCTGTCAAGTGCAACCACACCCTTTCTGTGGACTATCGGTGTCACTGCTCTGTGTCTGGGCGCTTTCATTGGTTTGTAATCAAAGGCCCAAACCCTCCCAGTGACCCATTGTCTCAACCAGGTATCGAGTTTGCTTAATCCAAGCCCCACAGAGACCTCACCACTCTACCACCAACCAAACCAACAACTGAAGCAAAGGGCCCGTAGTCATCGGCCAGATTGGAGGGCCTTCGGTCAGACTCGCACCGGAGACCCAGCTCAGCCTTGTCATAACACCCCAGAGCCACAAGAACAGCACCCTCATCTCCCCGCGTGGGGACCTGCTTGGAAAGCACAGCCCAGGCCCACATTTCACGACCTCTCCGTGGTCCAGAAGCTGGAGATCACTGGGACAACTTCGCGCAGACGCCCCCGCTAAGGCACCAAGTGGACACGGACCCTGCCTGCTTATCTTCCTTTGAGATTAGGAATTCTACTGTGTTTCTGAGCTTGCTGTCTGCTTAGCCAGGAAGCTACACACCTATGTGTACATGTGCCAACACTCCCACGCCTAAAGGGAAGTCTGGCCAAGGTTACTACTGTCCCTGCCGGTCCACCGATTAGTGGAGACATTGCTTTCCGTAGGGGGCACCTGCCTCACGCCAATTAAACCCTGACCCCCCTGGGGAGAGGACTCCTCCTTCCCCCCCCTTTGTCCCTTTTCCTACTACCCGCTCCAGCTTTTCACCAAGACCTCTGGCCCTGTGGTTCGCCCCATGACCGTGACCGCCCTTCTTCCTGATCACACGTGTCCCCCACACAACTTCACACAGACTTTCCTAAACCAGCCGTTCAAGCCCCCAACAGCATAACTGCTGCACCTGCCACCTTGACCCTCAAAACACACACCAAGGTGGTATTCTTGAAAGAGAACAAAATGAACACACACACATACACATACACACGCAGGAAAACCTTGGGCTGGGAGTAACTTGTCCCGTAGGGTTCCGCAAGACGAGCAAACATTGCTAACAAATTTTAACTTGATAAACGCGCCAGGTCTTGCGATGCAACTGGTCCGTGATGCCAAAGCCTCAGAGGCCCAATTGCACTAATCATTTATTTTCCGTAATTCTGATGTTACGATATCTCGTTGGTCTTGAAGAGCCTGCCCCTCTCAGGGCGAGCCAGTTCTTAGAGATGGTAAATGACTAGCCTCTAAGTGTGACTTTCACGTACAAACGTATCTATTCAGAGCCCACGCAACCCAATAGGAAGGAATAACAAAGTTGGAGGACTCATAGGACTAGATTTCTTTTTTTTTTGTTAATGTTTACTTATTTAATTTTGAGAGAGAGAGAGAGTGAGCACAGGCCCACACACCCAAGTAGGGGAGAGGCAGAGAGAGAATCCAAGCATGCCACGCTGTCAGCCCAGGGCCCGACGTAGGGCTTGATCCCACAAACTGAGATCAGGACCCGAGCCAAAACCGAGAGTTGGACACTTAACCAGCTGGGCTACCCAGGCACCCCTCATAACTATGATTTCTAGATTTAACTACAAGACAATGTGCCCTGGTGAAAGAACAGACACACAGATCAATGGAACATAATAGAAAGCCAAGAAATAGACCCACACAAATTTAGTCAACTGATCTTGGAATGTGAGAGGTAAGTGAGATGATTTCTTACCAGAAATACCAAATAAAAGCTGCGCTGCCAAGTTAACGGTAAGTTTACAACCTGTTGGGAATATGTACCCAACACCCCACCGCCACAATGGAGTCCCAAACCCTTAGACACTTCACTCCCTGATTCCTCTGCCCCTCTCCATTTCATGAGCTTATTTTTTGAAGGCTTTGCAATGAGCATGCGCCAAAGACCTGAAGTCCCTGCGTCACCTCAAGGAATGTACATTGGTTCCAATCAGACTACTTTTTGCCTTACATGGGCATAGGCCACTTCAGGGCAAAGCTGTAACCTCTGTAGTGCTCAGCCAATAAGGGACCAGGGGAGGGACTTACCTCTTCAGTGCTCAGCCAGTGAGGAGCCAGGGGAGGGGCTTACCTCTGTAGTGCTCAGCCAATGAGGAATCGGGGGAGGGGCTTCTTGCTAGGAGATAAATTGTCTGCTGTTACTGCCTCGAGTGAGCCTGTCCATCAGACACCTGCTTTTGCAAGAACGTTGATTAAAGCCTCGCTTCACTGTGTCCAAGTCTCCACCTCCCTCCTTTGATCGGGTCTGTGGGCTCATTTCTTGCATTGGACAACAGAGTAAGAGCAATTCAGTGGAAAAAGGATAGTCTCCTCAGAAAATGGCGCTGCAACGATTGGACGACCATATGCAAAAGCATAAATGAACTGAGACACAGACCTCACACAGAAATGGACTCAAAATGGGGGCACTCAGTCATTAAAGCATGTGACTCTCAATCTTGGGGTTGTGAGTTCAAGCCCCACGTTGGGGGTAGAGATATCTTAAAAATAAAATCTAAAAAAAATATATACTCAAAATTGATCACAGACCTAAATGTAAAATACAAAATGTCAAAACTTCTTGAGGAAAACCTAAATGACTTTGGGTTTGGTGATGAGTTGTTTTTTTTTTTTAAGTTTACTTATTTATTTTTGAGAGACAGTGAGAGTGGGGAAGAGGCAGAGAGAGAGAAAAGGAGAGAAAGAATCCCAAGCAGGCTCTGCACTGTCAGCACAGAGCCCAACAGGAGGCTCAAGCTCACGAACTGTGAGATCGTGACCTGAGCCGAAACCAAGAGTTGGATGCTTAATTGACTGAGCCACTCAGGTGCCCCTTGGTGATGAGTTTTTAAACACAACACCAATGGTACAATCCATGAAAGAGAAAAAAAATATGGTTTAAACTTTATTAAAATGTATAACTTTTTAAAAAATTTTTAAATGTTTACTTATTTTTAAGAGACAAAGCATGAGTGGGGGAGGGGCAGAGATAAAGGGAAACACGGAATCTGAAGCAGATTCCAGGCTCTGAGCTGTCAGCACAGAGTCCGGGGTTGGCTGGAACTCATGAACCATGAGATCATGACCTGAGCTGAAGTCAGACGCTTAACTGACTGAGCCACCCAGGTGCACCTAAAATTTATAACTTTTGTTCTGTAAAAGAAGGAGGAGACAAGCCACAGACTGGGAGAAAATACCTGGAAACACAAATCTGAATCTAAAAGTCAACAGTAGAAGACAAAGAACCCAATTAACAAGTGGGCAAAAGATCTGAACAGACACCTAGCCCCAGGAGACATAGATGACAGATGAGTGTATGAAAAGACACTTCAACGTCATTTGTCATCAGGGAAATGCAAATTAGAGCAATAAATGAGATACCTTTACACCTACCAGAATGGATGATATCCGGGTCGCTGACAATACCAGATACTGACGAGGACTTGGAGTGACAGGGACGCTCATTCATCGCTGGGGATTACACAATGGTGCGGCCACTTTGGAAGACAGTCTGGCAGTATCTTACAAAAGTAAACCACACAATCCAGCAGCTGTGTTCCTTGGTATTTGTTTACCCAAATGATGTGAAAACTTAGGCCCACACAAAACCTGCATGTGCGTGTTCATAGCAACTTTATTTGTAGTTACCTAAAACCTGAAGCAACCAAGGTGCCCTTCGATAGGTGAATGGATACGCAAACTGTGGTCCACCTAGACAAGGGAATATCAATCTGAGATAAAAGGAAATGAGCTGGGGGTGCCTGTCTGGCTCGGTGGGTGGAGCGTGCGACTCTCGATCTTGGGGTCATGAGTTTGAGCCCCATGTTAGGTGTAGAGATTATAAAAGAATAAATAAGTAAACCTTAAAAAAAAAAAAAAAGGAAATGAGCTAACACGTCACTAAAAGACACGGAAAAATCTTACATGCATACTGCTAAATGAAAGAAGCCAGTCTGTAAACACTAAGTACTGTATGATTCCAATGATATAACATACTAGAAAAGGTAAAGCTAGGGGCGCCTGGGTGGCGCAGTCGGTTAAGCGTCTGACTTCAGCCAGGTCACGATCTCGCGGTCCGGGAGTTCGAGCCCCGCGTCAGGCTCTGGGCTGATGGCTCAGAGCCTGGAGCCTGTTTCCGATTCTGTGTCTCCCTCTCTCTCTGCCCCTCCCCCGTTCATGCTCTGTCTCTCTCTGTCCCAAAAATAAACAAACGTTGGAAAAAAAAAAAAAAAAGAAAAGGTAAAGCTATAGAGACTATACAAACAGAACAGTAGTTTGCCAGGGGTGCTGGGGGGTGGTGAGGGTTGAACAGGTGCAACGCAAGGGAATTTTTAAGGAGGGGAAATTATGGTGAAGGAGACAGCAACGGTGGGTGGAAGACATTAGCATTTATTAAAACTCAAAGACCTTGGTATCACAGAGTGAATCTTCATGGACACACAGTTTTTTTTAATGTTTCTTTATTTTTGAGACGGAGAGAGGGAGAGAGACAAAGTGTGAGTGGGGGAGGAGCAGAGAGAGGGAGACACAGAATCTGAAGCAGGTTCCAGGCTCTGAGCTGTGAGCACAGAGCCCGACCCGGGGCTCGGACCCACGAACCACGAGATCAGGACCTGAGCTGAAATCAAGAGTCAGAGGCTCAAGGACTAAGCCACCCAGGCGCCCCTGTATGTTACACTTGAATTAAAAACTGAACACAGTATAACAATAACTGAAAAGCTGGGCATCACCATCTAGAAACACTGTATAGACATTTCTGGGCACCCAAGAAGAGAAAAACCCCAAAGGCTTCCAAGAAGAAACAGAAAAGACATTACTTGCAAAAGAACAAGGCTCAGCTTGGCCACTGACCTCACCAGCCACACTGTGGGCAGGAAGGCGGCGGAGCAGGGCCCCTGCCCCACTCGTGCCTCTCCCACTGCAGCCTGGTCCACGCATGCGCATGTGCACACACAGCTGAACGCCCATCCCCACGCTTCCCTGTGTCCCCAAATTTCTTATCCCGCTCACCTGCCTCGTCTCCAGTTTCTCATGCCCAGGCAGCAGGCACTACCTCTGTACTCTTGGCACATAGCCCCTCGGTCATCAGCAGGGGTCAGCAGGGAGAACCAGGCTGCTGCGGCCGGGAGCGCACTTGGGACCTTGTAGGAAGTTATCAGCTGCCCGGTGAAGCTCACCAGATCACCAGAGGTCTCCTCTATCGGGCCGGGGAGGTTGACCGGCAGACAGCCTGGCCCTCAGGTTTAATCCCTGACACCTCTTTGGTTATGTCATTTTCAGATGTGTGCCTTAAGGACAAAATGAAAACCGGTCGGAGAAGTCGGCCCCGTTTCGGGGTGGGGGTGGGGGGTTTCAACTGCACACCACACACAAACACAAACGGGTGTCGACAGCTGGAGCCTGGAACATGGTATCAGCCCTCTGGCAGGCATCAGCTCCAAGCCAGAAGTCAAGCCCTCCTCCAGATCCAGGCCGGGGCCACCCTGGGTTAACAGTGACAATTCTTGTCCTTCTGTGAGCTGGGAGTCCTCACTGTCCCGTTTCACCGTGGACGACACAGGCCCAGTTAGAAGCCTGTCTGGCTCGTGGGCATTCCTCCAGGATATGGATGTCCACGGAGCTGGGGCTTCCAGATCCAAGCTCTAGAATGTTCGTGGTTTCCAGGGCTGGCTCCCCAGCCCAGGCCCAGGTGTAACAGTGTGGCAGCCAGGCGCTGGAGCAGCCTGGGGTTGGCACGCTGGAGACTCCGTCCCCTCCTGCCACCCGTCCGTGGGCCTCGTCAGGATTCACCACCACAGGGCGGGCTCCCGGACCCGACGGTCTGCAGGGACCCGTTCAGATGGTGTGTGGGGTGCTGCCGGCCCCACCCAGTGGAAACGCTTTCCATGCTGAGGTCCGTGGAGCTGGTCCGGGGACAGAGGAGGCTGACGGTTGAAATGCTGGCAGGGAGGCAGGAAGAACCGGGGTCCCCCCACCCGATGCACCAACTCACCGTGGAAGTCAGTGTCAACCACTCAGCCCCACGCATGGACCCTGTTGGGGTTCGGGTCACGGCCCCCTTGGAGTAGAGTGGGTTTGAAGAGGAAAACCCCCTGGAACTCAACAGAGTGGAGGGTAATGTGGGATTTCAGGCAGAGTGGGTGGGGGCCCCACCTGTTCAGATGACCCTGGACATGGGAAAGGCCTCTCCTTAGGGGTCTCAGTTCAACGTGATTGCTTTTGCAGGGGATAATCAATGTGTGTGGCTGACACAAATCCGGAGGGCCCCAAAGGCCTCAGGTATGTCCCTTACGAAGGTCAAGGGCCAGCCTCTGCGAGCCGCTGATCTCTGACTTCTCCCCTGGAGGGCTTTGCCCTCGCATCCTCACATCTTCCTGAATCCCAAGGCGTGAGTGTATCCCACGCCCACGCCCAGGACACCCCATCGCCCCCACCAAACAGCCCTGGCAATGTGTCATCAGCCGCCTTGCGTTTTGCAGCTTCAGCAGGCTCGTCGCCCACAGCGTGAAAGCCTGTCGATGGCGTGGCAGGAGGAGAGCCGGGAAACCCGCAAAAATAAACTGTGTGTGTGTCGATTCATCACTGGAGACGTGTCTGCATAAATACACCCACAGCATGGACTATTCTGACCAGTCTCTTTAGGGATCCAAGTGTTCCCATGGGGTGTGTGTGTGTGTGTGTGTGTGTGTGCATGTGTGTATACACGTCTGCCAGTGTGGTGATATCTGTGTGAGCCTTCGTTGTGTCTCAGCAAATAAATGCTCTGGAGAAAACCTGGAAGGATGCGCCCAACCCCGAGGCAGGGATTACTTCCTGAAGGTGAGGCCGTGAGGTCAGGGTGGTTGTTTTACAAGCTGCTCTGCTCTGTTTCACAAGCGTGGACCATTAAAAAAAAAAATAAAAGATATCTAATTCCTGTTTTAAAATTAGCGTCCCCCTCCCTCGGGGCGAGCATCCCGGAGACTCGCCCTCCTCCGATTCCTGCACCGCGCCCCCTGCCGGCAGGAGGTCCGTCAGCGCTGCCTCCTGCACCGGGGTGGAGACCGCCCCCGGGCCTTTGCGAAGCGGTTTGACCCAGAAGCATTGCGAGGCCCAGGAACCTGCCCCTCTTTCCGCCCCTGGGGCTCTCCTGGGGCCCTGACGTGCCTGTAAGCCGGAGGGAACCGCAGCTGTGCTCAGGGGCCCCCATCCCACCCCCAGGCGGCCGCGAGGCCAAAGGAGGGGCAGAGAAATTCTGGCTTTTGAAATTCTTATTTTAACCTCTTTTCCGCCAGTCCGTTGGTCCGCTAGAGTGCGGGCAACACCCACCTCCCCGCCCCGTCCCCACCCTGGGACACAGTCAGGGCGCTGTGCACCCATGCGGGTGGTGGGGGCGGTAGAGGGGAGAATTGCTTGCTGGTGTCTGAGGCCGTGCCATGGCTTGGGGTTGGGGTCGGGCGAATTCGGAAGGTGTGGGTGGGTTCGTGGGTTCAGGCCTCTAAGGACAGGGAAGAGAGAGTTCCTGACCGGAGAGAAAAAGGGAAAAGAGATGCCCAGCAGAGGAAAGGCCTGCGGGGGGGAGGAGCCAGATGCTGTGTTCCTGGGTGGGGAGCAGCCCTCGCATGAGGCTTGGGAGGGTGTCTAGGGGCTGGGAGGTGGAAGGAGATGTGGACATGAGATGCGGCCACAAGGGAGGACCATTAAAAGTCCTGGAAAAGGGGCGCCTGGCGGCTCAGTCGGTCGGGCGTCAGACTTCGGCGCAGGTTGTGATCTCGCGGTTCGCGCGTTCAGGTCCAGCGTCGGGCTCTGTGCTGACAAACAGCTCAGAGCCGGGAGCCTGCTTTGGATTCATTCTCATTCTCTCTCTCTCTCTCTCTCTGTCTCTCTCTCTCTCTCTCTCTCTCCCCCCTGTTCATGCTCTGCCTCTGTCTC
Organism: Herpailurus yagouaroundi; assembly: GCF_014898765.1. Classification (NCBI taxonomy): domain Eukaryota; kingdom Metazoa; phylum Chordata; class Mammalia; order Carnivora; family Felidae; genus Herpailurus; species Herpailurus yagouaroundi. The sequence continues at coordinate 71,760,050 of NW_024412396.1, forward strand.
TCAAGAACAAATAAATGTTTAAAAAAATTTTTTTAATAAAAAAATCAAAATAGAAGTCCTGAAAAACATCATCAGGGAAATACAAATCAAAACCACAAGGAGATACCACCTCACACCTGTCAGAATGGCCAACATGAACTCAGGCAACAACAGATGTTGTCGAGGATGCGGAGAGAGAGGATCTCTTTTGCGTTGTTGGTGGGAAGGCAAACTGGTGCAGCCACTCTGGAAAACAGTGTGGAGGGTCCTCAAAAAACTAAAAATAGAACTACCCTACCACGCAGCAATGGCACTCCTAGGCATTTATCCACGGGATACAGGTGTGCTGTTTCGAAGGGGCACATGCACCCCCATGTTTATAGCAGCACGAACAACAATAGCCCAAGTATGGCAAGAGCCCAAATGTCCATCGATGGATGAATGGATAAAGATGTGGTGTGTGTATCACACACACACACACACACACACACACACACACACACACTGGAGTATTACTCGGCAATCAGAATGAAATCTTGCCATTTGCAACTAGGTGGGTGAAACTAGAAAGTATTATGCTAAGCGAAATTAGTCCGAGAAAGACAAATATCATATGATTTCAGTCATATGAGGAATTTAAGATACAAAACAGATAAACCTAAGGGAAGGGAAGCAAAAATAATATAAAAACAAGGAGGGGGACAAAACAGAAGAGACTCTTAAATACAGAGAACAAACTGAGGGTTGCTGGAGGGGTTGTGGGTGGGCAGATGGTCTAAAAGGGCAAGGGGGCATTAAGGAGGACACTTGTTGGGATGAGCCCTGGGTGTTACACGTAGGGGATGAATCACTGGAATCTACTCCTGAAATCATTATTGCACCATATGCTAACTAACTTGGATGTAAATTTAAAAAAACACACAAAGAAAAAAGTCCTGTAAAACAAATCCATCCAAGAGTGGATCCTCCTTGAACATTTCTTCCTGGGTGGGCCAGCTTGGCAGGGGGTTGGGTCAGTGACACTTACACCTCTGCAAAGAGCAAAGGCAAACAGGGGATTGCAACTGAGACCTTGAAAGAGACGGGTACATCCAGCCTGTTGGTCACTGATTGAACCAGAGACTGGCTGCCCTGGAGAGTGGAGTGCAGGAAGGGCCCGCTCCAGGAGGCAAGAACAAATAGCATGCCCAGGACTAATCCTTGTGCTGAGGTAATTACCTCATGACGGGTGCCTGCGTGGCTCAGTTGGTTAAGCGTCTGACTTTGGCTCAGGTTGTGATCTCGAGGTTCACGGGTTCGAGCCCTGCATTGGGCTCTGTGCTGACCGCGCAGAGCCTGCTTGGGATTCTCTCTCTCCCTCTCACTTCCCACTCCTTCCCCGCTCATGTGCTCTCTCTCTCTCTCAAAAATAAATAAGTAAACTTAAAAAAAAAAATCACCTCGGGGCCCTAGGGGCCTGACTCATCCAACCCCGTCTGCCTACCTGGCCCTGACTGCTTTTAAACCCCACTCACTGGCTCATTGCACACCACCCCCCCCCCATTCATCCATCTGCCACAGAGAAGGGTGTATTGTGGGGCACACAGGGTCACACAGAGGGCGGGAGGGAGAGCCTAGAGCTGCGGTCCTGCACCTGCCCCAAAAGGAACCTCAGCATTCACCGTCACCACCCCCAAGCAGGGTCTTTGACCGGCTTGAGCCGAACCTCTGCCCTGAATGCTCTGCTCACCAGTGTAGTCCAGTACCTTTCCCACGGGGATGCCTTTGCTTGGGAAGTTCCTCTGCCTGGAGTGCCCTTACCTGGGCCCAGCAGAGGTCCCACGCTTCAAAGCTGAAGCTTTCCCAGACCTCTCCTGAGCGTGGCTCCCCTCGGCCGAGACAGGTTGTCTTACCTCTGGGTTTTCAGTGCCAACACAGGGCACACAGTAGGCACATAATAGGTGCAGACCGAGTGTATTCCTCACCCACCAACCGAATAAAGACTCAGCCTGCCCTCGGAGCCTTGGTTTTCCAGCTGTGGAATAGATGCTGGGAAGAGCGCCATGGCCTGTCCCTCCAGGAGCGACATGGGGACTGTTGGGAATCCACCCCCTATGAGCCTCTGGGCTGCCATCAACCCAGAGATTTCTACTTGGGGGCCTTGGAGCAGGACGAGTGGATGTTTTCTTCCTCCGAGATCAAACCCAGGGGCCCCTCGCGTGTCTCGCCTCCTGGGTGCCCGCTCTGGACCACAGAGGACGAGAGCCCCTGACAGGTAGAGATGCCAAGCCTAGGCAAGGAGCAGGCACTTCTCCAGGATGGGCCAGGGAGGAGAGGAAGGCCAGGCCCAGTGACCCTAAGGGCAGATCACAGCCACCAGCCCGAGGTGACCTCAGGAGGCTGCCAGGGGCATTTATAAACAGCCAGGCCAAACCACAGATATCAGTGGCCTGTAAAAGGCACTCCTTGGAAAATGAACTCTGCTGTCCCAACTTCTATCTCGTGTGCCTTTTCCAACAATGGATTTGGTTCACGTCACATTCTAGTGTACGAGATAAACGCTCAACGGGTCAAGTTCCCTCAACCAGGACTCTATTAACCAACCATTTGCCACGTGTCAGGCCTCAGGGGGAGGGACATGGACATACTGTTATTACAACATATAGATAAAAATATATAGTAATGTTGAGCCAAACAAGCTAGATCCAAGAGACCACATACTGCATGATTCCATTTAGATTAAAAAATTAATCTGTGGAGGTAAAGGTCAAAACAGTAGCTGCCCTCGGTGGAGGCTCCTGGGGGACTGGAAGGTGCTATGACTCGATCCGCACGGAGCCACAGTGTGGACATATGGGAACATTCATCCAGTCACTCACAAAGATTTTGTACTTTAATTTTTTAAAATGTTTATTGATTTTTGAGAGAGACAGACAGAGAGCGAGCAGGGAGGGGCGGAGAGAGAGGGAGACACAGAATCCAAAGAGGCTCTAGGCTCTGAGCTGTCAGCACAGAGCCCGACACAAGGTTCGAACTCACGAACTGAGAGATCGTGACCTGAGCCGAAGTCGGACGCTCAACCGATGGAGCCCCCCAGGCGCCCCAAGATTTTGTACTTTAATGTAAATACACCAATAAAGCTACTATAATAACAGACCGCTAGTACTAATGTTAGCTCAAGCCGCTTCCATGCTGGCAGGCAGGGCTGTCTCCACTGCTGTGTTCCCCAGGGCCGAGCACAGGGCAGCGCCGTGACGGGTGCCCGGGCTCCGGGTGGCAGCTCCCTCCGCGCTTCCTCACGGTGGCGAATGATCATCAATACCCCCGTTTCACAACCACCGAGACTGCAGCTCGACGGAAGCCGGTCTTGTCTGACTCCAAAGCTCTTCCCAGAAAGTTCTGTGGCCACCCCAGCTCTGGGAGGGGAGACGGAGAAGTGAGTCAGAAGACGAGCGTGAGCTTCCGGAGCGCACCAGGGCCGGCTACCATGGCCAGGCTACGGGGAGCCAGAGAAGGAGGGGCCTGATAGCCACAGGACGCGTGCGCAGGCTGAACCTTAAGGATGGATGAGGTTTCGACCAGCAAAAACTGGAGGGACAGCAGCCCAGGTGGAAGAAACAACAGGAGCAAAGGGCTGGAGAGAGGAGAGTACAAGGTGTGGTCAGGACAGGGGCGCCCAGGTTGGGCTGGTACATAGGAGCTAGAGGAGGCTCAGCAGGGCGGATGTGACTGGCACAGCCACAGGCTGGCACCAGGGAATGTTGGGTTCTTCCCGGAACTCTGGGGTCCGGAGAAAGGTCCAGAATGCTTTAATAAGATGATGCCAAACATGATCTGCTTTTGAGCCGGTGTCAGCCAGCGATGCCTGGATCAGAAGAGAGGAGCATTAGGGCGGGATGGATCTGACGTCATCTGCCTAGGCACAGAGCTTTGGGCCACCTGAAATCCAGGACACACCCCAGGCCCCTCCAGCAGTGGGTGGCTCCGCCGAGACACTCATGGCTGTGACCCCTGGTCAGGGCACCAGACGCCTCCTCCAAGCGGAGGCAGGGAGGACAAGGATCTGTCGGGTGGCCTAGGCAGGGACGTAGGGACACCGGGCTCAGAGAGAAGAAAATCAAGATGCCCTTGAATTCCATCTCAAGCGTGGCCACTGTTGGCCCTCTGTAGGGAATGTGGGATGGGACCGAGCTTTATTTTCATTCAAAAAGCTGTTGCTACACCAAGGGAGCATCTGAAAATTGTGACATCTTAGGACCGAAGCTGTATATATGGAATATATGATGTTGGTTTCCACTTAAGATTGGATTGCAATAAGGATTGTGGAAGGCAGGAGGAAGAAAGAAGAAAAAACATCATCATGTCATTACTCATACTTGGGAGTCAATAGATAATCTTCGGGGAAATGAAGGATAAAGTGTGTTATATAAAATTATAAAGGTAACCATAGGTACGCAGCTACCAAATTTCCAAGACGCCAACAAAAGAAACGCTTGTCCCCAAATTAAGCAAATATTTTATAACCTACAAAAATAGAAAGCATCAAATAAATTGACTTAATTGGGACTGAGATAGATTTGTCACATTGATATATGCAAGTGGGTTAACTCATCTGTAAAAGGAAATGCCGGGCAGATGGTTCACATTCAGCCTTAAGCTGGAGGCAAGAGACACTCCCCAAACAAGAAGACTCAGAACGAAAATACAAGGATGGTGCAAGGGGTAACAGGCAATGTCAACAAACAGAAAGCAGGGGTCAGGTTCAAGGCAAAACATTGTTTGAAGTCAAGAGGAGCACTTTATTTTAATGTTCTTAAATGCTTCTCTATTCTTGAGGCAGAGCACGAACAGGGAAGGAGCAGCAGAGAGGGAGGGAGACAGAGGATCCGAAGGCTCTGTGCTGGCAGCAGAGAGCCTGATGCCGGGCTAGAACTCACAAACCCTGGGATCATGACCTGAGCTGAAGTCAGATGCTTAACCAACTGAACCACCCACGTGCCCCAAGAGGAGCACTTTATAATGATGAATATGGGGCTCAGCCGGTTAAGCATCCGACTTCGGCTCAGGTCATGGTCTCATCATTTGTGGGCTTGAGCCCCACCTCCGGCTCTGTGCTGACAGCTCAGAGCCTGGAGCCTGCTTCCGATTCTGTGTCTCCCTCTCTCTCCCCTCCCTGCTCACACTCTGTCTCTCTCTCAAAAATAAATAAACATTGAAAAGTAAAATAAAATAAATCCAGTAGGTATATATATATATTTAATTTTAAATAGCTAAGTCAGTAACTGGTCTGGTCAGAAGAAGAAAGGAATAAGGAGTGCCTGGCTGGCTCAATCTGTTAAGCGTGGGACTCTTGAGTTCAGCTCAGGCCATGATGTCAGGGTTGGTGAGTTGGAGCCCCGCGTGGGGTTCTGCGCTGACAACATGGAGCCTGCTTGGGATTCTCTCTCCCTCTCTCTGCCCCTCCCCTGCTCATGCTCTCTCTCTCTCAAAATAAATAAAAGTTAAAAAAATAATAAAAAAATGTAAAACAAGGAATAACATACAAATACACTGAAGGAAAAGATAACTGGGGCAAACTTTTCACTGCACGCCCTTTGGTGTCTTTTGAGCTGCCCTTCGACAGCGCCAGAGGCCATCCGGGACAAATCAGTAAGGCCCGATATGGCGGTCCCAGGCTTTGGCAAAGCCCTTGCTGCCACGGGGGCGAGCGGCCTCCGCAGCAGGACATGCTACCCCCCAGGAGAGTCTGTTTTCCCCAAGCTGCGCTCTGCCCGCGTCCTGGCGCGTTGGCTTCTTCTGGGCGCTAACATGCATGCTATTTCCGTGGGTTGAACCCTGGGTGCCGAGGGTCCCCCCTTGGACGCTAAGGAGCACCTTCCTCCCCTGCCACTGCCTGAAGGGTGCAGGCCGCTCAAGGGTGCCCCGCCGGTCGGAGAGGCCAGGGGGCGCATCCCTGCCTCCCAGCCTGCACACCTCACAAGGGGCCGCCGGCATCGCCAGGGGCTTCTCCAGCTGCATCTCCCCCCCCCCCCCCAGGCGCTCGAGAGTAAGCGAGGAGAGGTGGCCCTGGCCAACTTCCGCCCTTTACCTCGCCCTGATGGGCCCCCAAGGAGCCTGGGGCTGCAGCTAGGGAGGGGCCCCTGTCCAGGAAGAGCCCTCTGGGAGAAACATCCCCAGAGAACGATACTTCCAGGCCAGGAGAGTAGCGAGGGGGCCCTGGAATGCCGGAGAGTCCAGTGCCCGGGCAGCAGGGAAGGCTTCCTGGAGGAAGCGGCGTGCAGGTCGGGACCTCACAAACGGGGTGGAGCGTTACGCGGGAGGAGAAGGGATTCGTAATTCCAACGGCCCCCTGCAGGCCCCGCGACCCTCAGAGGCCAGGAGCTGAGGCTTCTCAGGGAATGGGTGGGGCGGGGACTACGTGCCACACCCTACGAGAAACGATCGCGGCCCGGGGACGCCGCACGGCCTCGGAGAACACACGTCACAGGAAGTCCGTAGGAACAGGTCATTCAGCCAAGTGGACATCCCAGGATTGCTGATCGCCGACCGGCCGGGCATTCGGAATTGGTGCGCTCCGGTGGCCCGACGCGCCCTGTGCCGCCCCCTGCTGGCGCTTCGGTCCGCGGCTAGCTGCGCCGCCGCCGGGTCCACGCGGGTGGCTCTGGAACCCAGCGCGGCGATTGGCTACCCCGGATCAGGTGTCCCCGTCCCGACCAACCAGCGGGGGAGGCGGGGTCTCGCCGCCGGGCTACGGGCGGGGCGGCGGGGCTGATGGGTCCGCCCACATCGGTGCTAGGAGAGCAGAGCTGAGCCGCTGGGGGCCTCGCCGAGACCGCAGGCTCCAGCGCCTTGGAGCCGGTGCTCCCGCCTCCCTTCCCCACCCAGCGGCTGGAGCAAAGTTTTCAAACCCCAGAGTGGCTTTTTGGGGGATAAAGGCACAAATCTGGCTTTTTGGGGGATAAAGGCACGAATCCTTGTCAGGCCCCAGACTCGGCGGATCTGGGCCCTGCGGCCTCAGGGTCACTCCTCTGGCCTTGAATTTCCCTCCAGCTTTCACTCCAGCTACCCTGGCCCTCTGCCACCTGCTCCCTCCAACCCCAGACCTTAGACCCAGCCTGTGTCCTCTGCTTAGCCTGCCCTTCCCCCCACTCCTCCTGGCTTTCTCTGGCTGATCTTTCCAGACCCGGGCTGGCACAGGGTTAAGGTTCCGTTGGGGGTTTGTGCAGATCCTAGGGTCTTCCTTTTTCCCTGCACGGACCACCCTGCCCTGGGCGGCTGGCCTGCTGTCTACACCCCATGATCTTTCATCTCTGTATCTCCCTGCCCCAAGCAGGGGTACATAGTACATAGTAGGTACATAGTAGGCACTTAGCCCCTGTATTGATGCCCCTGTGTTGATATGAACCAAGGAGAGAGATGATGGCTAAGGAACTAGCATCCCATCATCTGAGTCCCAGGGCCCACGCCAGGCACTGTCGTAGGGCTGGCTGACTGACATTCAGTTATGTGATAGCCCTGGAATTGAGGAACTGGGGTCCCCTCTTCCTGGGGAGTCAGGGAAGGCCAAGAAACTGAATGGCTGGCCCAGGGTTCCTCAGCTGCCCTGGTCAGGGGCAGGACTGGCTGGCTGTGGACACCGATTTGCCAGGCAGCCTGGGCCTGGGGTCTCTGCTGGGGAAAACTGATGGACAGTCCCTCTAAGGGAGGGTCAGGGCCTGGAGTAGACTGAAAAGGGGAGAGGACTTGGGGGAGGTGAGTGCGGGTGTGTGCTCAGGACACGCACGAGCCTCCACTACTGTCCAGTGACTGCATGGGCACCTTGAAGGGCCCTCAAAGCCCTGCTGTCCCCTCAACCCCATCTCTTCAACTGCCACCCCCAACCCCTTCTCCAACTACACTGACCCATGTCAGCTCCCACACCAAGGCCCCCGGGCCTTTGCACGTGCTGCTCTCTCCTGGATCCACCTAGGCCTGCCTCCATCACATTGTCAGGGCCCATGCCTACTTTCCAGACCGAATCTTGCTGAGCACTGGCCCCGACCAAGTCCTGAGGACAAGCACATGCCGTGACATGAATTCAAATCCAGCCCCTCTGCCTGACACATTTATGGCTGCCCTCAACAGCTTATCAGTGGGCTCGCAAAAAAGTGCAGTCTACTGAGGGACTACTCTGCTGATTTGCTGGCATCGAGCTGGGGCTTTGGTGGACATGGAACCCCCAACATCCAGCCTGCAAGGTCAGATTGTGAAAAGGGCCTTTTGATTTCAAAAAGGCTTGTTGACATGAATGCCTCTCACTTCAGCAACATCTGAGAGTGAAAATAGCCTGCTTCATCAGAGGCTGGTCCCTCTGTGCAGACGGCCTGCTGCCCGCCCCCACCATCAGGCCAGTGGGGCCGCGGGGCGCCCCCTCCATAGTGAGCCGGAACTCAGAGAGGCTCAGCTCTGGATCCTGTGTGACAGCGGGCAAGTGACTTCACCCCTCTGATCCTCCATTTCTCCAATTTCTTCCTCTCTTCTTGCTTTCGCTTTCATTTCCAAAAAAATAATAGGTGCACATTTTTAGAGAACAACTAGAACTCTAAGGCTTGGAATGGCAAACAGCAGTCCCCCGTTCCTGCTCCGCCCAGCCTGGGTTCTCCCCCTCAGAAGCAGACAGTGCACTCTTCTAAATGTTTTTTTCTGGCTCTCATCTTTACACGTGTGACAGGCTTATGCTGACAGTTGCTGATTTTTTTTTGCCTTTAGAAACGATCCAGTGACTGCCTGCAGCTGAGAGATGAGGATTTAGCTCAGTTAATCTGCTGTCTCTTTAGACTTGCTAATTCCGGACTTTTCATATAAATGGGATCACCTAACCTGTGGCCTTCTGTGGCTGGCATCTTTCACTGGGCGTCATGTGGTCAAGGTTCCTCTATACTGTAGCATGAATCGATACTTCATTCCTTTTTATGGCCAAATAATATTCCATCGCTGTTACGCATTGTTTTAATCTGCTTTAAAAAAAATAATATATATATTTTTTTTTTCCAAAAGATATGAGGAAGGTAACACATTGCTGCAAGCAGTCCTCTCTGAAATGGGAGCCGGCAAGGTGCTCCTGCTGCTGGCAAGGGCTTAAAGAACCCAGGGGCGCCTGGGGGGCTCAGTCGGATGAGTGTCCGACTTCCGCTCAGGTCATGATCTCGCGGTTCGTGGGTTCGAGCCCCGCGTCGGGCTCGCTGCTGTCAGCCCAGGGCCCCCTTTGGATCCTCTGTCTCCCTCTTTCTCTGTCCCTCCCCAGCTCACACTTTCTCAAAAATAAATAAACCTTAAAAAAAAAAACAAAAAACAGAACTTAAGGAGCGCAGCGGGGGATGACTTTATCATTCATTCTTTCATTCATTGACTCACGCACTCACTCATTCACAAACTGATTCCACCAACACTGAGCACCGGTGTTGAGCGGGGCCCTGGCGACCCAGAGACGGAGCAGCGCCAGCCTTTGCCAGGGTCAGTCTAGCATGCAAACACCTGAGCTCACTGCACATGCTCTGAGCAGACACTGGGGGGTGGGGGGCGACAGTGAGGGGGACCACGTGCTGTGGGTGGGACAGATGGAAGGCTTTGAAGGAGACACTGGAGTTAGAGGTGGCAGATGGGGCAGGGGATGGGAAAGCCTGGCAGAGAGAACAGCATGTACAAAGGCCCAGAAGCATCAAAACTGGCCCGGTCCCTTCCTTTTAAAGAGACCCACGCAGTCCACCGCACTTTCCTTCTCTGCCCCTCACCTCACCCACTTCTGTCTTAGTTCCTCTTGAACAACTGTATTACCCAGAGCAGGGGCTCTCAACCCGGGGTCCACAGAGAACCCTGGGGAAAGGGAGGCCAGAGGATGGGAGCCTGGGGTTTCTGAAATTGGACAGAAAAAAACTTACATCCTCATTTTTACCCACCTCTGATATTTACTTTCCTGTCAGTTAGGAACGGGGGCCACAAACCTCAGCAGTGACTTTCTCACCAACAGAAATCCAGATATTTTCAAATCACTTAAAAAAAAAAATTTATTTTTTTTTTACATTTATTTATTTTTGAGAGACAGAGAGGGAAAGAGACAGAGCAGGGGCAGGGAGGGGCAGAGAGAGAGGGAGACACCGAATCCCAAGCAGGCTCCAGGCTCTGAGCTGCCACCAGAGAGCCCGACGCGGGGCTTGAACTCATGAACTGTGAGATGGTGACCTGAGCAGAAGTCGCTCAACCGACTGAGCCACCCAGGTGCCCCTCAAGTCACATTTCAACTGAATCAAAAATCTCTAAATATCATTTACACTGCTACTTCAAAATGATAACTTTTATTTATTAAAAATTTTTTTTTAATGTTTATTTATTTTTGAGAGAGAGAGACAGAGTGTGAGTGGGGGAGGGCAGAGAGAGAGGGAGACACAGAATCTGAAGCAGGTTCCAGGCTCTGAGCTGTCAGCACAGAGCCCGATGTGGGGCACGAACCCACAAACTGTGTGATCATGACCTGAGCCGAAGTCGGACGCTCAACCGACTGAGCCACCCAGGCGCCCCCAAAATGATAAAGTTTAGACTTGCAGCTTTGGTATTGCTATTTAATGTTAATAAATACACTACTCCATTCCACATGTATTTAAAACTTTTATGAATTGCTTTTCTACATGATTGGTTTCCTCCATGTACTTATTTTAAAACACTGTTTTGGAGGGCACCTGGGTGGCCCAGTAGGTTAAGTGTCCAACTCTGGATTTTGAGTCAGGTCAGCCTGCTTGGGATTCTCTCTCTTTCCCTCTCTCTCTCTCTCTCTCTCTCTCTCTTCCCTCTCTACCTCTCCCTCCACTCATGCTCTCTCTCAAAATAAATAAAATAAAATAAGATAAAATAAAATAAAATAAAATAAAATCTCTTGGGGAACACCTGGCTGGGCTCAGTCAGAAGAGCATGTGACGCTTGATCTCAGGGTCGTGAGTTTGAGCCCCATGTTGGGCCACAGAGATGACTAAAATCAATAAATAACTTAAAGAAATAGAAATAAAGATATTGTTTTGAGGAGTTCATATGCTTCTCCAGTCGGCCTCAGGGGTCCATGGCATGCAAAGGTCAAAGGTGCCTTATCTAGAGAGAGGGCAAGTCACTGGGGTGGGGTGAGAGCCAGCAGGCAGGGAGGGGCACACTGCCAGGGATAGGAGAGCTGTAAGGACTGGCCACCCAGCCCATGGAGCACAGAGACCCAGTGGGGCCTGTCAGGAAGGGAGGTTGCCAGGCCATCTAGCACAGCCCCAAACCCTGAACTTCGAGGGTATAGCCCCAGTGTACCAGGAGATCCGAGCACACCCTCTGTGTCACTCTCGCTCTTCCCGGTGATGCAGGCGAGGAGGCCGAGCGGGAAAGAGGACAGAGGTCTCCAGATGTCCTGCAGAGTGCCAGTGCTCAGGCAGCACAGCCCCAGCCCCACTCCCCCATCTGTCCAAAGCTGCAGAGCTCTGGGTTTTGAGCCAGGCAGAGGTCCAAGGGCCCTCAGCAGAAAGGGATCCTTCAGGTCCCTAGTGGTATGACCAAATCCCAGCATTGTTACAGATGTGGAGACTGAGGCCCAGAGAGGCCAAGTGACTAGTCTGAGGTCACACAGTGAGTTGATGGCCCGGCCACTAGAACCCAGGCCTCTGGACTCCCCAGCGGGGTCTGTGGCCGCCATGGCCCGTGAAGGCACTGGGTAGAGCAGGTCCGGTGTGATACTGAGGTGGAGGACAGAATGCACATTTCTGTGTTCCCACAGTAAGATGTATGTAGTAAGAAAAGTGAAAAACTTGGGCCCCCAAGCCAGGACACAGGACCCACAACTCTACCCATTATACAGACATTTTAACGTTTATTTATTTGTTTAGAGAGAGCAAGAGTGGGGGAGAGGCAGAGAAAGAGAGAGACAGAGAGAGGGAGAGAGAGAATACAGAGGAGGCTCCACACTGTCAGCGCAGAGCCTGAAGCGGGGCTCGAACTCACAAACCGCAACATCACGACCTGAGCCGAAAGCAAGAGTCAGGTGGTCAACTGACTGAGCCACCTAGGCGCCCCTGGACCTGTCTGTCGACCAAGTGAACAACTAGAAACATATGCCTGCCCTCTGGGAAGACACACTTGAGGACAGAATAATTCTATGCAAAGCGTTTTTTTAAGATATTAAAAAATATATATATATTTTTTAATTTTTTTTTTCAACGTTTATTTATTTTGGGGACAGAGAGAGACAGAGCATGAACAGGGAAGGGGCAGAGAGAGAGGGAGACACAGAATGGGAAGCAGGCTCCAGGCTCTGAGCCATCAGCCCAGAGCCCGACGCGGGGCTCGAACTCATGGACCGCGAGATCGTGACCTGGCTGAAGTCGGACGCTTAACCGACTGCGCCACCCAGGCGCCCCATTAAAAAATATTTTTTAATGTTTACTGTTTAAGAGAGAGAAAGACAGAGGGCCAGCAGGGGAGGGGCAGAGAGAGAGAGAGGAGACACAGAATCTGAAGCAGGCTCCAGGCTTTGAGCTGTCAGCACAGAGCCTGATGGGGGGCTCGAACTCACGAACCGTGAGATCATGACCTAGGCCAAAGTCGGATGCTCAACCGACTGAGCCACCCAGGAGCCCGAGATACTATTTTTTACATGTTTGTTTGTTTGTTTATTTATTTAGAGAGTGAGTGGGGAAGGGGCAGAAAGAGAGGGGGACAGAGGATCTGAAGCGGGCTCCAGGCTCACAGCAGAAAGTCTGATGCGGGGTTTGAACCCACGAACCGTGAGATCATGACCCGAACTGAAGTCGGACTCAACTGACCGAGCCACCCAGGCACCCCAACGCAAAGCAGTTTTGATAACAGGCAGACACAGACAGCCCAGGAGAAAGGGGGCCCAAGCTCACTGAGAGCGGTGGCCTCAGTGTCGTGAAGGGCCCAGGGAGGGCAGTCTTTGGTTGCGATCTGCGTGGACGGAAGCCCCGAGACAGGAAGCCCAGGTGTGCCGCAAGCTGTGTGGGGCAGAGCAGAGGGAGGGTGGGCAGGTGGCGTGGTCCGACAGGATGGGAGGGAAGGAATGTGGTTTCCCGAAGAGAGCGCTGAGCCGGAGCAGACCTTCCCACAGAGCAGACTCCGGCCCGATGGCCCCACCTGGGGTTCTCAGATGCGTTGAGGGAGCAAAGAGCTCCCGCCTTGGGTAAACGCGGAACACAGAGAAAGAGGGAAGTGCCCAGTTCCAGTTCGTCTGTGAGGCAATCATAACCTTGACGGCAAAACCTGATACAGGAAATGAGAGAGAGAAAAGCACAGGGCAGTCTCACTCGTGGACAAGGATGCAAAATTCCCACACGGGGAGCGAACTGAAGCTGGCAGGAGACTACGCCACAGTCAAGCTGGGTTTGTCCCAGGAGCGTGAGTCGGGCTCCGTATCGGAAAACTCAGCAAAATCTACTTCGGGGGGAAAAAAAGAAGTCATACCACCCTCTCTAGGGTTGCAGATACAATCGAAGATCCGTTCATGAGAAGAACCCTTAGCAAAACCCTTCGTGAGGGACCTCTTCGCCCTGATCAAGGCCCTGATCAATCGCAAACCCCCATGACCTCACAGACAATGCCGGGGCACCGAGTGTTGCCCTGCGGGCCTGGACACACGACCAAGATCCCCATTGTTCCCACCGCCAGCACGGGTCAGACGGTACTGGAGGTCCTGGTCAGGCCCATACAGTAAGGGGGAGAAAAAAGTAGAAAGATTCAAAAGGAAGACACAGAACTGGCATTATTTTGGGGCACCTGGGTGGCTCAGTCGGTTCAAGCGCCCGACTTTGGTGCAGGTCATGATCTCACGGTTCGGGAGTTCGAGCCCCACGTCGGGCTCTCTGCTGTCAGTGTGGAGCCGGCTTCGCATCCTCTGTCTCCCCCTTCTCTCTGCCTCTCCCCTGCTTGTGCGCTCTCTCTCTCTCTCTCTCTCTCAAAAATAAATAAATAAATAAATAAATAAATAAATAAATAAATAAATAAGCAAGCTGGCATTGGGGCACCTGGGTGGCTCAGTTGGTTAAGCATCTGACTTCAGCTCAGGCCACGTGAGTTCGAGCCCCGTGTGGGGGTGAGCTCGAGCCCTGCTTCGGGTGAGTCCTGCTTCTCTCTCTCTCTCTCCCTCCTTCTCTCTGCCCCTCGGGGGATTCTTTCTCTTCCTCTCTCTCAAGTGGCCCCTCTCCCACTTGCACTCCCCCTCTCAAAATAAATACACTTAAAAAAACAATTGCCAAACTGCTAAAAAAAAAACAAAAACAAAAACAAAAAACGAAAAAAAACCCTGGCATTACTTAGAGATGATAGAAAAGTCAAAGAATTAACAGATAAGCTACTAGCACGCAGGAGTTTGGCAAGATTGCTGGGAATAAAAATCAATATGCAAAATACCCCCTAAACAACTGAAGCTATAACAATTAGAAAATGAAGTGAGAGAACTGGTTTGGGAAGGCAGTAAAGTACTTAGGAAACAAAACTAAGTGAGGGCTGTCTCTGGTTTCTTTAAAAAAAAAAGAAAGAAAGAAAAAAGAAAATGAAGTAAGAACAACCATTTACAAAGACATCGAACATAGGCATCTTAATGAAATATGTCCAAGATCTCTTTGGAGAAAATCATAGAACCCCATCGTGGGGGCACCTGGCTGGCTCAGTCGGAAGAGCATGCAACTCTAGATCTCGGGGTTGTGAGATTTTTTTTTTTTTTTTTTAAAGTTAAGGGATGCCTGGGTGCCTCAGTTGGTTAAGCGACTGGCTTCAGCTCAGGTCATGATCTCTCAGTTTGCGAGTTCGAGCCGTGTCGGGCTCTGTGCTGACAGCTCAGAGCCTGGAGCCTGCTTCAGGTTCAGTGTCTCCTCCCTCTCTCTACCTCTCCCCTGCTCATGCTCTGTGTCTGTCTCTCAATAATAAATAAATGTTAAAAAAATGAAAAAAGAAGAAAAAGTTAAAAAAAAAACCCCACAACTTCATTGTGAGTTAGATGCCTCAGTCAAGTGCCAAGATCGACCATGACCGTAGATTGGAAGACTGAACAGTACAAAAGGAAAGGTCCACTCTCCCCCCGTGACTTGTAAGGTCAGTGCAGCTCCAGTTAAAACCCTACGGGGCTAATAACAAAACTCTACACTGGGCTCACCTGCAGGGGAAGGGAGGGCGGAGGTCAGAACAGGAGGGGTTTCTAGGGGTGAAGCAGTGGTTATGTGGGGGGAGGGGATATTTAACGGTGAGCCTGGTCCACTGCTCTTGGCCGTTATAGAAGTGGATGCCCCCCCAAATTATACATCAAGATTTATGAAAATGTGCCTATGCCTTGACCCTGTAACTGTTCTCCTGAAAACAATCCCAAAGGAAAAAAAAAAAAAAAACCCAATTTACTCCTTGCCAGCTTTATCTGTAATGCTGAAAACCAGGAGAGAAAAAAAAGCCCGTTGGTATCTAGGGGTGGGGTTTGAGTTCTGGCTTTGCCACCTACCAGCTGCTTGACATCATTCCCCCGTGTGAAGTGGCAGGAAAAGCACCCAAGCCCTCAGGATGCCCAAAAGGCACCTGGCACCCAGCCAACAGCCCCCTGAAGCCTTTCTGGACGAAGAACGAGGGTTGGATCCCCTTGCCCCACGCCTCCGGGAGACCGTGGTTGATGCTCCCGGGGTTGATGCACCAGCTGGGCTCTGGCCACCTGCCCAGGTGCGCCGGAGACGACGTCCCACCGCTCCAAACCCCCACCACTCTGCTCTCCTCCGTGCGTCACCCCAGCTTCCTGCCTCCCGCACCCCCGGTGCGGTTCTACCAGCCACTTCAGCCTGCTAAGCCCCATCCCGAATGGGCTCCAGTGAGGTCCAGCTGTCACTGCCCAGTGAAGCTCCCCTCGCCAGCTGCCAGGCCTCATCAGGGCAGGCAGCCACACCTGTCCACAGCACAGCACCTGCTCACATACCTGTCAGGTCCGGGGCTCGAGCTGGCTTCCGTGCAACGGCCTGCCTACCCACTGTCGCTCACATCTGTTCGGATCGGCTTCCACTGCCTGCATTTCCCGTGTTCTGGCTGGGCACAGGGTGAAAGGCAGGTGCCCCCGACCCTGGCCTTCATGAGCTCCTGGGTAAGTTAGTGACCAGGCTCCCAACTGACAGCTGTCGTCCATGAGGAGGGCCTCCACAGCCAGATGACCCCACCCATAGCAGCAGGTTAGAGGGAGCCCGAATCCTGCAGTCTTCCCACCGTGGGTCCTGAGCCCCTGGATGCTGTTGTAAGTTAGAGATAAAAGCCCGCGTAGAAACTAGCAGAAATGGCCCATGTTGTAACTTAGGGGGGGTACTTTTCATAGATGCCATTAAATAAGTCTTTCGACGTGGAGGGGACCTACCCAAGGACACAGGAGGTTAGTAGTGGAGATAAACAGAAATGCGAGCCCTGACCCACGGTCTGACCGTGGGTCAGAGCTCGCCCCTTCCCTGCTTAGCTCTGTGCTTCCACACAAAGCCCTGGTCAGAGGGCCACCAGAGGCAGGGCGCGCGCACTGGGTCCCCTACAGCACCTCCCTCCACAACCAGAGTGAAGACAGAATCGGGCTCTACAGGCAGAGTCCCAGCCCCGAGGGCCCACACGCCCACACAAGCACAGGCGGCCTGGCCCCTGCCCTTCACACGCTTTGTCCCACTTAACTCTGTCTTTACCGCCAACCGAGAAGTCAAGTCGTCGTGAAGACGCCCACGCGGAGGAACTGCCCCGGGAGGTCTCCTCCATCCCGTCTGCCCCCCCTTACCACTCCCCTGCAGCTCCAGGCGGCTTCCTTACCTCACCTTAATCATGAGACCGTCGCCCCACTCCAGAAATAGCCTGTACTATTTTTTTTTTTTTTTTTTTTTTTTTACAACTTTTAAGCTGATTTAGATTCCAGCCTCATTTAAGGCCTAGTACTTTCTCTCAGATCCTGCCTAGGAATCTGCCCTTAAGACAGAGTCACACCCATGACCTTGGGTCTTCCTACAGAGTTCCTTGATTCCAAGATGGGTTTTTGGGTTGTCAGTGGGATCAGAACCTTGTAACACCCAGGCACGGTGGGTGGCTCAGTCGGTTAAGCATCCGACTCTTGTTTTCAGCTCAGGTCTCCATCTCACCATTCATGAACTCGAGCCCATGTTGGGCTCTGTGCTGACAGCTCAGAACCTGCTTGGGATTCTCTCTCTCCTTCTTTCTGCCCCTCTGCCACCTCTTTAAAACACATACACACACACACACACACACACACACACACACACACACACACACCCCTTAAAAAAACAAAACCACCACCTGGTAAAACCAACCAGCAACTTGGGGTAAGGATGGGGCCCGGCAGGCTCAAAGTGACCCCAGGCGTATGCAACGCAGGCCGAATGCAAAGTAGGAAGTGGCACGGTGGTCGTGGTCATTTAGTGGGTTCAGCCCCCTCCCTGCAGCCGAGGGCCTGTTGGGAACTGGGAAGACAGAGGCTCCTGGCGGGGAGGCGACTCCGTCCAGTTCCCAAGTGAGGCTCGGGACGCTGCCTGGCTGCAAACCACTGCGGTCAGAGGTGCTGCTGGGGGTGGGGGGCTGGGGGGGTGACCCAAGCTGATCCAGGCTTTTTACCCAGCAAGCCTTGACTGAGCTGTCCATAGGGGCACCGCCCACACGCAACGCTTGCGCTCAAGGAGCTTACAATCAAATGAGAGGAAACAGCAGGTCCCCAGACCTGGGGGAGGGGAGGATGGTCTGTTCAGCCTGCTGTCACAAAGCAGCATAGCGGGGAGGCTTACAAACCACAGACACGATTTCTCACAGTCTGAGAGCGAGGTGCCAACACCCGGGTTCTGCGGAGGGCTCTCTTCCAGGCTGCAGACGGCCTCTCCCTTGCCGTGTCCTCACACGGCCCGAGGAGCAGAGGGCCTCCCTGGGGGCCTTGTGTTGAAGGGCACGGACCCCATTCAGGAGGGTTCCCTCCCCGCGGGACCAAATCACCGTCCAAGGGCACCCACGTCCTCACACCTTCACGCTGGGGATTAGGCTGCAACACAGGACTCTGGCGGGGACACAAAGGTTCGGATACTTCAAATGGACAAGGGCCAGCACAGGAGTTAGCTTAACCGAATCACTGGCTGTGCTGAAAACATGCGCCGGGGACCCAGGAATGGCTGACCCGCCAAAAAGGGCCCCGGTCAGAAGGTGGGGGCCACCATCGAGGCCACAGGGCCAAGCGCGCACAGCAGGGGAGGTGGGGGTGGGGACAGAGATCAGAGAACAGTGTGGCCGCTGCTGTGGTGAGCGCCCCACGCGGCTCTCCTGGCGATGCCCAGAAAACATGTCCCGGGAAGCCTCGAGCAGAGAGAGGGCCCTGTTTCCCAGTTCCCAACACAGATGGCCCTCGGCAGTGCCGCTTCCCGCTCTAGGTTCAGCCTGTCACATACACGTTGCACGTGCCCACGTACGCCAAAGCCTACCCTTACCATCGGCCTTTCGAGTTGGGCATCTGATCGGAGGGACCCGATTTTCGCCCAGGACCCGTGACCAGGGAGCGCGAGAGAGTTTTTACCTTTCTGGTCTCGGCCTGCCCAGAAGCAGCACACGGAAGAGGGAGCCCAGCCCCAGGCTGGGTGGGAGGGGAGTGGAGACATGAGGCCCAGACACCCGACACTGCCTGTCCACGGGCTGGACGGGGAAGGAAGAAGGCAGGTTCCCGGTTTTGGTGTGTGCCACGGGCGGGCGGGGGGGGGGGGGGGAACATGAAACACAGCAGCGTGAGGGTGGGCTCGGGGGCCAGAGCTCAGTTTTGCAAACAGAACTCAGAGGCTCTGGGATTCCTTCCCAGGCCTGCATTTCTACAAGGTGGTGGTGAGCTTTTCTGGACAAGGTCATTGATCCGTGGGGAGGAAAATCAATGAAAGCCCATTGACTGAAAAAAATAACGGGCTGGAATTTTTCTAGGGGGAAAAAAAAAGCTCCAAACCATAAGTCACGTGCTGGCTCTATTAATAGCACATAAAGCCATTGCGGGCAGACAGACAGGTGTGGAATGGACACCCATGACCTCCGTATGAAAGAGGGAGGGTCTGTGGGAGGCTGACACAAGGGGACAGCAAGGGAAAACGAGACGTGGAGAGGGACACTAAAGGAGCAGGAAGGGAGAGCCGGGCGCAGGGAACGGGAAACAGCGGGTGCACAGCTGCAGAGGCCACGACATAACTCTACGCAGTTCCCTGTGCGTGTAAAAGATAACACCAGGCTTCTAGAAGCAGCTTCTAGCTCCTCACCAGAGTCACTGCCTTAAGCCCTAATTGGCAGAAACGGCCCTGACGCACCCCTCCCTGTGACCCAGGGTGGGGCCACCCGCTTCCCTTGGGTCCCGGGACCTCCCTCCCCAGCTTGGTCCAGTTCAACAGAGAGGCTCATCTTCGATTCTCTATCCTCCCAGAGACTTGCCAGAGGGAAGTGGTATTAGTGAGCATGCATCCCCGGGCCCTTCCTCCGGGCTCAGGTAGCACAGGGATGTAGACAGAGAGGCCAAGTGGAGATGAGAGGGAGGCCCCAGCACAGAGCCTGAGCCGGCACCATGAACACTTGGGGGACCTGGCTGGGGGCCCTGGGGCACCAGTTAAAGGGCCAGTGTGCAGAGGGGGCGCCTGGGTGGCTCAGTCGGTTAAGTGTCCGACTTCAGCTCAGGTCATGATCTCACGGTTCATGGGTTCGAGCCCCGCATCAGGGTCTGTGCTGATGGCTCAGAGCTGGAGCTGCTTCAGATTCCGTGTCTCCCTCGCTCTCTGCCCCTCCCCCACTTGCACTCTGTCTCTGTCTCTCAAAAATAAAAACATGTAAAAAAACATTAAAAAAAAAAAAAGGGGCCAGTGTGCAGAGAGAGAGCCTGGGGAGGAAGACCTCGGGGACGGCAGGAGCAGCAGGGAGGGACAAGATACATCTGGGTGCCCGTAGACGGCCTGGAGCGGCTCGAGAGCCAGCTGGCAGAGTAGCAGGGCCCAACAAAGGCTTCCGAGCACAGGTGACCACCATGGGGCCGGCTCAGGCCCAGTGGTGCTGGTCTGGCTGCCACGTCAACCCAGTTGAGGGCAGAAAAGGCACTTTTGGTTCAGCATGGTGCACGGACACCCGGCCTGGGCATCTCAAGTGCTTGGACTACATCAGTTAAGAGGGTCTCTTCTGACTCAAGCGCTGCCCCTTCCAGCAAGTTAGTGAGCTCTAATGGCATCTCCTTGTCCTGAAGAGGCTTGGGTGCAGGGCACCTGGCACATGGTCGCCCCGCGTGTCCTGAACCCCGGGGTCTCTGTGGGGCAGTGACCACCGGGAGCCCTGGGTTGCTGGCGAACGGACTCATGGCTGTTTTGCCTTCTGTACAGTTGGCTGGGGAAACAGCCCGACAGCCCCGCACAGCCTGGAGGTACAGGCAGGAGTGCATAGGGCCGCCCTCTCCGGGAGTCGTGACCAGGCCCAGTGAGGGAAGGGCGTGGGAAGCAGGTGCGAGTGCTTAAAAGCAGCTAACCCTGCAAGGCCATCAGGCTTTCAAGCGGGGAGAAAGCATCCAGGTACTAATTTTCCCTTCCCGCAGAGAGGGAAACGCTACTATTGGCTAAGTGCTCAAGAGGTCTGATACAAAATGAGAAATGATGAGGAAAATTAGCACAAATTCAAAATAGATGATGTGGCTTCCCCAAGATTTTCTTCATTTGCTACTTTTCTCTGTCTTCTTTTTTTTTTTAATGTTTATTTTTAAAAGAGAGAGAGAGAGAGCAAGCAAACAGGGAAAGGCGTAGAGAGAGAGGGAGACACAGAATTGGAAGCAGGCTCCAGGCTCTGAGCTGTCAGCACAGAGCCCAATGCGGGGCTCCATCACGACCTGAGCCAAAGTCAGTCACTTAACCAACTGAGCCACCCAGGGGCCCCTCGCTCTCTTTTAACTAGGCGCCGCACCCAACGTGAGGCTTGAACTCACGACTCTGAGATTACGAGTCGCGTGCTCCACCCACAGAGCCAGCCAGGCGTCCCGGCTACTTTCCCTCTGATTACAAAATTCATGCTTGTTTGTGCGCCCATGTGCGCGGCAGCATTATTCACAACTGAAGTGTGGAAGCAGTCCTGAGTGCCCACGGTGGCACGGACAAGGGTGTGGTGTGTCCACACGAGGCACTTACGGCTCAGCCTCAGGAAGGAAGGGAACTCTCACCCCTGCTCCAGCACAGAGGAATCTGCAGGACGTTAAGTGAAATCAGAGGGTCACAAAAGGACGCTGCACAATGTACTTACACACGTGAGGCAGCAGATCGGTCAACTTCACAGAGGTGGAAAGTGCACGGTCAGCACCAGGGGTTGAAGGGACCGGGCAGGGGGGCTTACTGTTCAACAGGAAGTTTCTGTTTTGCAAGCTGATGAGCTCTGGAGATGATGAATTCACAGCAGTGTGAATGTGCTCGGTGCCCCTGAACTGTGCCCTTAAAAATGCCTAAGATGGTACATTTTCTGCTTTGTCTTTTATTGCAATAAAAAAAAAAAAAATCAGGAAAAAGATCCCTTATGGGAAACCCACACACACGTAAACAAAGAAAACCACCGCCTAGAATCCCAGTTCCCAGAAGAAAACTGCACTGTTGTGACCTACGTACCTCCTCACTGTTTCTCTACCTTTCTCCCCCAAAAGTTGGGATTATACGATATACTCAAATGTTCTACATTTTTGATGATTTTACCATAGCAGTTTTTCATATTATTAAAACTGTTTACAAAACTTAAAAGCCAGGGTGCCCGGGTGGCTCAGTTGGTTAAGTGTCAAACTCTTGATCTCGCCTCAGGTCATGATCTCACCGTTCGTGAGTTTGAGTCCTGCATCGGGCTCTGTACTGAAGGCACAAAGCCTGCTTGGGATTGTCTCTCCTTCTCTCTGCCTCTCACCCGCTTGTGCTCTCTCTCTCTTTCAAAACAAGTAAATAAGCATAAATAATATCCCATCAACCTACCAAGAGAAGATACACAAGAGCATACAGAAGAGCAGCACCCCCTTTGGTGTGCCAGCCCTCCATCCCACTCCCCCTGTTCCCAGAGGGAAATACTCACAGTCCGACCTGTGCCACCATGCCAAGAACAGACCTGTGCAATGGCTCACACAGGCCCCGTGGTACCAGTGGGTTCACAGGTCCATGGTGCTGGACCAACGACCCCAAATCCCTTAGTCCTTTCCTCACAGTCCTAAAATGGCTGCCACAGCCCTAGCCATCACACTGGTTTTGGGGCAGGAAGAAGTAGGACTGTCTTCTCTTCAGGCTGTATCTTGTCATTAGGGAGGCAAAACCACTTCAGCAATACACACTCTCCTGAAGATTTCATTGGCCAGAACTGTGTTACATTCTCTTTGATTCCTTCTCAGATCAGTCACTGGCTAAAGGAAATACGCTGGCCCTGGCTGTTTGCCCAATCGTGATTTGTCTGCTAAGCAAAGGTAGTTCCTCAGACCCTTCCCAGGGGATCGAATTTCTCCCTGGTACCTGCCATGAGAAAACTGGGGCTCTGCAAGAAGGAAGCACCGGGTGCTAAGAGTAGTCATCAGCCAGGCCACGGGGACTCCCAACACATCCTGCTCAACAAACCCATCCGCACGCATGCATGTGACACAGTAATGCATTCACCTATTTCTCCTGGTTGTTTCTAGATTTATGAATGTGGAACCCCAGTTTGCAAG
>NW_024412396.1:71782824-71792806 GCF_014898765.1 Herpailurus yagouaroundi
CCCCCCCCCCCCCACCGAGAGCCAGCTGCTGGTACTGAGCTGGCAGGAGTAGGCTGGATGACAGCCAGGCTACCTCCCCACCTTGATGTTCCTGGGGCAGAAGTAGTTTATAGGACGGAGGTTTACACCTTATATTTTGTATACAAGTTGCTAAATTTGGATCCTATAAAAACAAGTTTGAATTTGGCTAGTTTGCAACCCTGAACGCTGCAAGAGAGGAGTTTAGATAAACCCTGACATCATAAGCTCCCTGCTGCACAGGGCTACCTGCCTGGGTCACAGCCACAAGGGGACTGCTTCTCTTCTCTCAATGAGTAGGCTTTGCATGGAGAATTCAATGGTCTGGGGGGAAAGGGAATGAGCAGTGTCCAAGGGAAATCACCACTTAATGGCTGTGACAGATGTGTGCAAGCAGGTCCTAAAACACCTCTGTCTGCAAACAGCATTGCCAACCTGCTAACCGTTGGATTGATACATCAATCAATAAGGCGCTTATTTCCACAGGAAATGGTCTTTTTATGTAGACTCTCTTTGCTGTGGTGGGTGTGATGGGATTTTACTGGCCAACACCATTCGCTTTAAAAGGGATGGATGACGGGCGCCTGGCTGGCTCAGTTGGTGGAGCGAGCGACTCTTGATCTTGGGGTCCTGAGTTTGAGACCCACGTTGGGTGTAGAGATTACTTAAATAGATAAAAACTCTAAAATAATAAATAAAATGTAAAAATAAAAGGGCTGGGGTGCCTGGGTGGCTCAGTCGGTGAAGCGTCCCACTTCAGCTCAGGTCATAATCTCGCGGTCCATGAGTTCGAGCCCCGCATTGAGCTCTGTGCTGACAGCTCAGAGCCTGGAGCCTGCTTCTGATTCTGTGTCTCCCTTGCTCTCTGCCCCTCCCCCACTCAAAATGAGTCTTTCCCTCTCAAAAATGAATACATGTTAAAAAAAATTTTTTTTTTAAATAAAAGGGCGGGAGGAGATTGTGTCAGCTTCCTTTCAGCAGGTCAAAATGAGATTATCTTCCCAAAGCACAGTCTACTTAAAGAATTTCCTTTTTGAATATGCCTTTGAGAAATAATTGGAAATACACATCACTTTCCTGTAGCTTGGAGCAAACAACAGGCTTTGCTTTCTTCACATTATAAACTAATTTCAAGACTGATGATTTTTCACCGTGTTTGACATGGATTTTCTAGAATGATGTCTAATTTCCAGACACTGTTTACTTGCTTGCAAATGGGAACGTTCACCTCTGGCAAAAAATCTTACGGACAAGTAGGCTGGGTAAGCTAGAATTCAGAGTTCCCAGAGGGTTTGATTCCTTTAAGATGCCGACAACAGTTTAACCCGGCAAAGAAGCATTTTCTAACCTCCCAATCCCCATCAAAGTAAACAGCCCCTCACTTAACATTTAGGGTGTTCCAGGCCCTGAGTGCTCAGAAGCACGGAGACCTGCGAAACTAAGAAGAAACATCCCTGCCTTCCAGAAGCTTCCAACCCAGGAACCGCCTACAGGTAGTTGGAAGACCGCTAGCTGGTCATCAGCTGGGAATATCACATGTATGGGGGACTGGAGACCAGCGAAGGGGTTATTTCTAACTGGGGGATCTGGGGCCTGCCGTGAGGCAGGATCCGAACCGAGTGGACGCTGGTAGACCTGAGGAAGGCATTCCTTAACGGACAGAGCAAAGGCAGGGAAGCAAGACAACTTTTGTGAGGCTGGGTGTTGGGGGAGGGGGTCAAGGTGGAGCAGGACTGTGCAGGGAAAGCCGTAACGATGAGGGAATTTACTAAGCACCTACTATAGCCAGGAGCACTGTATATATTATTACAATCTGCCATTCCGACAACCTTGAACATCAACATTCCTATTTTACAGATAAAGAAACTGACCCAGAGAGGTTAAGAAACTCATCTAAGATCTCTTAGTTAATTCATCCATGGTGAGACAAATATTCAAATCCAGGTCTCTTATTTATTTGTTTTTTTTTGCTACACCAGGCTTCCTTGAAACCCAGCTAAGGACCCTGGGCTTCGTTCCACGTGCAGCCCGGAGGAGGACAAGGCAACCACACCACTGGGTAGTTCTGCTCAGAAAGGCTCCCCGTGTGTCCTGTACTGGGCTGGCCCTGTTCCTCTGGGAGCAAGAGGCAAACCAGACACTGTCCTTGCCCTTAAGGAATGTGTGATTTTGTGAGAAAAGCAGACCAGGTAAGAGCCATGTTCATTACAGTGAGAACAATGGTAACTGTGACTATGGAAATACCCTTCCAAGGAAAGCTTCCCGGAGAGATCACCTGAGCAGTTCTGGAAGATGAGTAAAGTTGAAGGAGGCGGGAAAGGCCGTTTTAGGCAGAGGGAAATGAACAGGGTCTGCAGGTGGCACGAAGGCGAGTAAACGAGGCGGAAAGGTTCGAAACGCCTCGCAGAGGAGCCGGCCGTCCCGAGGCACCCGGAGCCCCAGAGGTTTGAAGCGGGGAGCGATGTGGTCCCCTCTGCACGTTAGAAAAATTCAGGGGACCCCTGGCGCAGGAGGACCGGTGGCAGGCGCAGCAGCGGGCTGGCCAAAGGGCAGGTGACAGGGAGCCAGAGCCTCCGTGAGGACAGTAGGAGTGGGAATGGAGAAAAGCGGGCTTTAAAAAATATTTTGGAAGTAAACTCATTAGGAGTTGGTGGCTACACACGGGGGATGAGGGAGCGAGGAGTCCAGGGTGAATTCCCAAGTTCACTGCAAGTGATTGCGGTGGTGAGGGAAGCCGCTGGAAGAGCAGGGCTGGCGCGGACGGAGAGGTGGTTAGGCGGGCGGTGCGTCCAGGGTGCCGCAGGACAGTGCATGGGGCCATCTGGGACAGCGGGGTGAACAGAATAGAGACGGAAGCTAAGAGCGGTCAGCACGCAGGTGGCTGCTGGGGCCACACGTGGGGACCCGATGACCCAGCAGAGCACGCGGAACACGGAGAGTGGCAAGAGGAGAAGTGAGAAGGGGGAGACCGAGCTGAGCGGTGCAGACAGCCGAGGTGACAAGTCCAAGGACAGAGTAGCGGCCGGTGTCGGGTGCAAGAGAAGGCGAGGAAGCAGGTCAGAAAGCCTTTGCCTGTGTGACCAGTGATGGAATGTCTGGTAGACAGCCGGGAGACACAGGGCCTGGGGTGGCACAGACGGGCTCGGGACGCTTAGCTGGGAACAGGAAACAGGCTACGGCTACAGAGACACAGGGCCAAGACAGGGGCTTGTTTTTAAAGACCAGGAGAGGGCGCCTGGGTGGCTCAGTCAGTTAAGCGTCCGACTTCGGCTCAGGTCATCATCTCGCGGTTTCTGAGTTTGAGCCCCATGTGGGGCTCTGTGCGGACAGCTCAGAGCCTGGAGCCTGTTTTGGATTCTGTGTCTCCCTCTCTCTCTCTCTCTGCCCCTCCCCCTCTCATGCTCTGTCTTTCTCGGTCTCAAAAATAAATAAAACATTAAAAAAAAAGTTAAACAACATAGCTGACGCTGGAGACCGTAGGTTACGGCAGAAGTCTACATACGCGAACGGTGTCTCCTGCAGTGGGTCCCAGGATTCCAGAAGCACAGAGACAGAGGTGGGTTGATCCAAGGGTGAAGTCTTATCAGACAGAAGCAGGACAGGATGCTGAAGACGCTTGTGATTAACCATGGGTTTCTAGTCTGGGAAAGAAAGGAGAGGTGAGAACACTAAATCAAGGTCTGAGGCTGAAGCAGAGGGTCAGTGGGACGGAAGGTAGGAGTCGGAAGGGGCAGGGTATTGGGGGTTTAAGACTCCAGATGTGCTGCTGCTCTCAGGAATGACAAGGACCGGGATATGGCAGCTGAAGAGGGGAGATGAGATAATGGAATTGCAGAGGCCAAAATACAGACCCGAGGGCTGTCAGAGGGCTGACTCAAGTCACCTAAGAGCTGGTATGGCTCGGGTGTGAGAGGAAGCCCCAGGTCTTCAAAAAATACAAGAGCAGGTGAGACGATGCCAGAGTAGCATCTGAAGTGGCACCAGCCTCACACTGCGTCGCGGCTAGCACTGCCTTTGGAAGGATTTGGTCAAAACATCCCTAGGAAAAGACGCGCCCAACCCACGACTGCGTTCCCGCCACGATGACAATGCCATTTAAGCAGAATGGTGCAAGGAGACTCCCAAGCCATTCCTCGGGGAGTAACAGGATGGCACAGTTTAGATATGATGGTCCTTCCTCCCTACCTCCATCCTTCAAATCCCAAGTTCAAAATTGTATGTGACCTAAGCAGGGAAAGAACCGTGCGCCAGGGTGTGCCAAGGAAGTCAGATGGCAACTCAGCACCAGAACGTGGCTCATGGGAACACAGAGGAGAGATCAACAGCCTTTCTCCTTCCTGACTCCCACCTCAAGGCTGCTGTTCCTGTGGCGGGGGCTGAACCCCACCATGACAACGCCTGTGCCAAGTCTCCTTGGGTCCACCCTCTCCAGCCAGAGCATCTGTGTCACAACAAAAGGGAGTGAGACACCAGCAGTCCGCAGTAGAGACATGTCCAAAGGGAGCTCCAATGTTGAAAAATTGAGGGTTTTTTTAATGTTTATTTATTTTTCAGAGAGAGAGACAGACAGAGACAGAGAATGAGTGGGGAAGGTGCAGAGAGGGGGGACAGAGGATCTGAAGCAGGCTCTGCATTGACATCACGGGGCCAGACGTGGGGCTTGAACTCACGAACTGCGAGACCATGACCTGAGCCCAAGTCAGACGCTTAACCGAGCCCCCCAGGCGCCCCAAGACTGGTTCCGATCGACATGGGAAACACAAAAGCAAGTTGTTTATTCTACTTTTAATAGACAGCAATCCCCCTAGCTCAGAGAGATCAAATACTTACCTCTGATATGGCAAATCTACCTGGCTAGTAAATGAATTTTCATTTGCTCTAAGAAACCAAGTGAGTGTTGGATCCCATCTATAATCATTAGTTGCAAAACCAGCAGCGCCCGAATGCACAGCACAGGCGCAGAGGCTGAGACGTGAGGGTCAGGAACTAGCTCACCCAGGAAAAGAGAAGCGTAGGAGGAAAACGTAACTGGTCCTGAGCGTACAAGCACCCTACATACCAAAAAAGCCCAAAAGTTGGGCATTTTCCTTCCCATTACTGTGCACGCCCATAACGCCTGAAGACTGGCATTGTTAGGCCCATTTTACAGCAGAGGAAATGAAGGGTGTAGAGGTTAGAAGCCTCTGCTAATGTTACACGATCGATAAACTGCGCCACTGGGACCCGACCCCAAGCTTGTGGTGACGCCGGTCTGCTCTTCCCACTGATCAGCTTTGCAGCTGGTCTGTCTCGCAAGGTCTGGGGTTCCAAAACCATTTCCACTATTAATCCCCAAGTTCAGGTGTGAATTTTGAAGGAGGAATGGCTGATACAAGACAAGACATGATGTTAGTAACCAAGTATGAGTGAGAAGACCTCAGCCAACCCCAAACGCAGTTTCAGTGGATTAATCTGTTAATCTGATGAATTCCCAAGGCTAACAATGAGGGTTATGGGCTTGCCCCAATATTTACACATTTATCACCTGATTTATCTACTGCTGTTTCACATAGAAATTAACATAAAACAGAAGCCCCTGGGTGGCTCAGTCGGTTAAGTGTCCAACTTCGGCTCAGGTCATGATCTCACGGTTCGGGAGTTCGAGCCCCTCGATGGGCTCTGTGCTGACAGCTCGGAGCCTTCAGTCTACTTGATTCTCTCTGCCCCTCCCCCACTGCTCTAAGGTTTTTTTGGTTTTTTTTTTGTTTTTTTAAAGAAACTCACATAAAAGAATGAAAGGCTGGTGTGTGGCCAAACACTGGGTCAGGCACTTTCTGGTCCCTTGAGCCTCAGTCCCAGCTGAGCTGTCCCTTACTCAGGAAGGCCTTTACCTGACAGCATCTCCCACCTCTCCTCTTCTTCCTAGCACTTCGCACAACCTGAATCCTGGCAAGTATCTGCGAACCACCCGTTAGGGACCAATCCTCTCCGACCCTGCAGGTTCCCCGAAGACAAGTGTGTGATCCTCGCTCACAGCTGTGTCCTCCAGGCACTTGGCAAGGAGAATGACCAGCCAGACTCACCTGAACTCCCCGGGCCACTCCTCTTTACAGAGAAAATCCATCGGAGAGGCTGGATTCCAAACCCCCACCCCGTCTGCAAGGCCAAGCTAACTCCTTAGTGCTCGTAAGCTGTTCTGTTCCACTGCATTAACCCGCCCCACCATGCAAATGCAGTCAGGTGCACACGCTGCGTCTGCCTGGCTGGGCAGGTGGGAGCAGCCAATGTCAGTGCAAAAGTGGATCTAGCGTCTCTTCGGGAGGCTATCGACCAGCAAAGTAGAGAACTAGGTTCATGTGTTACCGAAGACCTCCACTTTCCTTAGTGTTATGGGTAGTAACCGGATCCATGTACTGAAAGAACCCGCTTGGCCTCAGAGAAGAGAATTTGACTCAGATCTTATAAAAGGACGTGAAATAGTACATAAATGCCAGCTTAATAGAGGTCTCGTCAGGGCACCTTACCACAACTTAAGCTCCAAATCTAATATAGACATTGATGGAGTGGGGAGTATGCTTTTCGTGGCCCAGATTTCATAGGTCCCACAACCGAGAACTATAGTTCAGATGATTAAGACAGCAAATGCATGCCTATAGTGTTTCATTTGACTTGTATTTGTCTTTTTAAAGTTTATTTATTTTTGAGACAGAGAGAGAGAGAGAGAGAGCGAGCAGGGGAGGGACAGAGAGAGGGAGACACAGAATCCAAAGCAGGCTTCAGGCTCTGAGCTGTCAGTAGAGCCCGATGCGGGGCTCAAACTCACAAGCTGTGAGATCACCATCTGAAGCTTAGAAGCTTAAACAACTGAGCCACCCAGGCGTCCCTCATTTGACTTGTATTGATACAAAGTGAGCATAATTTAGATGCACAAACCTGAAATGTCACCCTGATTTTCCCAAGTATTTTATTGGAAACTCGGCCTGAGGGGCACCTGGGTGGCTCAATTAAACCTCCAACTTGTGTTTTCAGCTCACGATCTCAGTTTGTGAGATGGAGCCCCAAGTTGGGCTCTGTGCTGACGGCTCAGAGCGTGGAGCCTGCTTCAGATTCTGTGTCTCCCTCTCTCTCTGCCCCTCCCCTGCTCATGCTCTGTCTCTCTCTCTCTCTCTCAAAAATAAACATTAAAAAAAAAAAAAAAGGACACTCGGCCTGGACCTAAATTGGAATTCAACCCCTGCAAACTTGGAGGCTTTGCAGTCTAACAAAAGCAGGGGACGCTCGCTCTACATGCAGCCCCGTGGCTACCTTGCAATGTGTCTTTGTGACCTCAACCAGTTCCTTCCTCAGCTGCTTTCCCTGTCCGTTAAAAACCAAAAATGTCCACGGCTCTAACATTCTCCTTTCTGCAGCTGATGCAGACCACTAACTGCCTGCCGACTGGAGGTAACTTCAAAAGGACTCGATGTTTAGAATTAACCAAAAGGAATTTCACAAGGAAGGTACCTCAGTATGTGGAAAGGGAAATTATTTAGCGTCATGAGTTCATCACCTGAACCATTCCCAATCTGTCACAGATGGACATATGGCAGGGCGCCTGGGTGGCTCAGTCGGTTAAGCAACCAACTTCAGCTCAGGTCATGATCTCACAGTCCGCGAGTTCAAGCCCCGCGTCAGGCTCTGTGCTGACAGCTCAGAGCCTGGAGCCTGCTTCGGATTCTGTGTCTCTCTCTCTCTCCTGCTCATGCTGTCTCAAAAAAATAAAAATAAAAACATTAAAAAAGAAATTTAAAAAAATGGACATATGGTAGAATGAAACTGAACAGCTAGCCTTATAATCCATAAGACCCTGTCTGAAAACGGGAGAGGTACCAACATTTTTTAATGCACATCCTTTACCTCCCCCCACCCTACTCTGCTCACTCCTGACATTTGCCCCCTCCACGCGTCTCCCTAAACCACAGGCTCTTAAAACGGAGTTTGAGCATTTAATGGAGCTTTCAGGAAAGAAACCATTAGGAAGATGAAGGCAGGTGACTGTAAGAGTTGTGGCTAACAGTCCACATCTCTGTCCTGCTTCTGTCCTGATCAGGTGGCCAAAGGACACATTCCTTGCAAGATATTTGTCACCACATCTCCTCAACCATTAGTTAGCTCTGACTTCTCGAGCTCCTGGAAAAGTCTGCATGACTCAGGATTCTTCCAACATTCTAGTTTTTTCCACAGTTGTTTCCATTCATTTCTGCAGTAGACTGGAAGTCTTGGGTGAAGTTGGAGCTTTTGAGACCCTTGAAACAGTCCAGCACTATCATACAGAACTCCTGTCATGTCGGCTTCATTTTTTGATGAGCCAAAAAGCAAACAATCATTCCATGTGTAAGAGATGGAGCTAGAGACAGACACAGCCATAACCTTTGCCCTCACAGTTGGAAAGGGAAAAGCACCCAAGATCTGCGTTAAGAGAAATACCAGCTTAATTTAGTAACGCTAATCACTTGGCTTCTTGCTAAAACAAAGGGACTCTAGAACATTCAGAGGGAATGCTCATTGGCTCAATTCACTCTGCCCAAACAGAAGAGAAAAAGCAGTAAAATTACCCAAACTTTCAGAGCCATGGTTCTGAAATGGCAATTTAACCTGTCCTTTTAAATTGATATTCAACTTTTGCAGCAAGTGCGAGGTTAGTGCCCATACAGCACAGGATCTGTGCACATCTTGTCGTAAGATCCTTCACAGCTAAAGCGCTGAAAGCAAGAATACCTCCCACCACAGAAAACTCCAGGCCTATGTTAAACAGATCACCTGCTCTGGGGCAAGTTTTAAAAGCTACGCGTGGAGCAGGTGTGAGGACAGCACTTAGGGACATCTTAATGCTGTGTTGCACCTGCCATCCTTCCCAAGTTTTAAGCTCTTTTCAGTTTTCTCCCCTTGATGGTGAACGTCTACAGATCTAGAATTTAGAAGCTAAGTAGGTACTTCCCCCATTTCTGGTGTTTCTAGAGGGAAGTATCTACTTACAAAAACATTTTCTTGTCAATTACTAGAGAGTGGGGAAAGTGAAATTAAGCCACATACAAAATTCTCCCACAACTGGTTTTCGCTTGTGAAATATTTATGCACAATTTATAAGCTACGAAGCCAGAAATGACTTATTTCAACAGATTTTACTTTGCCAAACTGTGTGGGTGCAGAACTCCAAGGGGAATTACTCAGGTTTCGAAACTCAGATGCAAAGAGAAAATGATCTCATTTTTCACTCTTTATGCTGAAATTCTCAAAAGTCAAGTCGAATGGCATTTAGATATTAAATCAAGTCACTTGTTAATCAGAATGAATCAACTTTTCTCTAATATGTTATCAAAGACACCTGCTGGTTTTAACAAGTTGGACCTAAGAACTGATGGATCAGTCCAGAACAATGATGGGCTTCAACTGCAGGAACACTATTCCAGGAATAAGCGTGGAGAACGTACGCATTCAATGAATTTGCATGGCATTAAACTGGGCAAACAAAGACACGCCTTCCCAGATTTTCTGAAAAAATCAGGGAGTCTGTATTTTTATTGCTTTAAGCCAACTGTCAGGTCGACCAAAAGGATGAGTAAGGGCAAAATGAGCTCGCTGCACCAGCCATTCAGGAAGGCTGAACTTGCCGTTATTTCGTGCCAGGAAAAATCCAGGCTCTGTTGCACGAAGAATGGAGAAACGGGGGAGCTTTAAGGGATGAGACGAATGCAAAGCCTGGTGGGCAAAGGGAGGAGTGTCTATGAAAGTGAGAAATAGGTGAAGACGGTGGTCAAGGAAAACACTGATTGGCTGGAGAGCGAAGAAAGGGAAGCTCAGAAGGAAATTCTAGAAAGCCACAAGGAGCCGAGCGACACGACGAGCGGCGGGGGCCCCCGTGGTTCCAAGCTCTACAGCGAAGCGGGCACCCAACGGCCCCGTCTCAGGTTTCCGCGGGTCACAAAAGGATAACGGACATCCTCCC
>NW_024412396.1:71797806-71805459 GCF_014898765.1 Herpailurus yagouaroundi
GAGAATGATCCTGCCATGGCTAGTTAATTTTCTATTTGTGAAGATCGTCACACGTAGTACTAAGTTTGTGTTGTAGAATCCTTCTCCCAGGATTACTTTACCGCTGTCTCATAAATTCTCAGAATTGGACGGAGCCTCCAAGCGCGATGACCCTTGAGTATTAAAGGATCGTTAACAATTGAGAGGAACAAATGAAGCGCGAGGTGAAAAGGCCGGTAGGGAAGGCTGGTCTGGTTGTAGCTCCTGGAAGCCCCGAGACGAGCTAACTAACCTCGGACGGATCTGGGACTCAGAGGACCGAGCAAAGGG
Organism: Herpailurus yagouaroundi; assembly: GCF_014898765.1. Taxonomy (NCBI): domain Eukaryota; kingdom Metazoa; phylum Chordata; class Mammalia; order Carnivora; family Felidae; genus Herpailurus; species Herpailurus yagouaroundi. Next base: position 71,798,116 of record NW_024412396.1, read on the forward strand.
ATCCGAGTTGCTGCCAGAATTCGATAGCAGGTATTAATAGGCGCTGCTGTTCTGGATTTCAGAGTGTCTTGTGGAGGTCGTAGGAGTTTGAGTTTAGTCGGAGGTACGTGTTTAAGTGAGACCTGTCCACTCACTTATTTGATGGTTGTCAGAGCACCTTCTGTAGATTCTGGTGGCTTCAGAACGAGCGCATGTACACCGATCGTGTTGAAACTAAAAGCCTTGTTTTTTCATTAATATGAATTGCTTATTGAATTTTGCTGGAATCAGGATACCATTTGAAATTAGGTATTAGATACCTAAAGATACGCCCACCACATAAAAGTAAATTTACTTTTTCTCACAGTGAGGACATGTTGGTTTTACAGAAATTTAGAAAACCAGGGCGTTATGTATTCTGTCCTTGATCTTACCAAGTTGCTTACCCGCTTTCCCATGCCCAGAAAACTTGATAATGGAGGCTTTACTTGATGAAGTGATGCGTATCAAGTCAGCCAGTGGGGGGGGGGGGCTGGGGGGGCATTTGAGGGGCCTGACTAATGGGAGGTAATTTACAATTAAGTCAGCATTGAAAAGTCATTATTTCCCCTGTAAGTGGCTGCTGACAGAGTTGAACAGTTTGGGGTTATTTTAATGCCCATTTCTTCGCAGAGTTAGTTGTCTGCATAACAGAGTCCTCTGTACATAAAGCTGATTATAAATATTTGATGGCAGTAACATAGTATGGCCTGTTTCCTCAGACATGTTTTGTGGTAAGCTATCCCTCTTCCTTGTCCTTGTAGTTTGGAATTAACACCAAAGAGACGCTAAATAGTTTGTGATTAACTATGCACGTCCCAAGTACAGATTCTGAATATAGTGTAATCTTTGGAACTGAAATAAGGAGATAATTGATAGTAGGTGAAGAAATCAAAGCAGGTTCACTGTCAGGCTGAATTTCTACGTGTCTGTGTGCTGACTGGTAGGCGATATGCTCAGTGCTTTCACCACCAAATCTCATTTGATCCCAGCCATGAGAGTTTTAACTACAGTGTGGTTTCGTGAAAAGTCCTTTAGATTGGAAATGAGCTGTGACGTGACAGTTTTGCCCAAGTGCAAGCTTAGTTACGTGAAGTCTTCATAAAAATAATTGTACACAGGGTATTCTCAGAGCTCTAGTTATTCGCTAGTACCTCTTAGTTAAAAAAAAAAAAAAAAAATGTAGTGGGAGCCAGCATGTTTATGGAAGCCAAATCTGGATTTTATGGGTTTCTGTTGCTTGTATGCCGTCTTACTTTAATTTCCCACAGAGTAACAACAATCTGTGTGATTGGCATCTTTTTAATGGAGTGACAGCAAAGGAATCTACTAGTTCTATACTAGTTTTAGACTTGAAAGGTCCTTAGAAATCAACTTTTTTGTTTCCTCTTTTAACTGGTGTAATTCACTTGGGCACAGTTCAGTGGCTTCCACTATACTCACCAGGTTGTACAGCCATCACCGCTAGCTAATTCCAGAATATTTCCATCATCCCAGAAAGAAACCCCATTAGCAATCACTCCCAGTTTTCCTCTGCGCCCCCCGCCCCCCAGGCCCTAGCAACCACTAATCTACTTTGTGTTTCTCTGGATTTGCCCATTCTGGACATTTCATTTAAATGGAATCCTACATTCTTTGGTCTCGTGTGTCTGACTTAGTCTGTTTTCAAGTTTCACCCACATTGTAGAACGTGCTTTATTCCTTTTTAAGGCTGAATAGTTTTCCATCGTGTAGATACTAGAGCAGGACCTGCTTAAATTTGCAGATGAGAAGATGTAGGTAGGCCCAGTAAGGCTACATACACTATGTATGTTTCAGTATTTCATCACTCTTCAGTTGTGTCTTGAACATCCTTAATCCATTGCTTTAAGGCCGTGTTTACTTTTGTTTTTTTTTTTCCCCTGGCAGTATGACTAATAAACATTGCCATGTTGCTAGATTTAGGGCACAGTCTGAGATGTCTATTTTTCCCTAAATTGTCGTCATTATTGTATGGGAGTGACATCCTATTTTATAGAGCTTACTATAAGCTAAACCATTTAATCATTGGGCCGAATAGGGAAGCTCATGATAAAAGCTGAGTATTGAAGACATTTAGTGTTGAGAAAAGACTAAGAAGGCTTTAAAATCTTGAGGTTTCGGGTATGCAGAAATTATGACCTTCACTCAAGGCTGTTGGTATTTTAATTATCTTATGTTAGACCAAATATAGAAGTGCTTTGTACTGGATTGAGTAAAACATCAAAGACTCAAAAACCGTTGATGTTAAAATCAGTAAATTGAAAGAAAGTTGGAAAGTATTTAATTTTCTCTCGGTTCTACATGTTAAGAAGTTCAGGTTTGCTAAAAGTTACTAGTCCTGACCATTTGCCACTCCTCTGTGGGTTTTCCACCTCTGTCCTTTTTTATCTGCTGTTTATCTTTAACTGAGATGCTGTGCATAGAAATTCCCATGGAGCCAAGCTAGGGAAGCCCTCCAAAGTGATCTTGTCAACCTTGCGACCTACATAGGGCAGGCGAAGTCACGGATCCTGATTCCTGACCTGGTAGTCCTCCTGAAAGCCTGGCTTGCTGGCACAGACAGTCCCCAGGTTACTCGCCTTTCCTTTTCCTCCCACTGTCAACCGCTGACTCCCCCTGGTGGGAAAGGAAAAGTCTGTATCAGGAAAAGGTCGGTATCTCCAACCAGCATTTTAGGCTCTTGAAAGAGAATAAATGAAGTAATAATTTAGAAAACGTACGCTAGACTCCTGGACAGATACTTACAAAAGGCTTTTTATTTTTTGTTGTTGTCGAAGTCTGCTTAGTAAGGTGGGTTGGTTTTAAGGCTGAGACATTTAGGGCCTGTTATGAGTATAAACAATTATTAGAATGAACATTTCTTAAGCTCTGCATTCCTGTGTTAACCCCTGATCCGCTCCTCCCGGGGGACCATTCTCTGAACTCTGCTTTTACTCCTTCCCATACATGTAGGATCTAAAAGTGAAAACTTACAATTTCTACATCTGAATATTTACCAGTGGGTTGTATTCTATAGTATTGTTGGGTAAACATTCAAATCTTGTATTTTAAAATTTGGCATCTGAAACACTGTTCGGAGGTTGACGGTAATAATTTCATTATGGTTCATGGAACATTAGGAAGATGTGCTGCGTAGGTTTGGAAGTTAGTTGACTGTACCGTATGAGTTGGTACTTCTCTATGTGTGGGGGACTTAATGACACAGGAGAACCGTTTCCTATTCCTGAGTACCTTATGTTAGTAGGTCCCATTCTGTTTAACTTTGTGGGTAATTATCAATAATAGCAAGCCTGGGTTTCTGGGAATCATTAGTAACAAGCATCAGATTTCCTCTTTAGAGGGCACTGACCAAAGTATCTCGCGTTGGAATCTTAACGTCTGACCTTGGTTTCTTTGTCAAATGACTTAGAGTTGGGGGATCCCTAACAGCATTTTCAGTTCCTTTAGAACAAAGAAATTCTACTCCTTTCTGAACTCCTGCATGACAGTAGGGAGATATACTCACTTTCTTAAAGCAGAACTCTAATTTTAAAGTGATTTGGTGAATGAGGTATTAGGAACTTGAGTAAAATTCTTTTTTTCTTCCTACTTTTTTTTCCTTAAGTTCATTCATTTATTTTGAGAGAGAGGGAGAGAGAGAGCATGTGCGCGCACGTTCCTGCCTGTGAGCAGGGGAGAGGGAGAGAGAATCCCAAGCAGGCTCTGTACCGTCAGCCCAGAGCCCCATGTGGGGCTGGAACTCACCAACTCTGAGATTATGACTTGAGCTTAACCAGCTGAGCCACCCAGCTTCCCCAATGAATAAAAAAAATTTTAGAGGTATTTTTTTTTTAATTTTTTTTCTTTCTTTTTTTTTTTTTGGAGTGAGAGAGAGAGCGAGCCAGCAGGGAAGGGGCAGAGAGAGGGAGACACAGAATCCGAATCAGGCTCCAGGCTCTGAGTTGTCAACACAAAACCCAATGCTGGGCCCCATCCCATGAACCACGAGATCGTGACCTGAGCTGGAGTTAGACTCTTAATCGACCGAGCTACCCAGGTGCCCCTGACTAAAATTCTTAATAACCATGAAATCACTTTGGTCTTACACAGTGGTCTCAGATACGATTAAACATGAAGACAATGTAAATAGTTGTGATGGGCTCTTTTTTTCTTGGGTAAATGATTTCCCTTGAATGTAAGAAGTGTGCAGTAGGGAAGGAGCCTGCTATAGGCATTCTGGAAGCACTTCTGTTGGAACCTGGACCACGTCTCTTGTGGTGGTGGTCCCCCCCCCCCCCATTTTTTTTTTTAATGTTTATTTTTGAGAGAGAGAGAGAGAGAGAGACAGAGACCAAGTGCAAGTGGGAGAGGGGGAGAGAGAAAGGGAGATACAGAATCCCAAGCAGGCTCTGAGCTGTCAGTGCAGAGCCTGACGTGGGGTTCGAACCCACCAATGGTGAGATCATGACCTGAGCCGAAGTCGGATGCATAACTGACTGAGCCACCCAGGTGCCCCGGACCCTGTTTCTTCTAGGAGAGTCACAAACTACAGAATTTCTGGTACCTCACAGCCTTTTTGTGGTTCTCAACTCCATCCTCTCTTTTCCTTCTAGGGTCTTCTAGCTCATAAGCACCCAAAAGCCTTGAGGGATGGGAGCCGCAGCCGCTTCTCCAAATTGACAATTGGCTTTTCATTTCTTGTTTTGTTGGTAACTCACTTATAATTTGTGCTAATGCTGATGGCTCCTGTATTAATCTTAAGGACTAGGTGCAGACTTCTGGATTTCACCTCTGGGGATCTAGGCACACACTATACCTTTCTGAATTTTCTAAGACTTAAATCAGATGGCTTCATTTACTCCCCTGCTTTAAAACCCTTCCAGCTCAACCGTGTGAATATATTTTTTTTTTCAACGTTTTTTTTATTTATTTATGGGACAGACAGAGACAGAGCATGAACGGGGGAGGGGCAGAGAGAGAGGGAGACACAGAATCGGAAACAGGCTCCAGGCTCCGAGCCATCAGCCCAGAGCCTGACGCGGGGCTCGAACTCACGGACGGTAAGATCGTGACCTGGCTGAAGTCGGACGCTTAACCGACTGCGCCACCCAGGCGCCCCAACCGTGTGAATATATTTAATGCAACCAAACTGTAGACTTTAAAATGGTTACAGTGGGGTACCTGGGTGGCTCAGTCGTGAGTTTGTGAGTTCGAGCCCCATGTCGGGCTTTGTGCTGACAGCTCGGTGCCTGGAGCCTGCTTTGGATTCTGTGTCTCCCTCTCTCTCTGCCCCTCCCCCTCTCATGCTCTCTGTCTCTCTCTGTCTCAAAAATAAATGAACATTTAAAAAAATGTTTAATGGTTTGGTAAGTATGTTTGTGTTTACACATACACGTGCACATGTCCTGCAGATTCTCATCACGCTGCTTAAAGCCCAAACTCTTTATCGTGAGGCCACACATGATCGGGCCCGTGCTTTCCTTTTCTGCTTCCTCTCCCTTTATGCTCCAGCCATACCAGCCTTCTTTCTGTTCCTTGAACTTGTTTGTTCCTTTGCTCTTACCTCTACTTCCAGTGCGGGGACCCCACATGTTCCACATTCTTGTGTTGCATTGTTTTTCACATTTCAGCTCTGAGGCCTTCCTGGTCCTCCACTCTGACTCTCCTAATTCTGTTTGAGTCTCTTTGGAGCACTATCTGAAAATATCTTGCTTTTTTCTTTAATTTGCTTCTGTCTGCTTCCTCTAGAGAGTAAGTTTGGGGCCTGTAACCCTGCAGCCTTAGTATAACACTAGGCGTATAGAAGGTTCTTGGTAAATAACTGAGTCGGTGCATGGAAATTGCACAGTAAGGTAGAATCATGGCCTGGAGACCAGAATACCATCATCATCCATGACTGCATAGGTGGAAAAGAAGCATGAAGGGTGAGGCGAGGCCAGAGGAGTGTTCCCTTTTTAGGAAAGGCGTGGACTTCAGTCAATCCTACTTTCAAATCCTAGGCCTGCCGCTTAACTATGCTTCTTCCAGTACATGACTTGACATTTCTGAGGCTTATTTCTTAGGCCAAAGACACGGGGCTAATATCTTCAAGGTTTTGTTTGCCTCGAGGAGTATGGCAGTTGCAGCATGAAGTCAGGTATGCAGTAAATGACAGTATCCTGTCTTCTCTATTAGTGGGGAAGGAGTGGAAACAGCCTGTGAGTGATTTCTGCCTGTTGCTTAGCACTGGATCTCAAATAGCTAGCGCTCCCCCCTTTCCCCAGCGAAGGTTTGGGTGATAGCAGTGGTCAGTCGATAATGTCGTTTTTGTCGTAAGTCACGTCGAAGGGTCAGACCAGAGTTGACGACCTGAGATGAAAGGTGTGGAGGAACAAGATCTAGCCAACCTGGGTAAATAAGTAAGTAGGTAAATACACGTGTGCCTTGGTGAAAATAGAAAATCAGGATCCCAGGGGGAAAAAGGAAGCCTCAGGGCCAACCCTCATGAGCTCCCTGTGGGTCAAGGTGGAAAGGGAAACAGTGCTACTGCTGATCTAAGATGAGGAAAGCTTTTAGAGAAGTCCAGCCTTTCTTAGGACTGAATTCTAAAACACTGCTTGTACATGAAGAGGCCCACTGAGTGATGATGTGCAGCTTCCAAACCAGCTTGGTGTCCAGAATTTCACGTGGTGTTTTAGGACAGGTGAAGACTTAAAATGTAAGCTAATTGAAGGCGATTCTGGATTTTCCACGGCCTTTCCGTGCATACTCCAGTTGAACAGAAGTTCACCATTCTTTAAAAAATCATCAAGCGTAGGACCTACTATTATTCCCCTTACACCCAGGAGGGTCGGGGACGTGGGATGGTGTTTGGGCTCCCTCCTTGCTGTGCTCCAGACATAGTAGCTGCCATTTAAAGCTTTCCCTGGCTTCAGCCTTAGAGATGGTCTACTTTTTTTTCAGAAACGAGGAAAGCAAGTAAGGCTTAGTAACAGGAATGAAAGAGGTCTCTTGCAGGAAAGAGGCTTGGGCTTTGGAGAGCAGACTGGATGTAGATGGAGGGTGAGAGGTGGGCAAAGGGGAAACTTGTCGCTACCAGGTAGCTTTTCTTCGACATTGACATTGAATAACTTGTTGTGAGAGAGCTGGTTTGGTTGGAGTGGGGAGGGCAGGTGAGTGTCCACGGGTTTTTTTGTTTTTGTTTTTGTTTTCTTCTTTTTTTTTTTTTAATTTTTTTTTTCAACGTTTATTTATTTTGGGACAGAGAGAGACAGAGCATGAGCGGGGGAGGGGCAGAGAGAGAGGGAGACACAGAATCGGAAACAGGCTCCAGGCTCTGAGCCATCG
>NW_024412396.1:71805559-71849533 GCF_014898765.1 Herpailurus yagouaroundi
ACGGACCGCGAGATCGTGACCTGGCTGAAGTCGGACGCTTAACCGACTGCGCCACCCAGGCGCCCCGTTTTTGTTTTCTTCTAAAGAAAGGGCACATACTTGAGCAGGGAAGAGGGGCAGAGAGTGAATTTTTAAAAAATTTGTTAACGCTTATTCAGTTTTGAGAGACAGCATGAGTGGGGGAGGGACAGAGAGAGAGGGGAGACGCAGAATCCAAAGTGGGCTCCAGGCTCTGAGTTGTCAGTGCAGAGCTCCATGTGGGGCTCAAACCGATGAACCATGAGATCATGACTTGGGCGGAAGTCGGCCGCTTAACAGACTGAGCTACCTAGGCACCCCAGGAGAGGGGAGGGAGGGGGGCAGAGAGAGAGACACAGACAGACAGAGACAGACACTTACGAAGGCTTCACACTCAGCCCAGAGCCTGACTCAGGGCTTGAGCCCATGATCCTGGGATCATGATATGAGCAGAAATCAAGAGTCAGACACTCAACCAACCAAGCCACCCACCCAAGTGCCCAAGCTCCACTTTTTACACCTCTTACCTGGACCTAGGACCTGTAGAGTGCTTCCAGCCTTTCCAAATATTTAGTTACTTAATCCTGTCCTTTTTTTCTTTTTTTTTTTTTAATATATTTGAGTCTTTATTCAAAGTTTTGGGTTTTTTTTTTTTTTAAGTACTATCTACTCCCCCACTGTGGGACTCGAACTCACTGCCCCAAGATAGAGTCACGTGCTCCACTGACTGAGCTGCTAGCCAGGTTCCCAGTCCTACTACTTGGTAAATTATTTTGAGTCTCTTTGCTTTGCCTCTCAAACTAGGATGGGAGTGATGAGTGCTTTGGTGATGTAGAAGAAGACTGAGCAGTTGGGAGGTAGGGTTAGGACAGAGGCGTATTTATACATATTTATATAAGTTCCCTCTTACCTGTGGGGGTGCATTCCAAGACCCCCAGCGGAGGCCTGAAACCACGCATGCCTGAAACTACTGATGAAGAGTAACTAATGATAGAACAGTTACAACCTTTGGCTGTAATAAAAGTTATGTGGATGTGGTTTCTCTCTTAAAATGTTTCACAGGGGGTGCCTGGGTGGCTCAGTGAGTTGAGCGTGCGACTCTTGATTTGGGCTCAGGTCATGATCCCAGAATTGTCGGGATTGAGCCCCACGTAGCACTCTGTGCTGATGGTGTGAATCTTGCTTGAGGTTCTCTCCCTCTCCCTCTGCCCCTCCACCCCCTCTAAAATTAAAAAAAAAAAAAAAAGTCTGTAATTGTCTGTGGTGGTACTGTACTCGTCCTTTTTTTTTTTTTTAAACTGTTTATTTATTTTTGAGGGGCAGAGAGAGAGGGAAACAGAGAATCCGATGCAGGCTGCAGTCTCTGAGCCGTCAGCACAGAGCCCGATGCAGGACTCGAACTCACAAACTGCGAGATCATGACCTGAGCCGAAGTCAGACGCTTAACTGACTGAGCCACCCAGGCGCCCCTCGCCCTTCTTACAATGGTGTGAGATGATGAAAGGCGTGTCTGAGGAGCAGATGAGGAGAGGGACCCGGGGCATGAACCACAGTGTGAGGCTACCGTTGGCCCTTTGACCAAACCTCGGGAAGATCCATCTGCTTCCAAACCATTTGAATACAAAGTGTGTGCCCCATTTACGGGTGGAATTGGCTAGATTTTGGTTTTTTTTTCCCTTCCATCTTAGGTCAGTTTACTTCATTCTGTCGGTTGTAGGTCATATGCGGGTGGCGACCGTTCATGGGTGCTGGAGTAACCTGATCCCAGTTTCGACTGGAAGTTCTCATTACGCCTTTTCCTACCACACTACCCCACTTTGAAGCAGTGACCTGTGTTCTCCGCTTTTTCCAAATAGGAACTGTGAAATTTGGCTTTAATTTGCTTTTTTTGTCCAGTTGTGTTCTGGTTCTCAGGATCCTAAATTTAAGTCAAACCCGTTATAGAGACTCACTGCGGTGAGACTTCGCTTGCCTCCCTGAAACCGTGCAGAGAGAATTAGCTAAGTCCCGCCTTCAGGGAACACTCCAGAGGGGCATCTATATATGCAGCAATTTGTAGAGGAGATTTAGATATTTTTGCTTCGTGAGTCTGCTTGGCCCAGGTGTGTATTTGATATTACACACCAGCCAGTAGGCGACCGTAACATACTTGACATTCAGAGCAGATCAGTTAATACTTTCCCCCTCCACAGGGCAAACCTGTTTCAGTAGTAATTATGAAATGAAACATTAAAATAATGGCCAGTGCAGAGAGTGAATTTTTTCTTTGTTTGAATACATAACAGCAAAACATTTTTTAATAAAACTGTACAAAAAGAAATAATACATTTCACTAATGTACTTTTTTGAACTAAGGGGCAAACACATATGTACTTATTGTCTGTAAATGTATTATATCATAAATTTATATTTGGCAAAAACTCCCAAAGCTTTCTTTTGCAAAAATGAGATTAAATGACCAGAAAATAGCAGACATTGACATTCTTTGATCTGTTGCATTAGTGTGTGTCCAGTTCTTGGAGAAAATGAGGCAAACGTTGTCTTTGATTTCTCTGACCATAAAACCTAGCGTCTTTTGTCATTTCTGTAGCAGCTTTTTTTTTTTAGTGTGATTTTTTTTCTATATAAATAGCTTATTTCCTGACATTTTGTGGTTTAATCCTTAATGGCCCTTTTGATGATTTCTGTGTGCTGGTGGTCTTCAAGGAGTTCAGCAAGTTAACTTTCGTGTAATGCTCTTTATTAAGGAATAAGTAACAAACGTAATAACGTGAAGTTTAAATACATATTATGAAAGCATACAGCAATTATTTAGAAAGACCCAACAAAAGATCTTACAAGGCAAGAATATTGTCACTGACACTGTTGAGAACTGCAGGTGTAGAGTGGTCATCAAAAGCAGATTGTCTTTAATCCGTGTGATTGTGGTCTGCAACACGTGCAGACCACGTGGTTATTGTCTATATTCGGGACAGACTGCCTTGACTGTGTGTCACTTTCACTTGGTAAGTGACTGAGTACAATTCTCGCGAAACAAAGCTAGTTTTCTTCCTGCATCTGGGCAGAATTCCTTAGGTCTCCTTTGCAAAAATGTCTTCCTCATTCACTGAACGTTGAAATCACTCAGATGTTCATTCTGAGCCATCGCCTCTCTCTGTTTTCTCCCATAGATGATATTATCATAGATTTCTCTGGCTTTAAACTCCGTCCACATGCCAATACTGTCCATGTAGTTCTCGTAGCTTTGATTTCTTTTATCCTCACATCTGCATATCCTAGTATCTCCTTGAAGTCTGTCCACTAGGTGTCTCACAGATACGTCAGATTAAAGCAGAATTCCAGGTCCTCTGTACACGTCTTTCCCCCATCTTTCTCTAACTTGGCTGATGGGATCCTCCCAGAAATGCAAGCAAGAGACTTAGAAGGCCTGCTTAACATCCTTAACGACCCCCACCCACCCATCTGATTCATAACCCAGGCATGTGTAGTCCTTCTCCAAAATAAAACTTGAACGGGTGGCTCGTGCAGTTAAGCATCAGACCTCAGCTTAGGTCATGATCTCACCTTCATGGGTTCGAGCCCCACATAGGTGGCATATGTGCACACCGTTCACAGCATTATTCACGGCAGCCAAAAGGTGGAGCCAACTCCTGTGTCCATCAGTAGATGGATGGATAAACAAAATGTGTGTACGCACGGGAATATTATTCGGCCATGGAAAAGAATGGGATTTTTTTGGTATATGCTGTAATACGGATGGACTTTGAAAACATTGTGCTTAGTGAAAACCCCAGATGTGGAAGGACAAATACTGTTTGATTCCATTTATAGAAGATACCTGGAGGGGCGCCTGGGTGCCTCAGTCAGTTGAGTGTCCAACCCTCGATTTCGGCTCAGGTTCACGATCCCAGGGTTGTGGGATCAAGCCCCGCATCCCGCTCTGCGCTGAGTGTGGAGCCTTCTGAAGATTCTCATTCTCTCCCCCCCACTCCTTCCCTCTCCCCCTCTTCTTCCTCCCCTCCCCGCTCACTCTTGCTCTCTCTCGTGCTCTCTAGAATAAAATAAAAATAAAAACTTCAAAAAAAGGGACCTGGGATAGGCAAATGTGTAGAAACAGGAAGTAGAATAGAGGTTACCAGGGGAAGGGGGCAGTTACTGTTAATGGGCACCAAGTTTCTGTCGGGGATGATGAAATGTCAGGTATACATAGTAGTGATCTATAATGTCAATATATGCATGTATATTGAGTGTGAATATACCTACTGCCACTGATTGCACATTTATGGTGGATAAATTGGTTACAGTGGTTAAAATGGTTACATTTACAAATGACTAAAATGATCAACACTATATTAGTGTCTATTTAATGAAAAAGTTTTTTAAAAAAATAAAAAGGAAACCATGAAAATGGGAGTGGGGGAGGCTGGCAGGCTGGGTTTGGCTCACTGGCTGTACTTGGGGATTGTAAAACTTGTCAGTCTCTACTTACACTCATTTCACGCATGTTTTGATTGTAGTTCTTAGTGATGTCAGTGACTGTTTTCTGGGCCCTTTGATGTTCTTCAGTGTTCGAGCTGAGAACCAAGTCTGGAGCCTGAGGAAGCATTTCCTCATTTGACTTGTTTGCGTCCCCCCACAATTCAGACGTTCAAGTCCCCCAGTGTGATCTTATTTGGAGGTGAGGCCTTTGGGAGGTAATTAGGTTATGAGGTGGAGGCCTCACGATGGGATTGGTGCCCTTGAAAGAAGGGCCACGAAAGAGATGATGGCCATCTCTGCCACGTGACAGCAAGAAGGCTGTTTGCCAGCCGGCAAGAGCGCCCTCACCAGGAACTGAATTGGCTGACGCCTCGATCTGCAGAACTGTGAGCAATAAACACCTGTTTAAGCCTCGCAGTCTGTGGTAGTTGTGCTGTAGCGGCCGCAACCAGGACGGCTCTCTCACTAGAATAGAAGTTCCGTGAGGGCAGAGGCTTTGGTTTCCGGGGCCTTAGAACGGTGCCAGGGGCATAGGGAGGCCTCAGTTGATGTGTGTTGAACTGTGCAAGGAATAATTCAGCCTGTGACCCTTTAATCCAGGAGCCGAGCTGGCCGGCCACCTTCTGCCCTAGCCTCTCCCGAACAGTGGCTTCCTCAGAGCAGCGGTGATCATCAGCCTTGCTAGCATCCTTGTAACAGGAGCACAGAACATCCGTAAGAAACATAGCTCCCCTGCCCTTCAGAGCATTTCTGCAGCACCCGAAAGTTGATGGAGAAGTTGTGCCTCCATTGGAAGATTGGAAGGTGAAGGAGCGAGGACAGTGCTGGGAAGAAGTTAAAGAATCCGGTTGCGGTGCAGAGTCCTACCTAGCTTTCGAGCTTAGGATCATTAACCATGTCGCCTGGCCTTCCTGAAGGCATGCAGCTAGTTTTTCCCTAGGCTGCTTTGTCTGTAAAGAGGTGACCTGGGATATGTTGTCGAGATCATTCTCGGTCCGAACAACAGGCGGCTGGGCCTAACAGTGAAGTACACACACATCTGAGAGTTAGGCTTCCTGGGTTCACACCTGCCCCTTACCGGACTAGTTATCCCTGAGCCGGCTGCTTAGCGTCTCGGTGCCTCAGCCTTTTCTCCTGGAACGTGAACGAGCTCATTTGTCCACTTCCAGGGCGATAGTGCTGTAATTAAAACAGTGGCTCCACGTCAACATTCAGTGACATGTTGGCTGCTATTACTATTTTCTGATTCCTTGCAGTGATGAATAACATTTTCTAAGACGAAGCGTGGTGGGAGAAGAGAGACACTTAAAGTTTAAAAGTGTCCTGTTCTGTGCTTTTCCTCGCCAGGAGTGACTGAACATGATAATGACCAAAGGAATCGAGTAAAGCTACCCTCTGTCTGCATCTTGCCCACATACCCTGATGTCAGCCGTGTGTTTAAGCAGCTGAACATAGTTGTTCAGCAGTAACAGCAGCTGTAGGGTTTGGTTTGATTTGGTGTTTGGTCTTGTTTTTTAGCTGGTGGAAAGGTAAGAATTGAATAAGCCTGTTTTCACTTTGGAGAGTCCTTTGGTTACAGCTGTTTGTGAAGCATTTTGATGAAGAAGCAGAAATTTTCAGTTAGCAGGCATCTGGGGGCGCCTGGGTGGCTCAGTCGCTTAAGCGTCTGACTTCGGCTCAGGTCACGATCTCGTGGTTCGTGAGTTTGAGCCCCGCATGGAGCTCTGCGCTGACAGCTCAGAGCCTGGAGCCTGCTTTGGATTCTGTGTCTCCCTCTCTCTCTGTCCCTCCCCCGCTCACGCTCAGCATGTCTCTCTCAAAACTAAGTAAACATTAAAAAAAAAAGTTATACCTCAAGGGTTCACACCACAGGTGGAAATACATCAACTGTATTTTGTGCATCAGGTGATCTTTATGGCATACAGGGCATCGTTACAGCAGAGAACAGAATTGGAAGGATGAATTAAGAAATTGATGGTCGTTGAGGTTTGAGATGAGGGTAGGAGCTACCTTGATGGCCATGGGGCAAGGGGAGAAGACCTTTCAAAAATCAGTAGGATTTGCTATCTGGGATGTAGGATATTAACGACGGGGGTCAGTATTCCTTATTTTTTTAACCTGTTGGACTTGTGACGATAAGCCCTATGAGTAGAGGTGTGCATTCTTGGAACGTGTATTTATCGGGGGCCAATTATGCACAGACTGAACAAGGCCCTGGGATCAGAACTGACAAGCATCCCCGTCCTTGTGGTCTAGCGGGAGAAGCCGACAAAAAGCATAGTGCTGTCATTCTGAACTTGCACGAGCACGGGCCACAGGGTTGGGGTGAAGGGCTGGGAGTCCTTAGAGGAGCTGAAAGGCCATCAAAGCCGGAGCAAAGAGTACGGGGATAGCAGCAAGAACTGGTGGGGCTGGAGTGGGAGGCGGGAGGCCAGCTTCAGGGCGAAGGCTGGGGCAGGAGCTTCCAGTCCGCGGGGCCGCTTCAGGGGTGCGTGTAGGGTAGACAGAGAGCAGAAGTCCGAGAGGTGGAGGGAGGAGAAGCCAGTTCCAGAAGTGGGAGCAGCCCCAGGCAAGTGGAGGCGGAGTCAGGAATGGAGACTATCCCAGACCAGCTAAGACGGCCACACTAGCACAGAGGTTTGGCATCGCAGATTTTGGTGACCTTCAAGCAGAAACGGGATTTCAAGAGATGGAGGAGGAAGCCTGGGTGGCTGAGACACGAGGCTTAGCGGCTGTAAATCAGCCGCGTCAGAAGCTGCTCGCGAAAGCCCTTTTTGTAGTTCTTTAACGTATTTGCCCACGCATACATTTTTGCTCCACTAAAAATAATCTTCTGGCGTGTTTCAGATGAAAAAAAAGATATTGACCATGAGACAGTGGTTGAAGAGCAGATCATTGGAGAGAACTCCCCTCCTGATTACTCAGAGTATATGACAGGAAAGAAGCTTCCTCCTGGAGGGATACCCGGCATTGACCTCTCAGACCCCAAACAACTGGCGGAATTTGCTAGGTAAGACGGAAGAACTTGCCTTGCTTTTTAATGGTACAAAGTGCTTGAGTGTCGGCAGCTGTGGTTTTGGTGCCTAAGTTACAAGGGCGGTTTGTATTCTTGCTCTAGGGAAATGTCTGAAAACAAAAGCAGTTAGTTTTATTTTGAGTAGGAACTATGCTATTAGTGTGAGTGGCACCATTTTAGATCCTTGCAGGCAGTGAGATGCAGCGAATACTTCTTAATTTCATAATTGATACTGCCTGTGAAAAAACTGCACATAATTTGTTTGGAAGCCGCTGTCTTAACACAACTCCCCCCCCCCCCCCCCCCCCGCCGCCGCCCGGCATACATTGTAAATTTGAGGGTATCGTGCCGGACCCAGCTGCAGGGGCCCTGGGCTGCTTCTAGACCTGCGCAGCTGGCCACTGGGAAGGCACGTCCGTTCGTACTGCAGCACGCCATCAGTTAAGCTCCCAGTGTTTTGTTAATTAAAGCTGGCATGACAGGATGAGATCAAGCATTTTCAGGGCCAGGACCCCCCGTGACCGTCCAAGGTGAGCAGTCAGGACGATCTGAACCCACTGCAGGTTTGTCTTGTCCGAGACGGGCTGGGTTCCCACAGAAGCCTCTGCCGCTTTTCATGTTGTTTATTTTCCAGTGCCGTTTGGCAGTCGTTATGAGGATGTGAGAACACACTCAAAGACAAACTTGTAAATAAAGTGAAAAGAACTCATAAACTCTGGAGCAGAAGGACTACTTCTTTTCCCAACCTGAGGGTGAATGAAGCCTGGAATAGCCAGGAAATTTAGTTAGGCAGGGGCAGGAACAGGAAGAGAGAAATCTTTGTGATCCCACACCATCTAGGAACAGAACGGGGCCCTCTCTTTTCTTTCTCCTGAGAGCAGAGGGGAGTAGATAAGAGCTGGAGGCCCTGGAATGTCCTCGTTTCTCCCAGCCCTGCCGAAAACAAGGTGGGTAACCTCCTGCCATTTGGGGCCTCAGTTTCACCACGTGTCAAGTATTTTGTCAAAAAGGGGTTTGTGCCCTTTTGTCCTATCCTGTGAAACTGCAGTCATGGAGAATTATACACATTAGCTTATTTCTGACTGATCACGGCTTACCCAAAAAAGTTCAGGCTTCTGTCCTCATTGAGGACACTTTGTCCCGGCTTTTGTTGCCTTCATATTTTAAATACTGGTATGTTACTCAAATATTAACTCCATACTTTCCCCAAAAAAAGCAAATAAAAATGGAGTCTGTAGATACATAGCAATGAGATTAGAGTATTTGGACAGATTTGAGTCAGATTTCTTGCCAGTGTTTAGTATTGTCAACGTATTTTTAAAGTTAGTCACATCTCATTACTGCACTTGGACTTCAGTGAGGATAGGGGCTGCTCTCTCGGGTAGAGACACGGAGCATAGGAATCATGGAAAGCTTGTAGAAGGAGTGGCATGTGATCTGAGCCTTGTAGACGCTCAGATTTGGTGGGCAGACGGGGTTTCCTCGGGACTGATGGCTGGTGTGGCATGTGCACAGTGGAAGGTGCGTAGTCAGCCCTCATCCACTCTGTGTTCAGAAAAATAGGTTTGGCTGGGAATTCAGATGCTCACAGGGAGGCAGTTGGAGTTTAAGAGATCGTTGAGCTCTGTGAGTACTGGGCCAACGTATGTGGACATTTTCAGCGTGAAGCGGGCGGGGGCCAAAGGTGTGTGAACAGTACAGAAGGGGCTCTGTGATCAGAGGTGGACTTGGAGAGGATTCCATTTCAGCCGTCTCCAGGCTGGCTTGGTGCAGGTGCAGCCAGCAAGAGGGAGAGGTCACGGAGGCCCGAGCCAGGACTGTGGCGGCCAGACTATGAAAGAATCGATGTGATCAATGTGGCAGGGGATGGTGGAAAAAATTGAGAGCCAGTCCGGCTGTGTGTCTCAGCGAGAAAGGAATCAAAATGGATGTTCAAAGCTTTGCACCTTAGGTGACAGGAGATTGGGAGAGGGTGCCGGTCTGGGGTTCAGGGTCGGCAGTGTTTGGTTTTAGATGCTAATGAATCATCCCTGTTGGACTCGAGGTGGTTTCAGGAAGTAAGTTAGGGCTAGACTGCTCTGATGCGGGGAGGGTGAAGCCGGAAGGTGCCTCGGACGGATGTGCCGTGAGAGGGTGGTTGCTGAGAGGAAAGACCGCAGCACAAAGGCTCGGGAAAACCCTGTGCCCGGAGGGTAAGGGAACCAGTGACAGCCGAGAGGGCCCGTTCGTGCAGATAGGGGGTGGATTGGGAGAGTAAGGACAGCGTCACAGAAGCCTCTGGGCTGGTCAGAAGGTCTGAGAGAGGGACAAATGACATTTCTCTAAGTTCGACATCACGAAGTATTTCAGTGGAGGAGCAGAGGGTAGGCAGGGTTTTACGGAGAGAAGGAACCTGGGGCTGTTGAGCAGAACAGTGACCCTCGGCCTTGTTCCTTCTCGCTGACGAATTGGGGTAGCTGATCTGAAAGCTCGGCCCTATACTCAGGAGGCCCGTGTCACTGTTGTGGAGTAGACGTTTCTGCTTGTTTTCATGTGGCCTTGCCCGGGCATCAGGGCTGTCTTCAACCCCACGAAATCGGAATGAGACTGTTCTTCACCAGCAATAATTAGAAGACAATGGAGGCACGTTTTGCGATTTGTGAGGACAAGTTACTACAGACCTGGAATCCTTGATCCAGCCGAGCTGCCAGTCAAATACCAGGCAAAATAGTGGCGATTTTAGACACGGAAGGATTTGTTTGATGTTGCACGCACCCTTTCTGAGGGGGTCACCTGCAGATCTACTCCAGCACATCCAAAGAAGCCTTCCTAAAGAATCTGGTGAACAGACAGTCAAGAAGGCAGCTGTGAGGCAGGCTGGAAACACGTTCAACTCAGAATAGAAAGTTGGGTGAGTTGTAACAGTTTCTTCAGGAAAAGTTGAGTTCATTCCGCAGTGGGAATGGAGAATGGGTAGGAGGGGAAGCCAGGAGATGTTAGTGGTACGGGAAAGAGTTTTCTAAAAAAGGAAGATAATCAGAAACCCCCTGAAGAGAGAGGCAGTGCTAAGAAAGCCATGGCCTAAAAATGGGCATAAATTTGATAAAGTGCAGAGAACGTGTTTGCCCCGACTCTGCAAGTCTCTCTGCGTCCTGAAGCCCCCGCGTTGGGCCCCTCGAGCAGGAAATGCGGTCCTAGTGCACAGGTACGTTCTGCAGTAGGCAGTGTGTGTATGTAATCTGAATATAGTGTGTTTCTTTGCTAATGAGCCTGTTAAAGATTTCATTCTGTGTGCGGAATAGAATGAGATCTTGCTCTTCCTGACGGTGTATACAAAGTGGGGGTATACGGTTGGGTGCACGCTCATCCCTGTTGTCCATAGTGTCGTGGAACAGGTCATGTCAAGCCTACCCAGTCTCTAATTGGACGGTGGCGGTGGTGAGAGATGCTGGAGCCTGGAATGCCCTATTTTGTTAGGTCTTTGCGTTTTGAGAATGGGTGTGACCAGCTGCTGAATAGGGTTCTTCAGGGGCCCTGGCACTGGGGACGGGGGCTCTGAAAGCCAAAGACAGAAAGGCACCAAGTTTCCAACTGTCGGTGGCCAGACCCCATCGTCTTCATTCGTAAAGACCCACAGAACTTGCTCTGCTGGCCTCCCGTCTCTATCCACCTCCACTCTGTGACTCAGCTGTTGGCTTGAGGCGGCGTGTTCGCTGCTTTTCCCTCTCCTGCGTGCGCCCTGGACCTGAAAACTGAGCGAGGAATGGTTCGGGTGCCCTGCCACACCGAGCCTAGAAAACCGGTCAGTGGTAAATCGGTTACACGCGTGGGAGCAAGTATAAGAAATCAGGGCTTTAATTTGAAAGTCCTGGTATTGGGGCGGTGCCTTCGTTCTTTTTGATACTTGAAAAAGTGGTCGGTGGGTGGCACCGGGCGAGTTCCACTTCCTGGTGAAATCAGACAAGCTGTGTGCCCTTTTCATCAACTAAAGTTAGCCCTTGGGAAACCCGTAGTCTAGAAAGAGCAGAATTAAGAGCGGTTAGGTCAGTCCCAGGTTGGTCATTTTTGTCGTTGTCCACTCCCACCCCGAGACTCCTTCATGGGGTCAGCGTAGAGAGGAGATGTGCTAGTGGGGCCGAGAGGACCATCGTGGGAATATGTACCGTCTGCTTCGCTCATCTGTCTGGGGCAGCGGTATTCTCTGCACCGGGAAGGGAGGGGAGCTGCGGCTGTGGGTAGAGCCATGCCCGGGGGCCTTCCGACCCAGCCCCACCAGCACGGTCACCCGTCACTCACGGTCACGGTGGGGGTTCTGGTCTGGAGGCGACGAAGCTTGTTTGGCAGCAAACGGGCTGATTTTCATTCAAGAATCGGCTCCTTCAAAAACGCTTCATCTTGGCTTCTGGGGCAACTTAGAACTTTGGCGGTTTCCCCCTGCTGAAAATTGTGCCAGGAAACTCCTGCCGGTTTTGGCCCCGGAGTCCAGGCTTTACCGTGTTGTTCCCTCCACGTGTGCGGAGTGAGCTGGTGGGAAGCCGGCGGCCAGGCCACCGGGAGCCCGGGCCCCGTTTTTATAACAGAGCAAGAAGCTTCTCTTGTTGGCTGCCTGGCTCCTGCTTGTAATTCGCAATACATTGAAGGCGCCTTTCTGTTTGTGCCATTTTTCTCCAGTCTCTCAGCCCTTCAGTTGAAAACGGGGGCTTAGAGCACCAGAACCTTCTGGGTTGTTGAGTCTGACTGGCTTTTTTTTTTTTTTTTTTAAAGGAACGAACTCATTTTTAGCTAGGCCCACTTAGCACACAGCCGGGGATAATAATAGCTGCCATTCCCCCAAGAGCTTCGTGTACATCATCCCTTTCAGTCTTGGCAGCTCTAAAGCAGGTAGCATTCTGCCTTTTTACAGAGTAGGAAACTGAGGCTGAGAAGTTCAGTGATTTGCTCAAGGTCACGCGGCCATAGGAGTCCCCGCCAGGTCTGCCCCCGTTCTGGCTCCGCCACAGCGCCTAGCCACCGTCCCTGGTGTCCTTTGCAAAGGATCCCAGTCAAGCAGAAACTCCAGTCCTGGTTATTCTGAGCATTTGGGACGGGCTGAGGAGATGTTCTGAGTAGCAGCATAGGATTTTAGTCTTTTTAAACTTTGTTCTTTTTTAGGATTTCAGCCACTTTATTTTGTAGGTTTATATATCAGTTGGTGCCACGAAGATTTTAATTTTAGTCTTTATTTGCGCATGCGCACACACGCACACACACACAAATACTTTTCAATCTAGGTTTTGGAAAATGACCTTTTCAGTGTTTGCCTTCAAGTAAAATATAAAAGGTACCAACATTACTGCCTCATTTGCCACTCTGTAGTGAAGAAGGAGGATTTGCCAAGGAACTTAAGAGTGGCCGCAGTTAAGCCTTCCACTTCCTTCTTGAGTCCAAGGGTGTTTGTCCAAGTACATTTTAAACTTTCATTCTGAAATCAGTGATACTGCTAAATGCTGGCACACATTTTGCAAATGACATTTTAAGAAGAATACCATTTTGATAATGGTAATAATGACATTTAAGAAATCGAGAGTTTGGTAAATGGTACAGGGTACTATGCTCTTTAATTTAGTGTATATTTGAAAATTTCCATGATCAACATTTTTTGAAAATCAAGTTCCTAGGAATAAATTTTTTTTTTTAATTTTTTTTTCAACGTTTATTTATTTTTGGGACAGGGAGAGACAGAGCATGAACGGGGGAGGGGCAGAGAGAGAGGGAGATACAGAATCGGAAACAGGCTCCAGGCTCTGAGCCATCAGCCCAGAGCCCGACGCGGGGCTCGAACTCACGGACCGTGAGATCGTGACCTGGCTGAAGTCGGACGCTTAACCGACTGCGCCACCCAGGCGCCCCCCTAGGAATAAATTTAAGAAACTGTATGGAAGGTAGCATGGGCACACCCGTCCTACTGATGCAGGCACCTCACTGACATTGACCCCAGATGGGTGGGACAGGAAGTGGTTGTCTGTGACTTAATCTGTCAGAGTCAGTTTATTAACGTAATTTGCATAGAGTGAAATCCACCCTCTCTTAGGTGAGTGCCACCTGAGAGAATTTGGACAGGCGCAGTCATGTAGCCACTTCCGCAGTCGAGACAAAGAGCATTTCAGTGCAGTCGTCAAAGGATGAACATTATAAAGACTGAAGCTTGGTTCTTAATAGACCCTTTTTTATTTTTAATAAAATACTACTGACTGGAGTAGAACCCTTTTATGTGAATCACTGTTGTCTTCCGAACTCTGCTGTTACCTCCAGGTGGCGCAGTGGCACCAAATTTCTGTTCTCCTTAGTTCTGCGAGCTCGTTCTTGAGCTCCAGGATTTAGTGGTGTTTAAGATAACCGGATAGTTCAGAGCCCTGTATACAAACAGGCACTTAGAAAGTATCTGCTAACTGATGGGGTGATCTTCCAAGTCCAAGAAAGAACGTGTTTTCTACAGGGTTGGAAGGGGGGCGGGTACCAAGATGAAAATGCTCTGCTAGAATTTAAAGTGGGAAGGGTATGCGGCTTTGAACAAACTCCTTAGAAGTAAATTACACATCACTTCTCGGGCCTTTTGGCTGAGATCAAGTGAAGTGTAGAAATAAGTCACAGCCACCAGGTAAATTGTTTCAATGATGCTCGCCCAGGGATGGAGAGTTTTAACTAGGTGACTATGTGAGTTCAGGTTTTATCAAGCGGAAGCTCCAGGTCGCCCTTTTCCCAGACCGAGGGTGAAGAAGGGTATTGTTAGGGCCTTGGCTAACTTAAAGAAGACCACAGAGATCTTTTGTACCGAAAGAGCGCTGGTAAGTTAGCTCTTCTTGGGAAGGCCTCACTGACTTTGTTGCTTACCTGTTAACTGTGTGTCCTCACCTAGGAGCGTGAGGTGACAGACGTAGGGACAGGAGAGAATGTCTGTTTCAGACATGTAAATCTGTTTTTCTAGTTTTTCTAGGAACTCTTAATCTCTCACCCCTCTACCACACACAGATCTGTAGGGAGTATTTGGAGAGAGAGTTTTGACAAAAGACCAGAGGTTGGTTCAGTGGAAATAGCAGGTAGGTAAGCTATCAAATCAGCGAGCTCTCTGGGTAGTGACTCCGCACAGGGCTCTCCCCGCTGCCCACGTACGTGATCAGGCCTCTTGTTTTACCCGGTCCCGGAGCAGGGCCAGAAATCGCGGTCGCTTAAAAAAAAAAAAAAAATGCACTTATTTTTTTGAAAAATGGTCATCTCCCCCCCACCGCCACCAAAAGTAGTATGATAAAAATTAAACATTGGGAAAGGGAAAGGGAAAGGGTATGGGGTGTTCCCGCCTGGCCACCAGGGGCTCCCATAGGAACCCATAGGGGCTTCTCCGTCAAGCCTCGGGACCAACAGTTTGTTACTGTGTCTCTTTCCAGAGATAATGTAAGTAATTCTGTTTACAAGAACTGTTCTGTACCTTTTAAAAAAGTATTTTAGAGATAAGGCCCGTCAGTATGAAATGAACCCTCCCTCCCTTTTTTTGTAGCGGTATGGGAGGGATGTATGTCCCAAGACCCTCCCATACCTGCCGCTTCCTTTTCACAAGGCAGCTTTACCATCACAGCTGCTGCTCCTGGACACCATGCTTTGCTCCCGCCAGGAGATTCCTCTGTGGTCTGGGCCGGTGGTCTCTTGTGTTATTTAAAGAGCTTGAAGGAAAGAGCAGGTACTGGAAGCACCCTGACCTCAGGGCCGGTCCGTTCCGAGCTGCCCCCGCTCACTCGCTGGGAGACCCTGGCAGCGGCCCCACCTCCGCGAGCGCCAGCTTCCGCATCTGTGAAATGGGAAGGTGCTTCCCGGTCACGGGTGCTCGCTGCGGTGGTCGCATCCCTTCCCTCCTGGACGCGTGTTGTGATCTTAGTGGTTTGTATCTATAAGGAAAACATTTCAGGGGCTATATGATTTATGCCAGATGAGTCTACCCACTCCTACAAATCTCTTTCTCTCTCTTCTTTTTTTTTTTTCTTTTTTTTTTCTTTTTTGGTAAGAATGAAGCCAAGAAAAATTAAAGAAGATGATGCTCCAAGAACAATAGCTTGCCCTCATAAAGTAAGTAATGCTAGGGGGAAGGTCTTCGTTAAACTGCCAGCAAAGATTTAGAGAGCTCCTGAGAAATCTGCACTTTAATTTCCATCTGATAATTAAGCGAGGAACTACAATCTTTGGTTTCTAAATTCAGGAGGCTCTATTTGTGATGTAAGTTTTGTTGTTCAGTAAAGGCCACTTAAACGTAAATGGTATTAAATGGGGTTACTGTAGGGTGCCAATGTTTTTACTCTTATTATATATTGAATATGCAGTGTTAGGATTTTATTTCTCCTTACTGGATCATTAACAAGTCAGTCTTAAGACTTTGGATTGTGTCTCACCCGCGGACCTTTATGGGACTGTAAACTCATTGTGGAAATTTGGAAATTATTTTGGATGTCACTAAAGCAAACCTAATAAACTTCATATCCTGCACAATTTTCTTAATTTACCCTGTCAATTGTGTGTTACTCGAGGGGTGCTTAATTGTTTTCAAATGTGGTTAGCCTTCCAAACAGAAGGCCGGTCTAAAAAGTCCTTGGAGGTGTTGGCTGGGTGTGTTTCACACCTAATTGGATGGATGGAAAACTAAACAGAGAAAGAAGTACCACCTAGGCGAAGAGAAAGAAGAGAGAAATGTTTAATGGAATAAAGAATTTTTTTTAAAGATGAACAGTTGGAGGAAGAGAAGTCTCAGTTGGTCCTTGTGTTGACCTGCCGGCTTCTTTGCGTCCTTTTTTTAACGCTCTCACCGTGGAGATCCTGAAATGGGAAACTATTTCCTTTGGGGCCAAAAAGCAAATAAGCATTTGAAAACAGTTACGCCTTCCGAGCCTGTCGTCCCCTCTAACTTCTCTGTGTCCTTCTTTTCCAAATTACGTTTTTGAAAATCCCATCTTCTAAATGGAAACCCAGACTGAGGGTCAAAGGGGAAAAGCTGTGGCTCTCCCCTCCCGGGAAGACCCCGGTGTGCTGTCTGCCCACCCCACTCCTCCATCCCTGGACAGCAACTGCAGAAGAAACTGCCAGGGCCGCGAGGCCATGCTTCTCGGGAGCACCGCGTGCCCGCCCGCCTCCCCCCCCCTGCCCTGGTGCCCGCGCGCCCGCTTCTCTTCTGGTGTCTCACCAAGTCAGTTTCTTCTGTAGTTGTCATTCCTTGGAGACGCTCTTCTTTCTCTGTCAAGAAAGGGGAAGAGGCAAAGAGAGAAGAGGGAACAGTGGGCGACGGAGGACAGCCCATTCTTGCAGCACAGAATAAGGGGCCCACCCAAGGTCGTGGTGGACAGCCGCCAGTTCACCTCCTTTGGTTTATCAGGGCTTGTGTTACTTCGTCGGGGTGGGGGTGGGGGTGGGGGTGGCCTATCAGGTGAGGCGGCTGCGGTGTGGCCGGAAGCCAGGGTGCTGGGTTCTATTCCCAGCTCGGCTCCTACTAGCGGTGTGACCTTGGGCAAGTCTACCTGAAGACATCTCTGAGCCTCAGTTTCCTCCTCTGTAAAACAAGGGTTTGCATTAAATGAGAAGGCCCTTTCCAGCTATCTGGTTTTTTGTCTTAAATGATATAACATTTCTGTTGTAATACTAAGTAAAATTTAAGGGGGGGCGTTGGGGGGTTACGTGGTTTCTTGTATCAGTGAAGGCTATTAAGCGGTTGGATCCTTTGTAACAGCTGCAGTGTGAACCACTAAGCTTCTCTCTCTGTTCGAAGGGCTGCACAAAGATGTTCAGGGATAACTCTGCCATGAGAAAACATCTGCACACCCACGGCCCCAGAGTCCACGTCTGTGCAGAATGTGGCAAAGCTTTTGTTGAGAGCTCAAAACTAAAACGACACCAACTGGTTCATACTGGAGAGAAGCCCTTTCAGGTAGAGCCAGTCCCTTCCCCTTCCACGCCGCCTGCAGGTGTAGGCAGGGCCGTGGGTGCTCGGGAGACGCAGCCCAGAGACCGAGCGCTCTGAGTACTCTTCTGCGGGAGACGAAACTGGTGTCCCGAGGAAATACTGAGAAGGGCTGCCTGGCTCTCGACTTCCCCACAGGCCGGATCTCAGGTCCTGGAGGCGGGCTGTAGGGTGGGGGTGGGGTGGGGGGGGTTTGAGGGGGCCTATTTCACCTGCAGAGAAGAACAGGATTGCTCAAGTAAGCCTAAAACTGCATTGCTAGTGCGCTCACGGTGGTGTGCAAGCAGTTTGTTTTCTGTGGTTGATTTAAGCATGTTGAGTTCCTAATCGACCAGAAACTCACGGCATCTTACTGGACGAGAATAAGGATAGTTAACGTTTTGTCTTGTCTTTTAGAAACCCGTGACCAGTGAACGAACTAGCAATACAGCTCTAACGGGTTTTTTTTTTTTTTTTTTTTTTTTTTTTTTAACTTTTTTTAATGCTTATTGAGCACAAGTGGGGGGGGAGGTGGGGGCAAAGAGAGCGAGACTCAGAGTCTGAAGCAGGCTCCAGGCTCTGAGCTATCAGCACAGAACCTGATGCGGGGCTCGAACTCCCAAACCATGAGATACGACCTGAGCCAAAGTCAGATGCTCAACCGACCGGGCCACCCAGGTGCCCCTTATTTAACTTTTATTTAAGTAATATCTGTACCCCATGTGGGGCTCAAACTCACGACCCCAAAACCAAGAGTCACATGCTTTTCTGACAGCCAGCCTGGCATCCCAACAAGGTGCTTTTTGACGCTTGACACCAGAACTCTTCCTAATCATTTGTTTATTTAATGTTGGTTTAGATTAGAGAGACAGTGAGCTAGCGGGGGAGGGGCAGAGAGAGACGGAGACAGAATGCGAGGCAGGCTCCAGGCTCCGAGCGGTCATCACAGAGCCCGATGCTGGGCTCAAACTCACACGAGCCGTGAGATCATGACCTGAGCCGAAGTCAGACCCTTAGCCACCTGAGCCACCCGGGCTCCCCTCATTTGTATTTTATTATTTGAAACATTGACAGAAATACGAACACCTTACCATGATACCGAGGGAGATTCTTGGTTTTTCTCCTCCCTCGTACTGAAATAAGTCGTGAGGTGGGTTCAGGAGTTACCCTGTGACGGGACGGGCACGCTTCCCCAGAACAGGGAGGGAACGGTGTCTGGTGAGGGGAGCGGGCTGTTCTGTGGCGCAGCAGCCAGCTGCTCGCGCCCTCGGGGCCTGGTCAGAGTCTGAGCGGGTTCTCTCTGGTCTCTCCTGGACAGTGCACGTTCGAAGGCTGCGGGAAGCGCTTTTCACTGGACTTCAATTTGCGCACACACGTGCGCATCCATACCGGGGACAGGCCCTACGTGTGCCCCTTCGACGGCTGTAATAAGAAGTTTGCTCAGTCGACTAACCTGAAATCTCACATCTTAACACACGCTAAGGCCAAAAACAACCAGTGAGAAGAAGAACGGAGAAGACCCTTCTCGACCCCGGGGAGCATCTTCCAGGAGTGTGATGGGGAATAAAGACGCCTCTCCTTTGTATATTGTTTCTAGGAAAGAATTTTAAAAATGAATCCTACACACCTAAGGGACATGTTTTGATAAAGTAGTAAAAATTAAAAAAAAAAACAAACTTTAATAAGATGACATGGCTACGATGCTCTGTCTTGCTCTGTAATCTCGTTTCAAAAACACGGTGTTTTTGTAAAGTGTGGTCCCAACAGGAGGACAATTCATGAACTTCGCATCAAAAGACGATTCTTTATACAACAGTGCTGAAAACGGGACTTCTTTTCACATTCTTATAAATACGAAGCTCACCTGTTGCTTACAATTTTTTTAATTTTGTATTTTCCAAGTGTGCATATTGTACACTTTTTGGGGATATGCTTAGTAATGCTACGTGTGATTTTTCTGGAGGTTGATAACTTTGCTTGCAGTAGATTTTCTTTAAAAGAATGGGCAGTTACATGCATACTTCAAAAGTATTTTCCTGTAAAAAAAAAAAAAGTTCTATAGGTTTTGTTTGCTATCTTAATTTTGGTTGTATTCTTTGATGTTAACACATTTTGTATAATTGTATCGTATAGCTGTATTGAATCATGTAGTACCAAATATTAGATGTGATTTAATAGTGTTAATCAATTTAAACCCATTTTAGTCACTTTTTTTTTCCCGAAAAATACTGCCAGATGCTGATGTTCAGTGTACTCTCTTTGCCTGTTCAGTTACAGAAAGTGGTGCTCAGTTGTAGAATGTATTGTACCTTTTACCACCTGATGTGTACAGCCCATGTAACGGAAAGGGCAACAATAAAACAGCAATCCTACAGAAAGAATACGGCAGAAAAAGCTCTGTAAGCACAGTCTTCTTTCCTTTTGTTGTCCAGAATAATTCCAATTCTTGAGCCTCCCAGAAATCGGAAGCCAAATAAAGCAACTGAAGTTTCCTTTACTTTCGCGCTCAGCTACGGTGACTGGTGATTGGAGCAGCACATAGATGTTTTGGTCCTTCCTACGCGTGCTGAGCTCCGAGAGCGAGTAGGTGACAGGCATCCCGAGTTAAGGAACTACCTCAGAGGACCCCCAGCCGGACCCGTGGGAGATAGGATTTTGATTTTTAGCTCCCCCAGCAAAAGCGTGGCTGAAACAGTTGTGCCCCGGCCTGCGTGCGCGCTCCAGGTAAGCTGGCGACCAGGCGGGGCGCGAGCAGAGGGGGCAGCGGGCGCCTCTGCGGCTCGGGAAGCGCTTCCGGTTCTTGGCTGTTGGCTTGAGAGCCTTGGCTCCCCCATCCGGTGGGGTCTTCGCACGCTGGCAGATGCAGCAGTTGAGTGCCCAGCGGCTTATTAACGTCACGCTTCCAGCCGGGTACCGAGTGCAGATTGGCAGGGTGGTGCGATGATTAAGAAAGTTGTACTCAGTGAGTACTTGACCTCTCACGTTGTGACCTCCTAAATGTACGATTATAATTTTTGAATTTTACTTCGAGTCCCATATCGGGCTCGTGAGAATGTTTTATAAACCGCCGAGATGCAGCAAAATCCCATGTATTCAAAATGCAAACACACCGGGTGTCTCTGTGCTGTAGGCTGGACTCTGCAAGGTAACTGACAAACTAGCTAATGCCTGAGATTTATTTACAAGATGTCCAGGACACCATCGGGTCCAAGATGTAGCCCTGTCTCTTCCACCTTCTCCATCGGTCCCGCACAGGAGGGCTGGTGACCTAATGACAGTGACCCTGTGGCTCTCCAGAACTTTGAAGTGCCTTCTGAATCATGAAATGAAAATTTTAACTTCAGACGCTTTGTTTTATTCGTTCAGAATCTGTTATCCATTGGGTAGTTTGATGGAAGTGAGTTAATGAGAAGACCCCAGCTGTCCTCTGGATAAGCCAGGCTTTGCTGTATCTGGCAGGAGAGAGGTAAGCCCGCGGTGGAGGTCCCCTTCAGAGCCGCGCGCCCCGGCGCGCGCGCGGTTCTTTGGCCAGACCTGGGGCCGAGGCCTCTGCCGAGGCCCGTGGCGGAAAACGCCCACACCTTCCCTCCCCACCCTCAGGTGAGCAGTCTCTGGGTGGCCGTACCAAATGCCACTCTGGTGGGGTGGCCGTGTTAGGAGTCTGGAGCCTCGTCCCCTCCACCCCCACCCCGCCCAGCGCCACCACACGGGAGCCTGGTGCCCGCGCTGTCCTCAGGACTTCCGCCCGGGGACCCACGGCAAGACAGACTTGTGTCGCGCCAGCAACCCCAAGAGCCACGCCGTGACCTACAGGGAAGCCAGGCTCCCACGTGGAGCGAGGTCCCCCCCTTCCTCTGTGCCTTGATCCTTGGGGGATGCCTCGGTCATCTCTTGCGCCCCTTTCGTCTCTGAGTGAACCGTCGTCGCTCCCCGGGACTCTTTGCCCGTGTGTCACCTCTCAGTCTGCAGAGTTCATTGCTGACGGGAATTTGATTGGGGGTTTGAAGACCACGTAAGGTCCCAAGTTGGCGGTAACCTCTGTTCCCAGTAGTGTAGGAAACGAATCAGCGAGTGGCGGTGTTAAGGGTAGCTTGTTCTCATTGGCTGGAACCCAAACCCGTTTTGCTTGTGGTGAGAATTTATAATTTTGCTAAAGATGTGATTTACTAAAATTGGAAGTGGTGTTCTAACAGTGAGTCACTTGTCTTGAGGATTAATCTGATTTATAAGTAATACCGATAGACCTATTTTCTTACATCCCAGCGGAAACAAATGCACGTTTCTAGCGTATGTAATATAAAAACTCCAGAGGATAAGTTTACACTTTACAAGAAGTTGTTTTCTATTTTTGGATTTCTTATTATTTCCCCCCCTTTTTGGTAGTGGGGCTCAGGGGGAAGCGTAATATTTGTATAAAGAACTGTCACCCCAGAGTGACCTTTATTTTCCAAGGTGACATTGAACTCACGCTGTTGGTTTCACATGGTGTTTGTGTGCTGTGCCTAGATTCAAGGCCTGAGGATTTGAGGAAAATCAAGATTTCCCCCGCCCCGGGGCCCCCATTCGGTTTTCATGTGCAAGTTCTTTTAAATGTCACTTATTTTGCTGGATCTGAGTGAAGTAAGGCCCTTTGACAGCCTAGTATCTCAGTGCCTGCCAGTGTTTCCAAGCAGAGTTTCTAGATGGTGTCTTCACAGAGGAGAGTCACTTGCGTTCAGCCAGAACCCAGGGAGATTCGCGGTCGGCCTGAGCAGTTGCGGTGCCGTGAGGGGGCTTTACTGCCGCCCCCGCTCTGCCCAGCCACACTTAGCCACGGTCACTCACCTCCGAATGTATGTCCGTGGCGCAGGGGCGCAGGAACCCCTGGCCCTCCCGGAGACCCGATGACCCCGCCCGCACTCCGCACAGGCAGCGAGAACCCATCATTTCTTGTCTGACTCCTCTGTGGCCTGAGACGAGCACGGCTTAGGAAAGCCGTGCGTTATTCCTCTTTTGATTCTTAAGTTCCTTCTGTTTTCTGGACATGTGACCACCAGCAAGAGCAAGGATCCCAGAGGTTTGGTATAGTGGGAGAGCGGAAGCTGTTTACAGGCGTTCCCTTCACGCCACGACCCTGCCGGGAGGCCTCCTCCTAGCCTGCCTGTCGTTGGATGGCCGCAGACGCCCAGCCTTAGGGGGCAGGGATACCCGCCTGACTTTGTAGCCCTTTGTCCTGGCTCCTGTTGGCATTAGTCAAGTCCAGCGGGTGATGGCAGCACCCAGACTTCACCCCCAAGGCAGGGGAGGAAGCCCGGGTTGCAAGCTCTGCTTCCTTGCCGCTCCGGTCACGCCCTCCACTGCCCCCTGACTTACCGGCCTCGGCCTCCTTTGTCACCGCTCACGTTGTGCACAAGTTCCCTGCTTGCCCGAACGGCGTGAACGCAGGCCCTTCAGAGCAGCAGTGTCAGGCTCCTGGCCGTCCCTTCAAGCCGGAGAGGATGCTGGAAGGTGCTGGAGAGGATGTCTAAGCTGGGACCGTGCGGAGACAGACGGTGGGAGGGGGTGGGTGGCGTACTGCTGAGGCGCTTCCTCCGCTCCCCTTACAACAGCTGGAAGGGAATGTTGGAACGAAACGTTGGCCTGAGTTAGGTCAGCAGGCAAACGGGACTCCCCGCGAGCCGGTCACCCCGCTCCACTCCCCGTGTTTCCGACCAGCGTTGTGCGAGTCTGCAGAGGGTGAGCGGGTGCGGCGGGATCACGTTCCATCGAAGTCACGATGATTGATTTTCCACAAAGCGGCGAGTTTGATCCAGCTGACAGCTTTTTCGTTCCAGACAGGTGCCGTGAGAAACGGCATCGGGATGTCGCGGGGAGGGGGCAGGTGCCGTGCTGTATTCTGTCTGCTGCTCTATCTGGGGGCCACGCGGCGTCTGCGCACATAGTGGAGGGCAAGGGGCATCAGTACCGAACAGAGTAACCTTGTTTCTACGACATCCATAACTGTCAACCAGGCTCTAGTATCTCCGGACGGTGATCGGTCAAGCCATTTTCATAGAACAATTCTGTTTTTATTCACTTTCTGGTAACTTCCGTAGGCCCTGACTCAAGGACTTAGCGTCGTGTCTCATGTACATCTTTTCTTAAATGTTCTCTGCCATTTCTGGAATTGTCCTTGGTTTTTCCTTAGCTCATAGATCATAGATGCAGAAATATTATAGTATTTAAGGCATCCGCATCAAGCATCAGATGGCTTTGCATCCAGAAAAACATTTAACGATAACTCCGTTTGAAGCACCACGCATGTGTAACATGGCTCTATAAAATATAATAAACGCATAACGTTGTTAAGCTTTTCAATGCCTGTGGTTCTCGTTTGTCCCCCAGTCCTCCAAGCCGCCTCTCCCCGAGTCTCCTTACACGGGAAACCTGGCCACAAGCTGCCTGGGGTGGCTCCTCGTGGGTTTCCTTCCGGCATGGAAACGGAAACGCGCAGGATTCCACTCGTGCTGGCGAGAACTGCTTCCTGAACATCTCCCCGCTCCGAGATGGGCTGAGGGGCCAGAGTTTTCATGAAGAGCCCACCTGCTTTTCAGAAAGCACAGCACGGCCAAATGACATTCTCATGGCCCACTGATGCCCAGTGGCAGTTCTGGGAGCTCCGGTGCCTAAAAGAAGGGCTTACTAACTGGGATAAGACTTAACAGCCTGATAAACTATACCCCGAGAGCTCCTGAGGGTTTGGCTAAAAGCAAAATGCAGAGGAGCGTCCTGCTCTGTCCTGGCTGGGGCCCTGGTGTTTTGGTGTACTGATCAAGGAGATTCATGTGACTTTCCCTCCTTTTTGCTAATGATGGAAGGGGCTGCTGACAGAATGTTGCTGAGGTGGCGAGTCCCAGGCCCGCGTGAGGCCCAGAACTGCTGAGCGAAGGCTTGAGGTAGAGCTGAGCTGAGGGGCGGCCGTGGTCAAAGATCGAGTGTGCATTTCTGGGTTTTAGATGGGAAGGAAGCGAGGTCATGGAGGGCTGTGGAATTGCTTCCGTGGGCACCGCGGCCTAGCGGTGAGGCCAGCGTCCCTCCTTTGCCCTTGTCCCTATCTCCAGCTGGCTGTGGGGACATTGGTTTAGAACCTGACTTGCCCAGGACCATGCTCGGCACGGTGAGCATTGTTTCATTTTCTCCTCCAAACTGCTCTGGGAGGAGCTCTGCAGCACAGCCCCATGTCGTGGTCGAGGGTCACTGGCAAAGGTCCCGGCAGTCGGGATTCAAAACCCAGTCCCGCCTGCCTTCCTCCTGCCACTGGGCCCGCTGCCTGAGTGGATCTCCGACCCCTTACGAAGAAGCCGCGGTCCCTATTTAGGGGGCAGTACCATACCCGCCCTGCCCAGAGTCTTAGAGGGCATTCCTGGCCTTGGAAGCTGGCTCCTGGGGCTGCTCACGAGTGGCCAACAGGCCCCCTTATTCTGGTTCCCGGCTGCTCCTCTCCAGCTTCCTGCAGTCACTACTGAGCCAGTCTCCTAGCTGGGGCTCTCACCACCCCACCTGAACCTGCAGTGGCTCCCCTCTTCCTGCAGAACAAAATCCAAAGCTTTCCACCTATGCTCAAAGCTAAGCCCCAGCCCTGACCTACTTTTCCAACCTCTCTCTCCCACCACTCTTCACCTTCCCCTTGCAGTTTTTCATTTCCAAAGCTTCCCCTGCGCTGGAACTCCCAGGTTCGCTCATTCGTGCAACAACAGTCCGGAGGGCGAGCTGTGTGTCAGGCGGGGTTTTTTTCTGTGCTAATGGAACTTGCATTACAGCTAGCGGGGCGGTGGCAGGGCGGGCTCTGAGGAAGCTTGCGCCTAGCTGATAGTGACCTGGATCGAGCGCCCCCACCCCTTCCATCATCCGCTACATGTTGCTTATGTACTAGTCCCCATGAGTCCCAGGAGCTGGTGGCCAGAGCCCCTCTCCGGCCCTGGCGGGGCGGGGGGACTGCCCATCCTCCCCTCCCCACCGCCCCCTGCCTGGCCTTGGCAAATTCCTTGTCGCCTCTGCCCTGCCCTCCCTCCCGGGCTGCTGGGCCGCAGGGCCCAAGGGTTCCTCGCTGTGCGCCTCCACCTCCGGCCGCGGGGGGCGCTGTGCCCGGCCGCTCTCCCGCCCCGCGGAGAGGGGTGGGGCCAGGTGCGCGTGCGCGCGGCGCTGGCTGCCCGGGGGCCCGGAAAGCCAGCCCTGCTGGGAAGCCGGGGGATTTCCGGAGCCCGCTGGGGCGGGGACGCTTAGGGTCCCCTCGTGGGCGGCAGCGCCTGTCGGGGGCTCGAGCACGGCTGGGGGGAGGGGCCGGGGAGGGGGGTGCGCAGCCCCAAGTGCAGATGACCTTGTGCAGATGGGCCGCCGGGGCTTCGTCTTCCTCGGCGCGGGCTGCGGGGCCTTCTCCCTTGGGAGGGCAGCCCGGGCGGCCGCGGGAGGCCGCAGGGCAGGGGAGCCACTCCGGGAGGACTCCTGGTGCACCCCCCAGACCGGAGGGGCCGGGGGAAGAGGCCCCAGGCAGCCGACCACTCCCGTGTCCCGGGGAGAGTCAGAGCCCGGTGTCGCGGAGGGTGGGGGAGGGGCGGCCCAGGCCGGGGGAGGCGGGGGGGGGGGGGGCTTCTGTGAAGCGGGTTGGGAGGAAGCTGCGGGAAGCCCTCCAGGGCCCGCCGCTTTTCTCGTCCACCCTCGTCTGACAGGCCCCCTCAGCAGCCCGCTTCCACGCCCAGATCCCCCTCCGCTCCCCGCTCTGCCGAGTCACCCGCTCTGGTGCGGTCACTGGCCCCCACCCATCGTCCCTGGGGACCTCAACATCCGTCCTCAGGGATGGTGCATCGCCTAGCCAGGCTGCTTCCCGGCCTCCTTATGGTGACCCCGCCCCAGCCTGCCACCGCCACAGGGGCTCCCAAACCTTGTTTTCGCGGACACCTGCCCACTCCGGTCTCTGTCCTGGGGTCCCGCTCGGCCCCTCCTGCCCTCCCCAGGGTCGAGCCCCAGCCTCTCCGCCTGGGCGCCCCTGGCCCGATACCTTCACCACCTGGCCCCTCCAAGCCCCGTGTCCTGGCTTCATTCCCTCCTACGTTCTCGCCTTCCCTTGTCCCTCTTTCACTTGCCTGGCAGACCCCAAGCTGGCCCTGTACTCAGGAGCCTCTCGGCCGTCCGTCAGCCACCCGCCACGCAGGAGTCCACTCCTTACCTCGCCCTTTCTTCACACCCCCTGGCCCAGCACATCCCCCCATGTGTGCACCCTGTCTTGTGTCCCCGCTGTAGTCAGCCCCCCCTCCCGTGCTGCCCAAACCTGCCTGGACGCCCCCAGGGAAGCTTTCAGGCTCTGCCAACCCTGGAGAGCCACCCAGTGGTGACACCTGGAGGGGGCTCCAGGGATGAGAGGGTGTGGGGGAGGGGTGTGGTCATGCAGACTGATGGTTACAGCCTGAGTGAGGCCAGGTGGCCTGGGAGAGTGTGGCCAGGGCAGGGTGGGAGCCAGTGTCCCCGCGGGCTGAGCTCCCAGCAGCCACTGGGCCGCCTCAGAAAGGGAGCAGAGACCAAGGGGCACACGGGCTGGGTGGGCCGTGGCCCTGTCCAAGGTTCCTGCCCCTCTGGGGCCTGACCCGCCGCTCCAGGGTGTCCGTCGCCTGCAGCCACAGAACTTGGTGAGTGGACCAGCAGGAGCCCAGGGAGCCAGCCGAGGCTGGTCCTGGCTCTTGTGACAGTCCCCACGGCAGGGTGGAGGATGGCCCGGCGGGTCCCCGGCCAGGCCTGGGGCAGGGGTGTGAGGAGGGCCGAGTGAACTCTGACAGGGCTGTCCCCCACTGGCTTCCGCTGCAGATGGAGGTCTGTTGGCGGCAGTGGAGGGTGTGAGAGCTGTCGTCACGTCCCAGAACCTGCCGGCTACAGGGTGGCTGAGGAGGCCCCGTTCTGGGACGAGGGGCTCTTGATGTACGAGTGCCGCTGAATAACTCCGTGGAAGTGGCCAGTGAGAGGGGGGTGAGGGAGACGACGCCGCCCTCGGTGCACCTGGGGCCCGCAGGGAGGAAAAAAGAGCAGGGGACACGTGTGAGCGCCAGAGGGGGTGGCCGACACCTCCTCGCCACGCCTGGAGGAACGCTTGCACTGGAGAAACGGGGAAACCGTCTGTCGGGTTGACCCAGTCTCCCTCAAACTGCCACGGGGGCTTCGTGCATCATCATCCCTTCCTGAGTGGTCCTGCCTGCCTTTCGGAGCCCTCCCTTCCCCGCCCTGAGGTGCCCTTTGGCTCAGGCACCCCCAGCTCAGCCCTCCCCGTCTTGCCCCTGTCGCCTGCTCGCCTCACAGCCTCCCGCGGGGTCTCTAAGGCATAACTCTGAGCCTATCACTCCCCTGGGTAAAACCAGCCGGCTCCTGGCCGTGGCCGTGACGCACGACAGAGAACCCAAGGAAGAGTGTGGGACTGGCCTTCCGGAGACCAGGCTGGCCCTGCCTCTGCAGGCCTCCCATCCCCATTTCCCCGGGGAGAGGCGGGCAGGGTCGGAAGTCACGGGATGTGCCACGGTGCATTTGTCCCTTTTACAAACCTTTCTCAGAAACCCCAGCCGCTGCTTTCATTTCGCTGACCAGATAGATCTGGGACACGGGGCCGCCTCTGGCTGCGAGGCCAGACACACTGAGGCCCAGAGCAAATCGTGTCCCATTAGAAAAGGGCAGGTCGGCCATTAGGGAGGCACCCAGGAGGCTCAGCCCTGCTACGTGACTCGGCCCGGTGGCCCTCTCCAGCCTCCTCACTGCCGCAGCGAGCCACGCTGCTCCTCCTTCTGCCTCTCTCCCCCCTCTGCCCGAAGGCCTCGGTTACACCTGCTCCCTCAGCTCCAGCCCCACTGTCCCCTCCGTGGCCCGGTAGGCTGCTGCTCTGCTGAGACTTCAGGCATCTCCAGGGGACTCTCCCGAGCCCAGCAGGATAGACAGGAGCGTTTCTCCGGTGAAATGCCGCGCAGCTGTTAACAAAAACGGGGCCAATTCGAGCACACTGATAAGGGAAAGGTCTCTGTTTGTGAGTTGAACTGTGTCCCCCAAAAAGAGATGTCGAAGTCCTCAGCCTCAGTCTTTGCTGATGTTGTTAGCCAAAGTGAGGTCCTGCTGGGGTAGGGTGGGCCCACAGGCCAATGACGGTGCCCTTCTAGCAAGAGAAGACAGAGAGGCCCAGGGGGACGGCCACGCGAAGACAGAGGTTGGAGCAGTGTGTCCACAAGCCGAGGGTCACCAGCCACCACCAGGCAAGGAGGGATGCTCCCTCAGAACCTCCAGAAGGAAGCTCACTGCTGCCACAGGATCCCAGACTTCTGGCCTCCGAACTTGGAGAGAATAAACGTCAGTTTCGGTTACACAGCATGTGGTGTTTGGTTACGGTGGCCCAGGGAAACTACTGCAAGTTCACCGTCAAGTGGAGAAAGCACAGAACGGTCAGTACCCAGGTCACGCTTCTCGGGGAGTGCGTGTTCCCACGTGCTGGCTCCGCCCTCCCGGAGCTGCCCCGGGAGCCGGAGGCCGCCCCTGCCTGGGCCAGGGAGGCGGGGACAGGCTTCCCGCTTCACAGCACAGTCCGGTTCCGTTCACATTTGTATTTTTTTTACCACGTGAACACATTACTTACTCCAAATAAATATAAATTCAAAACAGGGAGAAGATGAGATGGCAAACTCATAAAAAACCCACACCCCTCCCAACCCTTCCTCCTGCCCGATTTGCCGGTAATGTTTAACCCTCTGCACTTGGGGCAGTTTTTGGCATCTGCCCGGTCTTTCTGAGGAAACAGAAGCGAGAGAGGCCAGGGGGCCCCGCTGGGGGAAGGTGCTGCCTGGGCCGCCGGGCTGGGGGGCCGCTGGGTTGAAGGAGCCTGTGAGGGTGCCTGAGAACACCCCACCCTGGGGTCACCAGCCAGCGTCCGCAGTCGAGCTCAGTGTCGCGGGCTGATGCAGGGGACCGAACAGGGTGTAAAGGCACAGGAGAGCTGACGGCCCTCTCTCGGGCCCTTCCTTGAAGTCAGGCAGAAGCTTCTTGGCTCAAGCAATCGAGAAGCAAAGAGACTGCTGGCTGGTAGCTGTCGAGACTCAGGGCGCCCAGAACTGCCTCCCGGGAGGTGAGAAGTGAGGGTGGGCGGACAGTAAGACACCCCTTAGGCAAACGAGGCCTCCTCCTGGGAGCCCTCCCAGGCCTCTCAGGCTGGGGTAGGTCTAATCTCAGATGGACAGATCCATTCACTTCTCAGAGCTCCACTCAGACCTCTCCTCCTCCAGGAGGCCGTTTCTGGCCTCAGCGAGTGTTCCCTCTCTGTGCCCTTACCACACCTCGGTACCCCAGAGGGGCTCACAGCACACAGCGCCTGGCCAGCCTGGGGGGAGGGTGCACAGGGCGCAGGCTGGGGAAACTGCTGGGAAATCGCAGACATCTGGGAGCATTTGCTGAACGGCTGAGACTTCGCCCGGCATGTTTGTGAGTTTACCCACCTGATAATCCTCATGCCTACGTTAGCCCCATTTTGCAGACGGAGAAACGGAGGGTCTAGATGTACCCTGGAGCTTCCCCCGGTCTCGGGCTGCCATCAGGGCCCCAGAGCACAGACCCCATCAAACCGGTCCGAAGCCCCTTCCTCTGGGATACACAAACAAGGCCATGCCTCTTAAGAAAACAAAGAATATTTTATTCCTTCAGCGGTTTCTATACAGCAATGACACCACGAGAATAGGATTAGAGTCTGGTCATCCTTGACCCCAGTCTGCCTCCTGGGAGAACGTATCACATGGCCCAAGAGGCTGAGCTCCACTCAGGGCAAAGGAGGCCACAGTCCTTTCCAACCTGTGCAAAACCATCCGCCTCCCTGTCCAAACACACGGCCGTGCTGTTCCAGATGTGCTGGGGCTGCCCCAGGCTCACAGTCCCAGGAGCACAGGCTCGGATCCCACGTGGCCCAGAGGGGCCCACACTGGCCACACCTGTGCCCACGAACAGCCCTTCCTTTGTGGCCTCACGGGAACACCAAGCACGACTCCCTGGGAGAGACCTCATTTGCTGGGGAGTGGGGATCTTCCTATACCCACATCCCCGATGACTGCTGCACATCCTAGGGAACTGGCCAGTGGTAGGGGGCCAGAGCCCCACACAGCAGCTGACCCGTGTCCCCATTATATAGACGGGCAGCCTGAGGACTAGAGGGTGGCAAGCCCTCCCCGCTCCGCAGCTGGACTTAACTGTCCATCTTCCGTCCTAGTGGCCGGTGGCTGGTCCCCCAACCCCTAGGCTAATACGGAGCCGCCAGCCGGCCCCAAGCTTCTGAGCGGGTCCCCCAGGTCACCCTCCAGTGGGATGGCAGCAGTTAACGGTGTTCCCAGCCGTGCCAACCGGAGAAGCTGGGGGGTACCGGCAGAGTATTCTGGGACACCAGGAGTTATGTGGAGCTGCCCCTCTGTCCCTAACACAGAGAACGGACAGGTGACCAAGAAGTGTCCCTGGGGCTCTGCCGGGTGGAGTTAGTCACTGGATAGCCCACGGGTGGATCATCAAAGACCCCGCGGTGGTGTCGGCCCGGACCCCAGGAAAGGGCTGGAGTGTCGGCTGGGTTTCCGGAAGACTCCCCAGGTAACAGCAACGGGCTCGGTGCACGCAGGGCGCCGCGGGGCGCCACCTCTGCGCTCGGGGAGTGCATGATGCGGGTGTGAGGCCCCCCCCCCCCCATTTCACGGCCGAGGACACCGCGCACGTCGAGCCTGCGGCCAAGGGCGCCCCTCGCCGGCGCGTGGGGTCCAGCCCGGGCCCGATGCGGTCAGGAGCCCGGGGCGCTCCCGCGCGCCGGCCTCACAGGCTGGAGGGCTGGGCCAGGCCGGGCCCCCCCGACGGGGCGGGCACAGCGTCGCCCTCGGGCCGGGCCTCGGGGCCGCGCGCGTACGTGAGCACCACGGTGACGGTGGCGAAGGTGGCGGCGTTGACGGGGAAGGCGCGCAGCAGCGTGGACGCCAGCCCGCGCGTGAAGACGCGCCAGCCCTCGGCGCGGTAGCTCTGGCGCACGCAGTCCACGAAGCCGCCGTAGCGCGGGGCGCCCCGCACCCCGTCGGCCTGCAGCCGCGACTTGACCACGTCCACGGGGTAGGTGGACAGCCAGGACACGATGCCCGACGTGCCGCCCGCCAGCAGCAGCTTGGGCACCAGCAGCCGGTCGCCGGGCTCGCAGCCCAGCGCGCGCGTCAGCACGTCGTACGAGAGGAAGTAGACGCCGAAGCTGGGAGTCTCGCGCAGCAGGGTGGAGGCCATGCCCCGGTTGACGCCGCGCAGGCCCTCCTGCCGGTAGATGTGCGCCAGGCAGTGCAGCGAGCCGCGGTAGGTGCGGGCCGGGCCCGCGTCCTGCAGCTGCAGCCGCGTCTTGGCCAGCTCCATGGGGCAGCAGATGACGCACTGGATGGCGCCCGCCGCCGCGCCGGCCAGGAACTGGTTCAGCGGCGTGTCGCGGCCCAGGGCCCGCAGGGTGTTGCCCTGCACGCCGAACACCAGCGCGTTGATGAACGTGAGCCCCATGAGGGGCGAGCCCAGGCCCTTGTACAGGCCCAACACCTGCGGGGCACACAGAGGCGCGTCAGGTGCGCTCCTGCCTGGGGCCTGGGGCCTGGGGAGGGGAGGGGAGGAGAGGGGAGAGGGCGGCCCCAGCCCAGCCCGCGGGTTCGGGAGGACCAAGCAGAATCCTGCCGGAACCAGTGTCCCCGACGTCCGAGGTCTGGGCATTCACACCTTCCCATTTCCAAAGTGCTGATCTGCCCGTAGTCCCGCTGACACCTTCGCTTCCAGCTCTGTGGTCTGGCGCCCAAAACGTCCTAGAGGCCGGGGTCTCAGGGCCACCCTCATCCTCCCCTCCCCCCACCTCCCAGACCCAGGCCACTCACACTCTCCTGCTTGACGATGGACTGGAAGCAGTGCAAGGTCCCTCGGTACTGAGGCCTCTCCATGCTCTGGACCTGCAGCCGTACCTGGAAGGACAGGGCCCCGTGAAAGGTGCGCGGGCGGGGCTGGAGTTCTCCTGGCTGCCGCGGCCCGGCACTCGGGACAGCCCAGGAGGCTCCCTCTCCAGGAGCGCCAGGGAGCCAAGCAGCCTTCTGTGGCTTTTGGGATTCCAGGATGGGGCAGAGCCAGGCGTCCTTGCCTCTTCAGTGAGGGGGTGTCGGTGGGCAAACTGCACAGGGGGTAGAGGGCCCCCAGGATCTCGGCCGTCCCAGGCTTCTTGTGGCACTGTCTCTGCACGATGCACCTCCCCGGACTTCCCCACTGTCCCGGTGGCAAACCGTGGCCCGTGCCGAGGGGGCTTCTCGCCTAATTCTTATCACTCAGCTCCCCTCGTCAGGGGCTGGCAGTGCCTCCATGGGTGTTAAAGGCAAGGAGGCTCGGATGCTGAGGGATCCTGATTTCTGCCAGTAGCCCCTTGTGCGGATAGTGGTCGTGAGTTCACAAAGCAGGGACGGGAGAGGAGCTCATGGCCTCCTTAGCGACCGCAGGACCTTGTCACCACCTTCGGGGCCTGGGGGCTCATGCCCAGCCACCCTTGGAGGCCTGTGGTCCAGAACCTCTTACTGTGAAAAAAGTGTTCTCGATTGACCCCAGAGCTTATCTCTGGGCTTGACGCTCAGGCCCCATGGCTCGGAGCGGGAGCACATTTCCTGAACTTGGAATCCAGGTCCCGGGGGTTGGTGGGGGGAGCTAGGTTAAGTCACGTTCTCAGGAGCGGACTCAGCAATCATCACCACAGCCAGGGCCATGGCCTGAATGCCACTCTGTGCCTAGCAGCACCAGAGGGCCTAACGTTGGAATCACCAGCCGAGGTGCAGGCGCTTGTCCCTCCCATTTCAAAGATGGGAAGACTGAGGCTGAGATGTTTTGCAACTCCACCCAGGCTGTCTGTCCTCTGCAGCGACATGGGCAGCTCGTCTGTGTTGGTGGGGGCCAGAGTATGTGGGGGGGGGGTGGTGCTGGCTGGTGAGAGCCCTCCAGTGGGCCTTCTATGGCTAAGTGCACTTACAAAAGAACGTTTTCTAAGAACACGAACGTACCATCTCCGCACAGGAGGACCTCTGCGGCTGGTGGCCACGGCCCCCAGAGGCGCTGACGACGGAGCGCACCCTGTGGCTGGCTGCTGCTGCCGGCTCTTGGTGGGGGGAGGGGTGGATTTTCAGAGAAAGGCAGAAGTGCTTGTCGAACAGTGATCACATAGGATCACCTTGAGCGCCGCTCTGGGTGGTTTTTGTGCCGTGAGGGCTTCTCGTTTTCCCTTCCGTGGTCTGGCGTCCCACCTGGAACACTTCTCTCGCGTGCGCAGCCCCCAACACGGGCACTGAGTGGGCCGTGGTAGCAGAAGTGACAGGAAGTACGGCCGTCCCCGCTGTGGGTTGCACTTTCATTCAGACACCTACCTGGACAGCGGCTTCCAGTCTTTGCGGCTTGGACCGGCTCAGGCCCAGGCTCAGGCCAGGCTCGGGTCCCACAGGGAGCGCAGAGGCCCCTCTCCCCTTTTTTCTGACCCCCGGACCTGGGACGAGTGCTTGCTGGCCAGGTGTCTTGGGGGACTAGGTTTGGGGGTGAAATGGGGCCCAGATCTTGTAATACCTAGAGTTGAGGTGAACATTTTGGGGTGACGGGATCTCGGATTGGTGGACCCGCCCCCGGACAAGTGGTGATTGTCACATGCCCAGAAGGGCTCCCAGCTCTCCACACGGCTGAGAGACCCCAACCAGCCCCACCTGGGTCCCCGCCCCACGACCTGCGCTGGGCCAAGTTCACCTGTCCCCTGCTCCTCAGGGAGGGGACTCTGGGGGGGTGGGGAGGAGGGGTGTGGCAGGGTGCAGTTCAGGCCCAGGGTCAGGTTCGGCGAGGACAGAGAAGGGTCCGGTTCACCTGGTCTACTTACTAGGGCTCTCCAGGGCGAGGCTTACGCTCACCTACCACAAAGTTACACTTTTGCTATGGACGGAGGCAGCCCCTAGCTCAGAAAGTAAAGGCCATTAAAGCAACACAAAATTTCAACGGCACGTCCGGGTGTGGAGCCCCCGGGGCCAGCCCCCACCCACCTCGCCATCCCCGCCCCCGCCCTGGGCTGGCCACTGGCCAGTGAAAGTGGTTTTACCCCCAGCGTCCCTGATTACAGTCATGTCTAGTCAGTAGGACAGAAAACTACCTTCGGACAGAAACAGGTGTGAAGGTAGTGTGTCTGAGGACAGGGGCTTGATTCTGGGAGAAGAAGAGGAAAGCCAAATCTTGGACTCAAATCCCAGTCCCAAGGGTCTGGGAACACACAGCGGATGTCCCAGCCGTGAGACAGCACGAACCGACGTGGGACACGGGTGTCCCCTCGTGCATTCTGGAGCATAAATCCAACTACATGAGGTTCGGGAAGAGGCAAACGGGACCATGGCGTGAGAAGCCAGGAGAGTGGGGGTGCCTGGCTGGCTCTGTCGGAAGAGCTCTGGATCTTGGGGTCATGAGTTCGGGCCCCACATTGGGCACAGAGCTTACGTTAAAAAAGAAGTTAGGGGAGTGGATGGCCAGACAAAGGGCAAGCGTTGCTGGGAGGACTGGGGGGGGGGGGGCTCCTGATGGGGGGAGGGGACATTGTTCTACTTGTTTCCCAGGTGTGTGCTTCATGATGATTCACAGGTTTGTACCCTTAGCATGCGTGCACTTTTCTACATGTGTCAAATTTCAGTTAAAACAACCACCACCACGGGGGCGCCTGCATGGCTCAGTCAATTAAGTGACCAACTTGGGCGCAGGTCATGATCTCACGGTTCGTGGGTTCGAGCCCTGCGTCGGGCTCTGTGCTGACAGCTTGGAGCCTGGAGCCTGCTTCGGATTCTGTGTCTCCCTCTCTCTCTCTGCCCCTCCCCTGCTTGCACTCTCTCAAAAATAAATAGGACATTAAAAAAAAAAAACAAAAAAACCCACCACAGAGCTGTTGAAGGAAATCCCCCTTTTGCTAAAAGCAAGGAATATATATGGGTCTGAGTACATTTCTGCTCAGATTTCTAAACAGAAATCTGAACAAGGGTTGGGGAAGGGTCTATATGAAGGACTTTTTTTCTTTTTAGTTTATATGTCTCTATGATGGTTAAAACTTTTTTCTACAGCCTACCTTACTTTTGTAATAGAAAGCCAACCAAGAAAATGTGACGGAGAGGGTAAGATCCTGAAGGAGGTGTACAAAATGTGCAAAAAGATTTGTCAGTATAAGGCACTAATTGGCTTTTCTACATTTTCCAATTTTCTTTTAATGAGAATGGTTTAACTTTCATAATGGAAAGTAGCCAGTAAAAAATAATGGCCATCAGTAATACAGCATTACATTAAAGCAAATGAGTGTACCAGCCCATAACTAGAATGAGACGGGTCACCACCATTGGGTGACAGTGGTGATTACTGGGGACGGGTTTTTCCTCTCCATAAGAAGACTGGGACTCCTGGGTGGCTCAGTCAGTCGGTTGAACGTCTGACTCTTGATTTCAGCTCAGCTCATGGTCTCATGGTTCGTGAGTTCAAGCTCTGAGTCGAGCTCTGTGCTGACGTCCAAACAGGTGCGGAGCCTGTTTGGAATTCTCACTCCTCCCCTCTCTTCCCCTCTCTGCTCCTCCCCTGCTACTGCTCTATCTTTCTCTCACTCAAAAATAAATAAACATTAAAAGAGATTGGCTTTGGGGCGCCTGGGTGACTCAGTCGGTTAAGTGTCTGACTTCGGCTCAGGTCACGATCTCCCAGTTTGTGGGTTCAAGCCCCGCATCAGGGTCTGTGCTGACTGACGGCTCAGAGTCTGGAGCCTGTTTCGGGTTCTGTGTCTCCCTCTCTGCCCCTCCCCCACTTGCGCTCTGTCTCTCTGTCTCAAAAATAAATAAACATTAAAAAAAATTAAAACAAAAAAAAAAAGAGATTGGCTTTTTAAAGACAGGTTTGCCTAGATGTGATGCTGCTGGGCCACAGTGGCCAAAAAAAAGTCACCCCATGGATTTCTTCAAAGACCACCCTCCAGGCACAAGCTAAGG
This sequence comes from Herpailurus yagouaroundi, assembly GCF_014898765.1. Lineage (NCBI taxonomy): Eukaryota > Metazoa > Chordata > Mammalia > Carnivora > Felidae > Herpailurus > Herpailurus yagouaroundi. The sequence goes on from NW_024412396.1 coordinate 71,842,020, forward strand.
GGGTCCAAGGAGAGGATCCCAGTGGGGTGGAGAGGCTCCTGCACACAAATCACCCAGGGGCTTAGAGGGACAGAGACCCCAGGACAAAGTACTCCCAGCCTGGGGGCACTGATGAGGGGGCCCAGTGGGAGCCTCAGCCTGGGGGGAGGGGGGCAAGGGCTAGCTGAAGGGGCCTGGGGCTGCCCAGGCTGAGTCATAGCTCAGAGGGGCGTGGCCCCTGCAAAGCCGGGCTGAGGAAGTGAATCGAGAGTCACTTCTTGGCTGGATACAGAGGCATTTACAACATGTGACCACAAGTGTAACGTGGACAGTGCCAGGCTGCCCTGGCCTGTGGACGGGCTTCACAGGACGGCCAGCTAGGCAGTGCACAGGCAGCTGTGTGGACAGGCTCTCGGCAGGCCTGTGTAGGGCAGGGGTCGCCGTGTGGCAAGAAAGCGTGGCCCTTCCGCCTCCCCCCTAACTTGCATACGATGGGTTGGAAGAAAATCTGTGCTCTTCAGAACTAGCCTTTCATGCAACCCAAACTATACTGTTGAGCACAGGGCACCACGATGGCCTCCGTAATCTTGCCTAACCCCTCAGTTTGCCAGCGAGAATGCTGGGCCGAGAGGTCAAGCAACTGGCCTGAGGTCACACAGCAGATTGGCTAGCCGGAGGCCTGGGCTGTACAAGGCCTAGGGCAGAACTTTTAAGGTCAGAGCCAATACAAAAAGCTAGGCCCTCATGCCTGTGCCGGAGGAAACCGCAGCCCCTGAGTTCCCAGTCCTTTTCTTGGCCAGTGACCGTCTTGGCTTCTGCTGAAAAAAGAGGGGACAGGAAGTGACCTCAACCCCAGCTAGGGATGACATCCTTGCCTTAGCTCTACCCTCGCTCCAGCAAGATGAGGTGCCAAGTTCAGTGTTTACAGTGGGACACAAGGTCTGGCCCAGCGCCCTATTGCTTCCAGCTCGCCCTGAGTCCCAGGTGGGAGCTGGCAAGGAAAGGTCCAGACCTGACTGGTGTGAGGACACAAGACCCCAGCAGCAGGGAGAGACTCTGATTTGGGAATTTCCAGCTGGAGGACGTGGATTTCCTTTGTTTCTGTTTTGAGCCTCCTGGATCTGGACAGTTTATCGACGAGAAACTGGCTAACTGAGCGCCTGGCCCAGGGCCACACACTCCGCACAGGTGGACACCAGCCCTCGGGAAACACTCTGTTTCGTGCCAATGATGATCATTCTGTGAAGATCACGTTCATGGGAAATACTGACCAGCTTTGGCTTTTCTGTATTTCTACATTTTCTCTCTGAACTGCTCTTTCTTTCAAGAAGATGTCTGGGGGCCTGGGTGGCTCAGTCGGTTGAGTGTCTGACTCTTGGTTTCAGCTCAGGTCATGATCTCATGGTTCGTGGGTTCGAGCCCTACATCAGGCTCCGTGCTGATGATGCGGAGCCTGCTTGGGATTCTCTCTCCCTTCCTCTCTGCCCCCTACCCCACTCATGCTCGCTTGCTCTTAAAAAAATAAACAGACTTAAAAAAAAAAAAAAAAATGATGTCTGGGGGAGGTTGGGTGGCTCAGTCGGTTGAGTGTCTGACTTCAGCTCCAAGTTATGATCTCACGGTCCATGAGTTCGAGCCCCACGTCGGGTTGTCTGCTGCCAGCGCAGAAGCTGCTCTGGATCCTCTGTCCCCCTCTCTCTTCCCCTCTCCCGCTCATTCTCTCGCTCGCTCTCAAAAATAAATATTTTTTAAAAAGGGGGGGAGTCACTGGAAAGGGGACTCCAGCCGTCCCGGCCCTGCGCGTGTCCAGTGTCTGCCCCTCCCCAAAGACCTGAGAGTAAACTGTGACAAGAGACTCACCTTGACTGTGTCAAACGGGTGTCCCACGAGCACGCCTGCCACACCTGGGGGAGGAAAGGGGCATGTCACCCAAATGCCTCAGAAACCTGTAGCACAGGGGCCTTCCTGCAAGGACCCCATGGGAGCCACGGGACTGGAGGGGAAAAAGCCGTTTACCAAGCACCTACTGTGTCCAGGCACCCTGTGGGCTCCTTCATCCTCATGCCTGCACGAGCAGTGGGGTGTGGGGGATGACATCCCTGAGGTCAAGCCTGGATCTGTCCAACCCAACGCTGGGGTCTCTCCAGCCCCCGCTTCCCACTGCACTTGACTGGTCCGTGTGCCTGAGGATAGCTGGCCCCCGGAAGCCGCACACGCTAGTTCTGAGATGGTCCCGTTGCTCCAAACACCTCCTGGCGTGGCGGGGGGGCCCCAGGGATTGTGGACTTGGGGTCAGAGGGCCACCCAGATTTGACTTTTCCCTCCGCCACTCACCAGCTGGCCAAGCTCCCAAAGGACTCGGGGTCTGTGGCTCACTCCCCTTGCCTGTGCAGGTGAGAGCATCAAGTGCCCCCCCCCCCCAAACCCCCCAAAACTGACCCAGGGCCCAGGCAGCACAGGCACTGGCTGGCCACTCCCTTCCCCGAGTGGGAGCCGCCTGGGACCCGGGGAGTTTGCTCGGGACTTTGTGATCACACGCAAGGATGCATCGGTCCAGCCTCTGCCAAAACCCCAAAACCTCAGGGGACAAAGGCTCATCACTCTCCAAATTGGCTTCTGAACCCTTTTCTGAGTCCTGAGTGCTGTTCAGGTGTAACTATCGCTGGGAATCGGGCACCTCGTGACCCCATTCACAGAAGGAGAAAGGGAGGCTCAGTGAGGTGAAGGTGGCTTCGACTCCCACGCTCTCCTCCCTAGAATTTTGTGTGTGAATCTCTTAAAGGCCTCTTACCGCTGGGAGTGTTTATAATTAAGACAGTATTAACATCTCTACCTGCCGGTCACTGTTCTCAGTTTTGCATGTGGACTAACTCTCCCTCTCACATGTAAAGAAAGGACTATGAGCCCGTTTTACAGATGAGGGACCTAAGGCCGAAGGAAGTCGTATGTCCACGCTGCATGGCGAGAGAGTGGTGAGGCGAGGGCTGCAGCCTAGACCTCCTGGGCCTGGAGCCCTCCTCCTTCCCCGCTCACCTCTTTTGCCCCCCGTTGGGGCTGCTCATCAGGGTGGTGGGCGCCCAGTGGTCCTACTCCCTTGTTTTCGATGCTCCTGGAAGCGAGCTCCTGCTCTCCGACGCTCCCGTCTGGAGGCCCCTCCAGTTCTGCCGAGACGGGACATCTGACACGACTCCATCTCATTTTACGTGAATGGCTTATTTCTTCCCTTTGTCTTTCTACATGTTGGCTGCTTCGGGCCACCCGCCACTTCTCCGCTTTCCGCTAGTGTCTAAGTTCGGCTAAAGGTTACTTCTTGTTTCTTACTTTTAATCATTATGTGGAAACAGGACAAGAACCGTCACCCCCCCCCCACCGAAGGCTTTCTCTGCCCCCCCCTGCTGCCCTTCCCTTCCCCCCGCCCAGTAAGAGCCGCCCCAACAAGGTTTCCAACTCTGATAGCTTCCTCTTCTACCCCACTTAGACCCCACGAGATTCAGAACTGTTCCCTCACTTCCTCCCCTCTACCCCCTTTCTTGGGGTCTCTACCCCGATCAGTTGCCATTTTGTTGGAGCCTTTCTTGATTACTCTCCTCGGAGGTTAACACATGAGGAAACAGCCACAGAGTCTATTTCTTTAACACCATCCGGGAACAACGGTCCTGTGCTCTGGTGAGGCTCCCAGGCCCAGGCCATTAGGGTGGCCGTGTCCCAGAATCTTCTCACTTCTGGTGCCACAGCTGAGAAATCCGTTGCCGGTACATTTTTTGCTCCTTGTCAGTAATTTATGCGTTCTATCGGGAAGCCTCTGAGATTTTATCTGCAGATTTCAGGAATGTCACCAGGAGATGCCAAGGGTGTGTCTTTTTTTTTTAAGTACCCCTGCCTGGTACACCAGCCCTTTCTCTCTGCACACTCAGGCCTTTTTTCTGATCAGAGGAAGTTTCCACTATCGTTTATTCATCGTAGTCTTCATCTCCAGACCTTCTTCTCCTTCTGGAACCCCTAACGTTCACAGGAAGATGAAAAGACCTCCCTGAGGTGTCTCTTCCCTCAAGACTTCCGTGCCCGTGCCTCTGGTCCTCTGTGACACACTTTGTTTCCATCGTTTGAGATCCACCTTCTCTGTCATAGCATGTTGTGAATTTTCTAAATTTGAAAAGCCTAGTTCTAGAACTTATTTTCTTGGGCTCCGATTTCCCTGGGTTTTAGAGACTTGACACTTGCCTGGGGGTATGCTGTTTGACCTCCCTTCTCTCCAGCTGCGGACCCCTGGGGACCTCCATGCCCTCTGCAGCCAGGCCCAGTTGTGGGGTCCCCAAGAAGCTGGTGCCGGAAATGCTGGGGGTCCCCTTCCTGTGGGTGGCGGGTCCTGGCTCTGGTCCCAGACTTCTCAGGTTCCAGCCTTCATCAGCCTCCAGGATGGAAGGGGTAACCACCCTCTCCCCCTCCCCTCCCCCTCCCCCAGCCTCAGCTGGGAGGCCCCCCCAAGACCTCCAATGGTAGCCATTTGCACTGCCACTTGCTCCAGAGGCTGATTTCAATGCCCTCAGGGGAGGGGCTGAGTGCCTTCACCCAGGACATCCCCATTCACAGGAACAGAGTGGGCCTGCCTCCATCAGGGCCTCCAGTCCTGCCAAGCCTTGCCCTTTAACCTCACGGGGAAGCCCTTCCAGGCCAGCGCCCCGACAGGACGCTGAGGCACCACAAGGAGATCCTTTTCCTACCTCCACAGCCAGTGCCCACTGCCCTACACACGGTGGCTTCTCGGGGCACCGCCGGGCCCTCTGGGGTAGGAGTGGGGGGCGACGGTCCCGGAGGCAGGCGTTGCAGGAGACCTGGATGGCAGACCTGTCTTCCCCACACAGGGTTCCCGGCCCCACCACGGAGCCGCACCTCCTCCTATCCATGCACGTGGCAGGGAGACCCCCCATTCGGGGCACAGGGTGCTGGCGGGCTGCACGCCTGGGACTGACCCCCTGGCGCGGAGCAAAGGCAGACCTTCTGACCTTCCTACCACGTGAGCGCCGGGATGCCGTCAATCAAGGCACCTGTCCCACCTCCCCTCCCCGCGGGTGAAATTGAACACGTGACCCCACACTCCACCAATCAGAGGTGACGTACCGCTCTCCCTCCCAGGATTCTGAATCTAGAGGGAACCCCAGGCGGCCGAGGAGAAGCAGCGTCGTCCCCCTGCTCTGGGTCCAGGTCTGAAAGAGCCCAAGCCGAAGTAACGAGGCGGGGGCCTCCAGGGCCAGGCGCTGAGGTGGGGGCGCGGCCCGCGCCCAGTTCCTAGACAGTCCCTCTGCACAGGCTACTTCGTGCCAGGGACACAATCAGGTCACTGTCTCACTAGTCCCTCCGCTTCTCAAGGCCAAGGTTTCTCCTGGGTCACATAAGACCAGGAGAGGATCTCAGGGGAGCGGGAGCCGACAACCCTCACAAAGAGGCTTTGTGGCAGCCACTGCCATTCTCACCGGCCTGGGAGACTCAGGCCTCCACTCACAGCAGGGAGGTAGGTGCCACCAGCAGCCCCAGGCTTGCCCCTGGGTGGGAGTAGGGCAGTTGGGGGTTGGGGGTTGGGGGAAGGGGCTGGGGCCCATAGCTCCGCATGGACCCTGACCTTGCCCCAACCCTGCAGCCTGGACAGGATCCCTCCTGGGTGGGTTCGGTGAGGGAGGGCGGAAGGCATGGCCTTTTGGGCACAGAGCCTACAGTGACTGAACCCGTGTGTCTAGGGGTGGGGTGGGTCCCTAAGCAGGCCTGGCCTCAGGATGAGTTCCACCTCAAACCCCACAGCTCCCAGGACACCCGGGAGAAATCAGAAGGAATCCTGTTCCTCTGGGGAAAGAACCCACATTCCCCAAGAAGCTGGAAAGGGGCTTTGGCTGTGGGGCAGTCCAGCCTCATTGCGCCACCACTGCGGGGTGGGTAGAGGAGGGTTTGGGGGCTCAGGAGGAGCCAGCAGGGGTGGTGGCAGGTGCAGTCACCAGAGCGGGGAAGGGAACAGGGGAGCTGAGACCCGGATCTGCAGAGGCTGCCCGCTCCTGTCTCCTCTGGCCTGGGCTTGGGAGAAATTCACGCATTTACGAAAGGCCCTGGGGTTCTTCCCCCTTCAGCAGACTCCAGCCCGGTGGTTTCCTGAGGCCTGATTGGGTAACAGGCTGGGAAGTTCTTAAATCTCTCGACACACATCGCTTCCCTGGCACACTGCCCTCCCCACCAGTCTCTTCTTGCCCAGAGCAGGAAGCTGAAATCAGAGGCTTAAATGCCCCAGGCCATTGTCACTCCTCTTCCTCCAGGGTGCCCAATGCCAAACCCGAGCGGATAAACAGTGAAAGCAATTTCAGGTGCTGGAGGAGGGACATCCACCATCAGAGCAGGACCAGGCCTGGGGCCATGCAGCCAGCTCTTCTGTCAGCTCCTTGGGGAATGACATAACCCGGCTTGCAGTTAATACCCGTTAAATAAATTAACTCTCCAAGTAAAAGCAAAGAAGCTAAAGGCCAAACAGGGAAGTGCCCGGCCGGCTCCAAGCCCAGGGTCGTCCCATGGCATATCCTGGGTTGCACACTGACAGCGGCCCTCCTGGGGACACAGGCTTGGGGAGGACCCTAGCAGCCTGGTCTGGGTGAAGGTGCCCCGCACCATTGACACGCACGCGTGAGCACAGGGCTAGCCCACACCGCGTGTCAGGCCCACTCCGCCACCCGGGTGGAGACCCCCCGCCAGCAGTTCCCTGAACGGATTAGGGAGGTGAGGCATGCCCAAAGCATGACTCGGCGCCCTAGGGGCCGCCGGCGCCCTTCCGGGCCTTCCAAGTCCAGCCCCCTAGGGGGTCTTCCTGTGGCCCCAGCCCCGCCCAGACACCTGCGGGGAAGGGGGTGGAGCCAGCCCCCAACTTCTGGGGCCGCGGGCGCGGGCCGGGGATGCGGGAACCGGGGAGGGAGATGCGCCCGAGGCCTCGCGCGAGCGGGGCGCACCGGGCGGCGGGACGTCCTCCTGGCGGTCCCCCACTTGGCCAAGCCACGGTGCGTGCTGCCCCGGCGCCCCAGACCTCTCGTCTGGACGAGCCCCGAAGGACTCGAACGCCACCTGCCCTCGCGGACGGCGTGCTAGACGCCCTCCCGGCCTGTTGTCTGGGCACGTCCCCGAGAGCCCCGTGAGACGAGAGCATCGTTACCCCCGTGTTTCAGGCGAGGAAAGCCCGGCGCCCTTAGGTGAGCCGGCCTCCCATCCCGCACACGCCTGGCTCCGGCCTCCCGAGATCGCGCGGTCCGGGTGGGCGCCGCCCGCCTGCTTACCCCCAGCGCATCCAGCCAGGAAGTCGAGCGCCATGGCCGGGCCCCCGGCGAGGCTGCCCTTCCTCCTCGTCCTTCTCCTCTGGCCCCTCGCCGGGCTGGTGGCCGTCGGGGGTCCCGCCGGCTCGCACGGTTGGGACTCGGCCTGGCCGCCGCCTCCTGGCGCGGAGCCCGGGGCCAGCCGGGGGCAGGGGGCGGCGGCGGCGGCGGCGGCTCAGAGCGCGGGTCCTCCGCCGGCGC
>NW_024412396.1:71859533-71908219 GCF_014898765.1 Herpailurus yagouaroundi
ACCCACCCACCCATCCATCCACTGACTTGTTTCCTCATGCATTTACTCACCCGGCCTCCCCAGGGTGCCTGTCCTCTGCTGGGTGCTGTGGGCTCAGAGACAAATCTGGCACAGCCCTGCCTGCCAGAAGCTCGCAGCTGGGTGGGGAACCTTTAGACCTGTCCCAAAGCAGCCTAAACAGTGAGGTGGCATGTTTTCTGTTTCTGCTGTGCAGAGGGTAAAGTTTGGGCATGTTTGCTCGGGAGACAAAGGGCAGGTGAAACTTGGCTGCAGCGACTGAGAAAACACCTTTGTCTTGTATGTCACCGTCTTGGGCGGCCCTTCCCAATGCTGCCCACCCCCACGTACACACACCTTGTCCCCTCCCTACTCTGCCCCTGTCCTTGGCACTCCCCGCCGTTTGGCAGTTCCCTCACCTGTGGGTTGTCTGTTCCCCGCTCCCCAGAATGTAAGAACCACGGGGCGGGGACTTTTGTCTGTGTGGTTATTGCTGTGGCCTTGGAACTGGGACTTGAATGCAAACAGCCTGGCCGCTAAGCAGACTCTGAGCTGTGTCTCTCTAAAGGCCAGGATGGGTGGCAGGATTGACCTGGGACGGGCTGCATTCTGCCCTTTGCCCTCTGCCTTGGTAGCTGCCACCACCAACCCGTCCCCCCTTCACCCTGCAATAGCTGGGCAGGCGGGGATGTGGCCCCCGTCGCACCCAGCCTGTTCAAGTCTGGTCTGCATCTGCCCATCAGAAGACAAGAAGACAGGTAGACACACAGTCCCTGACCTGAGGGCCACCTGGACCAGTCTGTCCAAACCCTGTGACATCACCACCTGCCCCTCTACCCGGGTCCTGCCAGCTTTCTGGTCAGCGGGACACTCGCTTTGTGTGACCCTGGGCAAGTGCGTAGCCACCTCGAAGCGCTGCCCTGTGGCTCGTGTGGGAGCACATGCTGAGCCCCTGGGAGGGCCCGTGGGGTGACAGCCACGGGGGCAGAGCTCATGGGCCTCAGGGCCTGGCCCTCGGCATCCGAGAGGCACTGGTATTTCCAGAGTGTTCCATCACATCCAGCCCTGCCACTTGCTTGGCCTTGGACGGATCTCCCTTCTGGGCCTCGATGGCTCCATCTGTACAATGGGGACCATCGGCCCTGCTTCCCTCCCGGGGCTGTGATGAGGATCATGTGAGCTGGCGGAGGAGGAGTGCTTGGGAAACCGTAAAGAGGGGTACACTGCTGGGGGGGGGATCACTGTTTTTATAATGGTTGCAAACAACCTCTTGTTGGAGTGGCTTCCCCTTCAGGAAAGTTCTTCCCCTTCTGGCTTAGTTAGAGGCCGGGCAGCACCCCGGTCCCTAGCAGTGGGTCCGTCAGGGCTTGGTCCCCACTCAGTCGGTGCTGGGCGCTGGGGACCGCGTGGAGGCAGACCTGGCCGGGCCCGGGGGAGCGGGAGACAGATGTGGGTGCACAGGGACAGTGAGGGACCAGGGCAGTGAGAAACGCGTGGGGCAGACGCTGGGCTGTGACCCGCCTTTGCTCCCGGAGCGGGGACAGCCCTGCAGCCCGCCTGTGCCCGCCCCCACCCCCTCCTGCCAGCCGGAGCTGCGTGAGGACGGGGACCGGGTCTTATCAGCCTCAGCTCAGCCTCAGCTCCGGTGGTGTTTGTTGGACGAGTGAGGACGGACCTTGGAAGGCTCCTGGGCAGGAGCCATTCCAGGGGAGCTGGGGAGGCCCGAGGACACCATGAAGGGACAGGGTCAGCATGGCCCCATCCCTGGGCCTCCTTGGGGGCGACTGGACATGGCCTGGGGCCCAGCCCTGCAGGCAGCGTGGAAGTGAGCCTGCCACCTCCTGTGGCCTCTCCCATGATTCCCTGACACCTGGGTCCTGAGGGCACTGGGACAAGGGTCCTTCGGGGGGGTGGGGCGGGAGAGAGGCCAGCTGCCCGGCGCCCGGGCACGGGCATCGACCCGCATGGCCTCTGCCTTCGGGGCCACTGGCCGGCGGGCTCTTGCTTCCTGTCCCTCCCCCGGCCGCAGGTATTTAAGGTCCGCGAGGAGCCGGCCCAGTTGCTCTTGGGGCCACCCCAGTGGTGGTGCGGACCGCTGGCAGGCAGACAGACCCCGGGACCTCCCCCCCACACCACCACACTGTCCATGGATTTTGTCGCTGGAGCCATCGGAGGTAACGGGCAGGGACAGGGGTACCAGGAGGGGCTGCGACGTCCTGTGGCCTGAGAGCAGGCTTCCCACAGCAGCGGGGCTTGAGGGGCCCCCGGAAGGGGTCAGGGCCCGGCGTGGGCCGCAGGTGCCGGGGGGAGGTGTGGGGACAGGAGTCTGTTCTGGCCTGGCTGTCTCAGCCTGGGAGGCAGACCGGCAGGTCTGGGGGTGGGGACACCCGGTGGGGGTGGGGGGGCAGGAGGTGGTCTCTCCCTGTGCCAGGGGGACATCAGTGTGGGGAGGGATGGCTGAGCTGTGGGCAGGGCCCGGAGGTCGGGGAGGAGTTTGAGGACAAACTGGCCTGGGTCTGGAAACGGGGGGTGGCGTGGAGGGGGAGAGGCCCCGCCCAGCCCTGGCCCCACCCGCTGGCGGGATGCATGTTGTCCCGGCCTTGCTGGGTTCCCAAACTGGTTTCCTTTCTGGGGAAAGGGCTGATTGCGAAAGACTAATCCTGAGAGATAACTGGCTTGTTAGGAGACAGGCCGGGAAGGGGCTTTCCCCGCCGGCCGCTGGTCCGGCAAGCTGTGAGGCTATTTTGGGTGAGGCACCCTTGGCCTTGCTCGTCTCGGGAAACAGCCGTGGGTGCTGGTCGATGCTGCTGGGAACGGTGTGGGCTGTCCTCCCATCAGGAGGGGACAACAGTGCCGATCCAGGAAAGACTGGAGCCCTGACCTCACCAGCCACCTTTCTGAGGTCCTACCATGCACCGGGCCTGAGGCCGGCTGCTTCCCTGGATGTTGGCCCTCTAAGGAGGAGGCTCAGAGAAGGGGCTTGACTTGCCCAAGACCACAAAGCCAGGAAGGGCTCCCGAGTCCTGTGTTTTCCCTCCAGGCCAGGTCAGACGAGGGCCTTGTGGAGGACAGACATGATGTGTGTGAAGCGTCAGCAAAACCACGTGACAGGGGCTCTGATCAACATGGTTTCCGGCGCGAAGGCAGGCCAGATACAGGGGTCAGGGAGGGCCCCAGGCGGGAGGTCATGCTGTGGCAGGGCTTTGATGGATGAGTAGGAGTTTGGTGAGGTCTAGTTGTGTGAGGGTCAAGGAGGGTAATTCTAATCAAGTCATTCAGTCAGTCCTTTGCTTCACTTGCTTTGTTCATTCACTCACTCATTCATTCATTCATTCATTCACTTTGTTCTTTCATTCACGCACATTTATTGAGTCCTGGGATGCCTAGTAAATAGGGCACAGCCCCCAGGTGCCTTATTGTCCTCAGATGCTCTCACCACCAGGTCACCCCTGGCCCCCAGGGTGTGTAACCCCAGGGGTCTGTGGCTCTCTGGCTTCTCCATGGTGGTTCTGGGGGCTTAGACATTGAGGTCTGCTGTCAGGAAGGGAGAAAGGAACAGGATAGTGGCACTGGCCCTTTGCGGAGAGAGCACCCTGGTCTAGGAAGCCTCACGTCCCACTCTGCTCCATGCAGACTTGTGGTTCCAGGCGGTCCTTCACAGAGCCCTGGGTGACGTGGGCTTTCCCACCTGCCGGCCTTTGCTGGGTCCTTGCCTCTCCACACACACACCCTGCAGCCAAAGGCAGACAAACCCCTCACAGGCCTGAGGGCAAGAGCTGCCTGGCTGGGAGACGGGGCCCAGCCAGTGTCAGAGCAAAGCCTCTTCCAAAACGTGACGCCGGGGGCGAGGCCGTGGAGCGTCTCGGGCTTTCGGAACGAGGCACCCCTGGGCCAAGACATGGAAGGAGAAGTTGCTAGCAGCTTGGCAGAAGCGACCTTACCTTCCGGAGCCTCAGTTTCCTTCTCTGTGTCAACACCGATATCAACGTTGATGAGACACGGCGTGGACGAGAAGCGTGGGGCTGCTCTCAGCGGGAGCCGGTCAGGGTTCGCCCCCCCCCTCACCTGCTCCTGCCCCTCACCCGGTTCGTCTGGTTTCCTTCCAGGAGTCTGCGGTGTTGCTGTGGGCTACCCCCTGGACACGGTGAAGGTATGGTGACAGCCAGGCCCCCGCTACCCACCCAAAGGCCCTTGGCCGGGATTAGGCTACCCTCCAAGTCTCCTGCTTCCATCCGTGGCCAGAAGAACTTTCCGGCATGCTAATCAGACCAGCCCTCCCCATGCCCCTCAGGACCGCGTCAGCCCCTCGTCTCACCTGTGCCTTAGGTCTCCTGTCTCACGTGGGGGCTCCTGGTCCCTGCTCTGCCCACATTCAGCACGGCTCTGACGATCAAGGGGTTGGCTCTTCCCCTCTCCCAGGCTTACTGACCTTGTGCTAGGCCTGGAGCCACCTCTTCCTGAAGCCTGCTTCTCTCTCAGGTCAAGATCCAGACAGAGCCCAAGTACAGGGGCATCTGGCACTGCGTCTGGGACACGTATCGCCGAGAGCGGGTAGGCCTGGGGCCAGGGTAATGGGCAGGGGGACGTCAGGGCCTCAGACCCCCACCAGCCAGGGGATGCTGAACCCCATTCTGAGCTCTGTCACCTTCCAAATGGGGATGATTGTACCAACCTGCTGGGTTTCTCTGAGGACGAGAGTCAGGCGTCCAGCACACAGGAGGTGCTCAGAAGGAGGTCCTGCCTTCAGGAGAGGGTCCACAGGTGGCACCTGGGGCCTTTGAGGGTCAGGGAGGGACCCCGGAGTGTTTGCATTTCTGTCCCCTCCAGGCTGGGCATCCCTTGAAAGTGGCACCGGGTGGTCATTAGGTGTCCCCAGCGTCCAGCTCAGAGCCTGGTCCAGAGGAGGGACTCACGTGAACTTGGGGCTCGACGCTGGCCCGGGGGTGAACAAATGAAGCATGCCATCCCGCATCATCACCATTGTCACCGTCATCAAGTAGCTGCCCTAGTCCAGCCTAGCCCTCTGTCTCTTCAGTCCCTCACATAACCTCGAAAGTGGGGTATTACGATCCCCAGTTTACAGCTGGGGAAACCGAGGCCCTAGGCAGTAAGAGACTGGCCTGAGGTTCCCACGGCAAGGGAGGGCAGAGCAGGGGTGAGACCCAGTCCCGTTGGCCCAGGGCCCCTCTGGACGGCCCTCTTCCTGGCCGGGCCCCCAGCCTGATTTGGGCCCCCTGGTCCTGTCTGCCTGCTCTCCAGGTGTGGGGCTTCTACAGAGGCCTCTCGCTGCCCGTGTGCACCGTGTCCCTGGTCTCGTCCGTGTCTTTCGGCACCTACCGCCATTGCCTGGCACACATCTGCCGATTTCGGTATGGCAGCACGGACATCAAGCCCGCCAAGACTGACATCACGCTCTCCGGATTTGCCTCCGGCTTGGTCCGCGTGAGTGGTGGGGTGGGGGGTGGGGACGGGGTGGTGGGGACAGGGGGCCTCGGGACTGCGGGGTCAGGAGAGCCTGAGCCGGCCGCCTGAGAGGCCACCAAGCCCGGCAGATGGGGAAACTGAGGCTCGGTGAGGGCAGAGACGGGGCGAAGGCTGGGGGCTGTGGCTGAGGGCTCAGTGGATCCTCGTTAGGCGAGTGACCTTGGGCAAGCTAGGGGATCTCTCTGAGCTTCTGTCTCTTCGTCAGTAAGAGGCATGGTGAAGAGCAAGTAAGGTTAGGAAGGGAAAGCCCCCAACATGGAGTCTGACAGGTATGAGCGTCCAGAGGATGGCGGACGGTATTGTCATTAAATGTCTACATTTAGTGTTATATTATTCTTACGTTAAATACCTACGTTAATTACGTGATACATAAAGGTCATTAACATATTAATTCTGTGATACCTGCACGAAACTGTCCCACATATTTACCGAACACCTACTGTGCGCTGAGCCCACTCTGTGCTAGCAGAGTTGTGTTGCTCAGGCACAAGCATTGACTCTGAACCCTGCTGCACCGTGACTGCTGGGCCAGCCGGAGGCTACTTTTTTTTTGGTTTTAATTATTATTATGATTACTTAGATGTTTACTTATTTTTGAGAGAGAGAGAACAGAGCACGAGCAGGGGAGGGGCAGAGAGAGACGGAGAGACAGGATCCGTAGCAGGCTCCGGGCTCCGAGCTGTCAGCACACAGCCCGACGTGGGGCTCGAACCCACGAACTGCGAGCTCATGACCTGAGCCGAGGTCGAACGCTTAACCGATTGAGCCACCCAGGCGTGCCCCCCCGCCTTTTAAAAAATGTTATTTATTTTATGTTAAATGTTTATTTTTGAGAGAGAGAGACAGAGTGCAGCAGGGGAGGGGCAGAGAGAGAGGGAGCCAGCCGGAGGCTTCTGGAGGCCGGGCCCCCGATGCTGCTGTGGGCAACAGGAGGCTACCGGAGGCCAGGTCCGGAGGCGGAGCGGCGGGCACCCCCTTATCTCTGCCACTTTTGCTCCAGGTGTTCCTGACCTCGCCCACCGAGGTGGCCAAGGTCCGCCTGCAGACGCAGACGCAGCAGCGGCGCCCCTCGGCCTCGTGGCCCTCGGCCGTGCCCCCCGCGTGTCCCGCGCCCCCCGCGAGTTCGGGCCCTGGGCCCAAGTACCGAGGACCTCTGCACTGCCTGGCCACGGTGGCCCGTGAGGAGGGGCTGCGGGGCCTCTACAAGGGCAGCTCGGCCCTGCTCTTCCGGGACGGCCACTCCTTCGCCACCTACTTCCTGTCCTACACCATCCTCTGCGAGCAGCTCACCCCCACGGGCCGCAGCCAGCCAGGTGAGGGGGGGCCGGGGCCTGGGAGGTGGCAACTGAGGCCGGGAGAGGAGGCGTGGACGAGGTTGTGCCAAACGGGGCGCCACGGTGCCTCCCAGGGTGGGGGCCGCGGCGCCCTCCAACTCAAGAGTCGGGCCAGACCCGCCGCGTGGCTTCGCGCGGGTTACGGTGGTGGGGGGAGCCCCGGGCTGCGTTACGGTGGGGCCCCTGCGCGGGGGGGGGGCCCGCTGGCCCTCCTCCGCGTCCCCGTCCGGTTGGCGGCCGGGGCACTGGTGGGTCTCTCCCTGCAGATGTGCTGGGCGTGCTGGTGGCCGGGGGCTGTGCCGGGGTCCTGGCCTGGGCCGTGGCCACACCCATGGACGTGATCAAGTCGCGCCTGCAGGCGGACGGCCAGGGCCAGCGGCGCTACCGGGGCCTCCTGCACTGCGTGGTGAGCAGCGTTCGGGAGGAGGGGCCGCGGGTCCTCTTCAAGGGGCTGACGCTCAACTGTTGTCGTGCCTTCCCCGTCAACATGGTGGTCTTTGTCACGTACGAAGCCGTGCTGGGGCTCACCCGTGGCCTGTCCACCTAGCTAGTCCCCGCGCCCCAGGGCCGGCCCGCCGGCGGCTTGCAGACATCTCGTAGCTGGAGGTGGCGGAGAGTGTGGGGGTCTGGGCCCCGTTGAGCCACCACCCGGTGGCCGGAGTCAGCCGTGCCTGGGGCTTTGCTCACCCAGCTACGGACCACGAGGAGGTTCAGGGGCCCCTCTGCCATCAGCCTGGGGCTGGCTTGAGGGTCTCGTGAGCCAGGGAGGAGTGAGCCTCTTGGAGGAGGACATCTGTCACGCGCGGTGGTTTGAACGTTTGGTCAGTTGGTCGTTCCAGCTTCCCCGGGGCCTCTCCCTGCCGCCCGTGTCTTCGGAGCACCCCTGCACCTCCGTCCACTCACCCAGTGTCCGCTGGCCACCGTCCCCGCCAGGCCCCCGCTGAACTCTCCTCTGGTGAGCGCCTATGCACCCGCCCGCTTGCTCCCCTGCGCCGGGCTGCGCAGAGAGGGCACTGCCCGGACGGCCATGACCAGCTTGGTGCCAGACCCGCTCACACACCCTTGCTCTGCTGGGAGATCCCCGAGACTCCTCGGGGAGCCGTTGACAATAAAACGTTTTTGTTTGAATGTGCTCAGTGGTGCTGCTCCGCGGTCCGTGGGGCGGGTGACCGGCTCCTCCCCAGAGGCCAAGCCTCCACCCTTGTGTGGCCGTCGTTCCCACTATGCAGATGGGCACACTGAGGCCCAGCACGCTGGCTGGCTCCACTCCCTGCGACTTTGGGGCACCGAGCCCTGCCACAGGGGGCCATTCAGCTTTCAGCCTGAGGCCTGACCGACCCCCCAACCCCAAACCTACCCCTTTCTGGCCCCTCCGCTGCCGGGACATCTGGCCGTGAGCCACCTTTCCGTGGGGGCCTGGAGGAGGGAGGGGTGGGTGTGTCCTGGGTGCCAGGTACCTGCCACAGGTCACCACGCAGCCTGGCAGCAGGTGAGGAGACAGCTCCGAGAGGGAGGTGTGGGGGGACTCGCGCCTGCACTTTTGAAGCCCTCTGGTCGGCCCCATGTGGCTTCCAGTAGTGAGTTGCCCTCAGGGGTGGGGCTGGCAGGTGGAGCCCTCTGGTGAAGCCAGCCAACACCTGCCTCGATGACACTCACAGACACTGGCCTTGAGCGTGTGTCTGCCCCCAAAAGACCTCTCGTGTTCTGCTTCCGGGGCACACGGGTGGCGGGCAGGCCTTCCCCTCCCAGCCCGCTCCTGTCACCCTGAGCCAAGTAGTTGCTTACATTTCGTTCTCTGCCAGGAACACGCCCCTCCTCTGCCCGGCTGACTCGGCATCCCCAGCACCACCTCCTTCGGGAAGCTCTCCCTGCCCGACCTGGGCTGCTTTTTAGGCCCCCACAGGACCCTGGCTCCTCGTTTGATCTCTCATCCGCCCCCCACCCCCGACACCCCATTCCACCCGAGACTGTGAGCCGCCTGAGGGCGGCACATGTCTGGTGTGGACTCCATTCAGCACAGGGCCGAGCACATAGTAGGTGCTCAGCGGGGGTGTGGAATGAGCGGATGATCCCGCGGTAGGTTCCTGGAAGTTCACCCAGCTTCAAGGTGTGGAGGCTGGTGCTCCAGCCAGGATCTAGGGAAACGGTGCCCCGAACGAAAGATGATCTGTCAAAACCCGGACCCTGTGTCCGCTTTTGGCGGGAAGACCACTAGAAGTGCCCATTTGCTTTGGCCTCGTAAGGACAGTCGTCGGCACTGCTCCCCCCGGTCCCCGAGCAGCCGGCCCCGCCTGTGGCGGGGAAGTAGCTTTGCAGGAGGGCCTGGTCCGCGGTGGTCCTCAGGCTCTCTACAACCGCTAGGTGACATGGCCCTTCGGACCCGGCCCCGAATTTCGGAAATGGGGAAGAGAAGGCAGGCCCAGCTGGGTCTTACCCCTAACCGTGGCCACCTCGACAAAGTCCAGGCTGCACTGGAAGTTTCAAGAGGGAGGCGCGGGGTGGTCCCCCCGGGACCCCCACGCCGGGTGCTCGCGGGAGAATCCAGGGCTCTGGGAAGGGCCACGGGCAGAACTCCCCGGGGGAGCTGCAGTCTGCTGGCGGGGAGCCCCCTTCTCGTTCTCGCTCTGACCTGTGCTCCGGAGCGTGTGTTCCCTAAAATATATATATATATTTTTTAGCAAAATGTGGGTGCGGAGGGGCAGTGGCCCTTAACAGCAGTGACCGCTGGGTGAGTCACCTGACCTCCGACCCACGGTACTGCTCCCAAGAACCGAACGTGAGGTATGGCTGCTCTGGTTTTACGGGGGAGGGGGTGGGGGGTCCCCAGAGGTCCGGAGGCCTGCCCGAGGCCCCACAGCCTAGGTGGGGAGGAGCTGGCCTGTGAGGGGCCACAGCCTGTCCTGTCTACGCCCCCCACACTCCTCCCCCAGTGCTCTGCCGCCTTGGCGACGTCACACGCGGCCCCTCGTTTTAGCCTCACGGCACACCTGTGACGTGGGTGCAAGGGGGTAACGAGAGGTCGTGTGGTTGCGGAGGGCCGCACGGCCGTGCCCTCCTCTGTGGCGGCTCGCCCCACTGGCCGCGGCCGGCCGAGATGGGGCCGGGGACTCTGGCCGGCGGGAGTCGGGTCGGGTGGGGGGCGGGGAGGGAGACGGGTGAGGTTGTACCACACACCGGACCCTCGGCGCCCTCGTCGGTGACACGGCCCCTCTGCGCGCGTGTGGAGACAGCAAACGAGAGGCCGGACGGGCCTGCCGAGTCGCAACTCGGAGTGTGGCCTCGGACAAGCCCCACCGCCCTCTCTTAGGCCCCGTTTCCCCAGCTGATGAGGACGCCAGGCTCCATTCCGGCAGGGCCGGCCCAGCTTACCGCCCAGCCCCCGCTCCACCGGCACCGCCACCGCCCACCCCACGGCCGCTCCCTTGTCCGCGGGGTGAGGACAGCCACCGGCTGGGGCATCTCCACTGCGTGACGGCCAGCGCCGCTGCTCGCGGGGACACCTCCGCCGTGGGACAGCCAGCACCGGGGTGGCCACCGAGGGCCAGAAACTACGCAGACGGGCTACCTTCCGGCCGACTCCTGGGAGCCCGCATCCCGGCGCCAAGGGGATTTTCTGTCTGTGTCTCCGCCCCACGTCACCCCCTGGCGGGACCCCGGGACGCAACGGCCACCCTCGGAGAGGCCTCCGCTGTTGGCGGCAGGCGCAGCACGGCCCTGGGCCTGACGCGGGCCTGCTTGCTCCTCAGACCCCAGACACGGCACCGAGACACAGGCAGGACTGAAGCAAGTTTATTCACGCCAACGAGTGACATGAGGGAGTGGACCCTGTGCCTCCAGGAAGGACAGACACCTCAACCGAGGGCTTTCCCTGAGATAGGTCTTCCGCTTTTCCAAAACTATACAGGGCGCACGGTTCAACAGGCCTCCCGTGGATGCGCCGCCGAGGGCCGTGAGGGCGGCTGCACGCGGTCTAGCTACATCCACCTGCCCCAGGGCGCTGCTCTGTGCAGAGAGACTTCCACGCCAGTCAAGTGTCAAAACAAAAGGATCTGCAAAGACAACAGACCCCTCAGCCCCGGGCACCGTCAGTGCGAAGCAGCCACCGGCTTTCAGCGTGGAGTGTCAGGGTTACTTGGTGGGGACGAAGTATTAGTACGCTCAGGGAAAAGCATGATTGCTGGAGTGTGGTGCATGCACGGTCTGGAGTGTGGTAAGTGAACTGGAGAGTCTTGCCCACAGAAGACTCAATTTAATAAAAACTGGCCAACCTGGGCCAACGAAGAGCAGCCTTCAAGCTGGGAGCTCTCTTAGCCAAACGGACAGCAAAGCTTTAGCTGGCGATTCTTTTACATTTTGGGGGGCACGGGGGAAATACATCTGTGCCCGTTAAACTTCCCACATAGACTTTTCGAAGCACGTCTCACTCTACGATCGTGACGTTCTGACTGCAGATACGTATGCACGCTCCACATTCGTTCACGGAGCAGGTTCGGAGAGTAGGCTGGGAACCCGCAGGACGTTTGCAATGGCAGCTGTCCTGTGGACCCGACAGGCTGCCCCCTGTCGGGGGCAGACCCCCAAAGGTCTCACCTCTGGGGGCTGCTCTGTGGGAGAGACTCCAGCTGGACTGTCCGACCACGAAACGTCAGCTGGCACCCAATCCCCAAGGGTTTTGCCGCAAGAGACAGAAAGGGGGGCATCACAGGAAGAAGCAGTATGGATACACACACAGGCTTACAGACTCCAGGCCCGGAATTACCGTGGGACAGAGCCTACGGATAGCGGTGATTCGATTGGGCTGGGATTACGGGTAAATTACATCTCTTTTATAAGCGTGTATAAAACGAATGTTACTGAAAGTCGTAGGACAGCTTCCGGGGAGTCATGAACTCTTTCACGATCTCGTCCGTGACCTCCTTGCGCCTGGCCTGGTGTTCGGCGATCAAGGGCTGCAGAACCTCTACGAGGATCTTCTTGAGCTCACCGGTGAGCATGGCTCCACTCGTGTAGTCCTGCCCGGAGGGAGACAGACCGCGGTGAGACACGGCTGCACGAGCCCGGCTCACCCACGCGGGGCCCGGTGCACGGGGGGCGCTCGGCAGCACAAGAACCTGCAACTTAAACTGCGCGTTACGCCCCGCCTGACGAGTGGCCACAACCCGCCACTCGTCCCACCCGCCCTCCTTTCTGGGCGGCAGGACTCCAGGCCGAACGACGACCGTTCCCTTCAGCTTTACCAGCTTTTCTAAATCTTTGCTGACTCTCTTTTCATTTAACTGCGAAAGGAGGACGTGCTCACTGAGCGAACTTGACACAAAGTACAAAGTAGCAGCAAAGGTGGAGGAAAATCACCTGCAGAGCCAGCACCCAGCAGCCGAGAGCCACTGCCATCCTGGCGTGTTTCCTCCTAGATTCTTAACTTTAAGAATAGCTGATCTCACTGCATTTCCAGTCTGGTAACAGTCCGTGTCACTGCAAACTCGTGCCTGCGCGATCACCCGTCCTTCCTGGTCAGCGTCCCTTCTGCTGTACAGTCTGCTGTGAACTTCCTGCTATTATCAGTGTTAAACATCTTTGCATGGAGAGCTCTTTCTTATTTGGGACTACTTCCTTGCAAAAGATTCCAGGGCCTGGAAAACCTAAGACAAAGGCTACGGACATTCCCTGGGCTCTTTCTTCACACTTCTCAGCAAACTGCTCGCGGAGAGGCCGTGCCGCGAACACTTGACTCACCCGCGTGGGCCTCGAAGCATCTGCAAACACCACAGCAACACAAACCTGCTAACTCGGTGGGGGAACTATTTTAACTCCGATGCCGTCTTGTGTGAACCTATCTAGACAGATTCCGTAGCGTCCAGTAAGAGCAGACCTGTGTGTGTGGGAACCGCACCACACTCAGTGCTTTCTCTTCCACGAACTACCCGTTATGAGGCTTCCTGCATGTGGTTAAAGCAGACGGACCTCCTCAGTTTTCATCTCGTCTCGGCTGAGCGCCTGTCCCTGAGGCCCGGGCCCTGAGAGGCTCCGACCCCCGTAAGCTTGGCCGCCACCCCCCTCCCCCCCGGCACGGCCCCTATGACAGAGCCGGGGACCGCTGGACCCTGCGGCCTGTGGTCCCACCTTCCTGATCTGCTCGAGCCTGTCATCGTCCTCGAGGAAGAAGGTCAGGTACATGAAGGACACGTCCACGTCACAGTTGCCTCCAAACTCCCTGTGCTCCTCGACGGTGTCTCTCCCTCCGGAAAATGCGTGTTTGTTGACCTGCACCAGTAAGAGCACAGAGATGCTGGTTGGTTTCGGCCGCCCCGCGTGCGGAAACTGGCTGCGAGCCGAGGGTGGCGGTCGGGCCAGTGACTGCCTTCTGCCCCATCAGGTCCCAGACAGAGGGAGGCTGGGGTTCACCGTCGGGAGGAGGAGCCCCACGAACTGTCCCTCCCCGTCCATCAAGCCCGGGTATGTGCCGGCAGGGCTGACTGGAGAGGAGTGGGGGTGGGGATCAGCTCTGGTCCCCCCGACCCCAAGAGACAGAGCAGAGCTGGGAAAGCCAAAGCACCGCCTGCACTGGAGCGGGGAGGGGTGGCCTACAGTTCTCCGGTGACGGGCAGCCACCAGCCACCTTCGGAGTGAAAGAGACCACCACGGAAGGGGGGCTGCTGCCTTCACCGCGTGGAAGAGAGAGTGGGAGCCACAAGAATGGGGCCAGTAAGAGAGAGCAGAGCCCACAAGAAGCACAGAGGCAGACAGTGCCTGCAGCAGCCCCATCTAAAGATATGCACCCCACCTAAAGATATGCAGTTTCAGGAACTGAAGAAACACTTGGAAACGAACAAAAATGGTTTTTTGGAATCGCTGAAGATAATCTTGGGAGAAATCAGGGCCAAGAGACGAGAGAAGAAAAGTTAAAGAGGACAAATTTTCCTCAACCTTCTTTCCACAAACATTTGAAACCTGCTATGTACAAATGTCACCCTGTTTTTTTTTTTTTAACGTTTATTTTTGAGAGAGAGAGAGGGAGTGAGAGTGAGTGAGCGCGAGCAGGGGAGGGGCAGAGAGAGAGGGAGACACAGAAGTGGAAGCAGATTCCAGGCTCCAGCTGTCAGCGCAGAGCTCGATGCGGGGCTCGAACTCACGGGCCGCGAGATCATGACCTGAGCCAAAGTCAGACGCTTAACCAACTGAGCCACCCAGGTGGCCTGTCACCCTATTTTTCTTTGATGGGGAAAGGGGGGCAGCGCTGACAGTTTCTATGTTGAGATGTTTACCCCTTCTCCCCAGGACCGCAGGGCAGATTACTGACTGGACGCCATGAACAACCAGCAGCAGGGACACCAGGGGCAGAGGCTCTTCCGGCACCAGGGAGTCAGGGACACCCGCTCCCGCGGGTGGTGGCCGCTAAGCGGCTGCTCTGGGAGAGCGGGACCTGCCCTGTGCCCTGCGCAAGGGGCAACTGGTGAGGGGTAGATGCTGGCGGGTGGGTTGTGGGCAGGAAAAATGAAGACAAGTGCGGGTTCATCTTTCCTCTTTTTCACAAGAAAGACCAAGTTATAAAACAAAATCAGTGTAAGCAAACTGCAAAAGCTATTGAAGATACAAAATAAGCAGAGAGAGCACACGGTAGTGGGTTCTCCTGAGGTCTGGTGCCCTCGGGTAGGCGCTGGGGGTCTCATGGGGTCACGGGTCTGGGGCAGCCCCTGCCTGCACGGGCATCTTCCTGTGTTCAGACTCCTGGGCCACGCCAGGCCACTGCTGGGCCTTAGGGAAGACACTCGAGTGCCAGGGCGTAAGTCTTGGGGACAGCATTCCCCAGGCTCCACGGGGTGGTTTTAAAGGTGACAGTTCCCGGTCCTCGTCTGAGAGGAAGAGGAGGAAAGGCGTGTTTGCCGCATGTTTTAGGAGATGCACGGCGAACGCCCGCCTCCTGTGTGCTACTCCTCCCTGGGCAGGGCCTCGTCCAATGATGGCACACAGGCGTGCCTTCGTTATCACGTTAGTTAACCCCGACAACCCAATGACCTCGGCACTTTAGGGATGATAATGAGGTGCCGTGTCAAGGACCTGCGGTATGTGGGAGTGAACGGCAGAGCCGGGCTGACCCTCCCCAGGACACCAGACCTCTGAGAGTGGCTTAAGTTTGCCTGTTGTGGGCCTGGCCGGTCCTCAGCACCACTGGGGCCTTGCTCATGGGAAGCCAGCAGGAAAACGGGTTTGTATTAGGGTGGAGAACAGCCTTGATTGTGGCGACCAGAATGCAGCTGTCAGGATCCAAAATGACAGAAGCAGGTGAGACGTACCAAAACCATGTGATTTTTGCCATAAGAGGAACCTCACCAGTGAGGACGTCTGAGTTGAAGGACGGGGGAACTTGACTCAACCACCGAGCTCTGACAGCCAGTGAACTCTGGCTGCTACGATCCTACGGGAGAGGGGAGCTGGCCTGCAGGAGCCCCAGGCACAGGGCAGAGGAGGGCCACTGAATGTCCGCCCCAGAACCAGAGGCCAGTCTGGGAGTATGCACTAAACGGGTCTTGTTAGCAGAAATCACAAGCCGGGAGGCGGGGGGGTTGGCTGGGCTGGCAAACTGTATTACAGACACTCATCCCGGAAGAGGGGCTTCCACACCCCAAGGCCACCTGCAGGAAGGAGGGTCTGACTCGGTGGGCTCTGGCGGGGCCCTGCAGCAGCCTGGGGAAGGCCTGTTTTGGCCTGTACTACAAAAGGAGTCGTCCAACCATTCAGTTTTTGAACTAAATCCTTAAATTCAGGCAGCACGTGTATGATCTCACATAAGCCTGGTCTCAAGGCTATGAAATCGGTACGGCTGCTCCCACTTCCCAAATGACTCCCCTGGACGGCGAGGTCACTCGCCAAGTGGCAGGGCCCAGAAAGCCTGGGGCTCCTGACTCTAGGTTCTGGGAGGGGCCCATGCACTGGGGGAGCTGGGCACCGGTGCCGACCCCACCACTCCCCAGCTGTGTGGACGGAAGAAGCGGCCTGGCCCCTGAGTCTTGATTTCCTTGCCTACAAAATGGTCACGGCCTCCCTGGGTGGTTGTCAGGACTGAGATCACAGATGTCAACACGTGGTGGGTGATGCCGCAGCCGAACCGCCGTGTCCCCAGCTCGTCTACTGCGGTTATTCTCAGGAGGGCTGGAGCACATGCCCCCACCCTGGCTCGTGTGGAGCTTCGGACTCGGGAGTGGAAGGTGGGCTTGGGGACTGAGAACGAGGGCTAGCCTGCCCTGTCTGCCCCACGGGCCGCTCACAACCCTGGTGGCCTCTGCAGCTGTGTGCTTTCTGACCCTGTGCTCACTGCCCATCCAGCCCTCAGGGTCCTTGATGGTCCCCAAGTTAATGAAAAATGCCCCAGACCCATAAATGGCTTCTTTAAAACAACTCATAACCAAACAAGATGACTTCTCCTCTGGAGAAAAGAGGAGCCTCCCTCCCTCCCCTGCACTCCATGCTCTGGAACTTCCAGCCAGTAGGGAAAGCAGACAAAAAACCCCCGAGTACATCAGCTTCCAACAGAGGGGGGTAGAACTGACGGCACCCATTTCCTGGAAGAGGGTTTTGCCATTAAGGGTTTCCCCATCGTCAACTAGAACCCGCTAGGGACCCCACGAGGGTCAGGGCGGGCAGTGACTCAGAGGGTTGCGTTACGTGCCTCAAACAGTTTTGGTCACTCCCACTGTAATCTTCCAACCTGCAAACACTCACTGGATTCCAAATAAAACGTTCACTGCTTTGTGGGACAAGAGGGGACTGTACCCGTACAGGCATTTCAGCACTGGGCAACAGAAGCAGGGCCCTGGAAAATACAAAACTCCTAACTCTAGTTTCTTTGGTGCGTCAACACCAAACACTTAATGAGCGCCTGCTGCGTGCCGGGCCGGACACAACTGTCCTGTCGAAGGGCACCCACCCACGTCGGGTCTCCGTGAGAATGTGCGGCCCCTGCACCCCACCCTGGTCGTGGCCGCTCACAGGCCAGGCCAGGCGGCACTCTGACGGTTTCTGAGGTGGAAGCCTGGTCAAGCCGGTCATCCCTCTGGCCTTCATCCCTCTCGTTCCTCTAAGAGGAAGTCACCACTACCTCCCAGTGAGAAACAGAAACAGAAAACGTAAGGCACCTGGTCTGTTCCTGGAATACGGCTGCTGTGCAGAAACGCACTAACGCGTTTCCTATTGTTTGTTTACTTTAAAGAAAACCGCTCGGGCACGGTGCTGGTGGGCAAGTGGAAAAGAGAAAAGGAAGAAAAATCCCCACTTCTGCCTCAACAGAACGACACAAACAAAACACATCCAGCTGATGTCCGGGGATGGGGACAGGCTGCCGCGCGCTTGCAGGCGGCAGTTATGGACCCCGAGCCCAGGATGCCGGAAGGACAGTCCCGCCACCGTGTGCATGCCTGTGTCTCTCCCGGGCACGGTCTACTGCGTGCACGGGCTGCCCCTGCACCCTGGGCGGTGCTCACCTTGGTCTTGATCTGCTTGGCGGTGTCTGTGAGGAAGATGGAAGAGTTGGGGTCGCTGGCGCTCATCTTGGTCTGGGCCCCTTGGAGGGCGGGGAAGAAGGTCGAGTGCAGCAGGGCTGGTTTGGGGTAGCCGATCCTGGGGGCGACGTCTCTTGTCATCCTGAAGTAAGGATCCTACGGGGCGAGAGGGGCGTCTGAGGACAGTGGGCAGAGGGGGGCTGGCCGTCAGCCCGTGAGCAGCACCCTCGTGGCCTCCAGGGACGCTCCCGAGCTCCCAGTTAGCTAGCAGAATCGCCCCCCACCCAACACCTCTTAAAACCTCCTTTCCCATCAAAGGGTGCAGCGCCCCAGACCAAGAACGCCTTGCTCTGCCTGCCGACCTGGTCGATGGCACACGGGATGAGGCACTGGACGTCTGTCTTGTCTCCGAAGATCTGAGGGAATGAGTTGCTGAAGGAAGGAGCGGCCTGGATGGCAGGAAAGCTGATCTTTCCTGAAAGTGCCAACAAAATATTTTTACACAGGATGCCAACTCCTGTTCTGGTTCATTCACCCAGCGAAAGGGATGAACCCGATGGACTTCATCCCCTTTAGAGAAGCGATAGTCATTTCAGAGAATCTGAAAGCACAGAACAGTGGGGAGAAGAAACAAATCTACAGTCTCCGCTTGCGTCTGTTTCCTCCAATTCCCTCTGCGACTGCTCTCTATCTAGTTTCTCCTTACCGCTTTTCCTACTTGGTGACGTTTGCCCACGTTGTTAAATACGTTTTGTCCCGCAACCATGTCCTGCAGTGTGTGGCCACCCTCTACCCATGGGTGTTCCTCATCTCCAGTCGTTACAAATTATGATACCCTGGAACCTAAAACCATTTTCTTATCTTTTGGGTGTTGCTGTTAACACTGCTACTGCTACTTGCTTAGACCCACAAAAGTGGTCAAGGGGCGACAACCTTCATATGACCCTGAAAGTGGGGCGGGGCCACACTGACCTTCGTATGACTCTGACAAGTGGGGTGGAGCCACATTGACCTTTGTATGACCCTGAAAGTGGGGCGGGGCCACAACGACCTTCATATGACCCTGACAAGTGGGGTGGAGCCACACTGACCTTCGTATGACCCTGAAAGTGGGGCGGGGCCGCATTGACCTTCGTATGACCCTGACAAGTGGGGCAGGGCCCACCCACGCCAGCCGTGCTACGTGGGTTTCCTCAGGCACTGCAGGATGAGTTCTGGGGCGCTGCTTCTCTTCTCCCCTGAAAGTCCTGCCTCTGTGATGCTCTCTCCTAGCAGACACCCCATTTCTGGGGTCCCATTATTCTTGAGAGACCAGGTAGATGGCTGCCCCCACCAGCAGCGCCCCATTAAAACACAGAGCAGTGGTGGCCATTCTCCACATGTGGGTGCTGGGCTCTGCTCAGGGCCTTCCCCGGGCACATCTCTGCTCACAGCTCTGTGAGAAGGTGCCACGTGGCCTCCATTCTATAGTCGTGGACACTCAGGCTCAGACTGTTTACACAGCTTGCCAAAGCAAATACACAGCAAGCAGTAGGCTGGGCCAGGATTCAAACCCGGGCGTCTGGAAGCAAAGTGTGCGCAATATTCGTACGTCTACTGTCTCCTTTCTCGTCCAGGGCAGCCTTCTCTGCGACATCTTCCCAATGGATGCTGGGATTCCGAGGATAAAAACCCTTTCAAAGCACAGGATTTATGCCCCAATTGTCAGGATTGAGTCTGACTGAAACATCAAAGAAAAGGCTCATGTGAAAAGCCTCCCAGTGAGGACTCTCCAAGGCGTTTCTCTCTGCACGTGTCCCTGAGGGTCCCTCACCAACAGGGCCCTGGGACGTGCTCCCTCCCAGCAGGGCAAACTCCCGCATGGCACCTGCAGGCACATCCTGGCATGCTGCCCAGGCCTGGAGCCGCGCCCCCAAAACAAAGTGGGGGGGGGTCGGGCGACCCACCACGAGCCTCAGGGGTCGAGTCCTAGCTTCGGGAGCTAAGAGTCTAGGAGAGAAGGCTGATGGATCTGAAAGGCATGGAGATATGTGGAAAGGGACAGAAGCGCATGTACAGGGGCCCGAGCCACAGAAAGAGAGCGAGGGTGGCCAGGGTGGGCTCCACAGGGCCTCTGGTCAAACCTGTCCTCTTACGGGGGAAACTGAGGCCCCCGGGCATCAGAGCAGGTCGTCCTGCAGCCCCTGGGTCTCCGCCAGAGGTGTCCCACACTGGCTGGGACCCCACGAGCGGGCAGAGGAGCTCCAGTCATCCCTACTCTCTTCTTTCTTCTAAACCTCCAGGGGATGACAGATGGTCTCCTGAAGTTCTGCTCCACGCAGCCCAGAAATGGGGCCGAAGGCACCACAAAGCTCTTCAGCCTCACGAGGGGACCTGCCCGGGAGCTCACTATGTGGAGGCTAGCGGCAAACGTCACCAGCTGAGAAAGCTCCGCCCCGGGGCAGACACCGTGGTTCACGCCAGCCCGCAGGGCCACAGGCAGCAGCGACCCCTTACCGATGCTGTCACTGTCAGTGAAGCCGAAGATGCCTTTCACTTGGTTGAAGGTGACGTGCTTCTGAATCTTCACCACGTTCTTGTAGAAGCCTGGACTCGCCCTGCAAGGACAATCAGAATCAAATCTCAGGCTCACAGGGTGGCCTGCCCCAGAGGCCAAAGCAGAGGCCGGTGAAACCTGAGTGCACGCGTGTGGGCTGAGGACACAGGGTGGGCACGGAGGCTCCCAGAAGGCACTTGTAGGCGAAGGTACCCGTGGCGGGCAAAGTAGGGTGGCTGGGGGAGGGTGGAAACCAGCATGAAACCAACGCAAGACAATAAGCACATGAGGCAAGACCACACCGACGCAGGCCGACTCGGGCTGACATGGAGTATCTCAACTCAGCCGGGTGGGTAGTCAAGCTACCGCAGAGCTTCAAGTCTGGGAGCCCCAAGGGAGCTTTTCTGTTGACACACGCTGTTTGGTTGTGTGTGTGTGTGTGTGTGTGTGGGGGGGGGGGGGGGGTATCTGCAACTTGTTGCCGGACAGTGTTGGATAGAAACCACCGCGTCCAGCCCCCACTGCCCCTTCCACTGCAGGGCGGCCGTGCTGTCTGGGCAGGAAGACCCCATGCTCAGCAACAAGGCTGGGCCTACAGTGGCTGATTCAAGCAATTGGATTCTCTCTTCTGGACACTGAGGGATGTGGATATGAGGCCTGGATCTGTGGCAGCCATTCTGCTACCAGAGGAACCTAAGGCTGAGGACGAAGCTGACACAGGGAGGGGCAAAACCCAGAGTGACTTCTTGCACAGCATCTCCAGTATACTCAGCAGCCCTGGTCTCCAGCCCTACCATGTGTCAGGCACCGCAGGACAGAAAGGGAAAAGGGGACAGCTAGTGTTTACTAGGTGCTTGCATCCTGTGGTGGGAGCCGTGCTATGTTCCAACTCTCTTTTAAGATAGTAGCTCTACCTCCCCTTACAGGCAAAGACGGAGGCTCTGAGAGGTTGAGGGTCACGTCACCGACCCTGTGAGTACAGGAGCCGGGACCCAAAAGCAGGCTCGTCTGGCCGCAAAGCCTCTGCTTTCCTCACCACATCGCACAGCTTCTGAAAGAGTTTAAGACTAGCTCCTGGATGGAAGGTTGCTGACGGTCTCCGGGCAGGCAGGGAGGGGAGTGTCAGAAAGGCAGGGGCACCGGCAGGGAGGGTACAAAGGGGAAGGCCAGCACACCAGGGTCTGTTCCCAGTTGAGCAGAGCCCCGCTCGGGAGGAGATGGCAGCTTTCACTCAGCAGCCTGCTGAATTTCGGCCCCAGGGCACTGGCCGGGGAACAGAGCTACAGAGGAGACACTAGGAACCTGGCGACGTGCAAAGTGCCTCCCTGACCCCCGCGGGTCGCCCACTCAGAGCAGAGCGCAGCCGCCGCCTGGAAAGACGCCGGCTCTGTGGCCCTGCTGAGACAGGAGCTCCCTCACGCTGGAGAGGGTCCTGGGGGGGGGGGCGGCGGCCTCACGCTGCTTACACCCGGGGAGGACAAGCCGCTGTGTGGCGCCCGGGGGCGAGGGCCACAGCAAGACTCCGCCTTGGGTGGAGGCAACCACGAAAGCTAACCAGCAGGGCCAATCTGCCCGCGGCTGAGCTGCATGAGAGGGCCCCCAGCCCCACGAGGAGCGGAGTCTACAGCAGCCCCGTGGCAACAGCGCTCCGGGCCGGCGGTGTCTGAGCAGCGTTTCTGAGTAAGATAACCTTGCCCTTTCTTAGCGGATGGCCAGTGCTTGGGCCATGCGGGCCTTAGGATGAGAGGGGGCCGCCCTGTGAGCACCACAGCCTCCCCGGAAGGGTCCTCGGCTCCCCAGGCGCACCCGGGGCCCACGCGGCGCGATGCCGGGCCGCGCGCCGAGGCCTCGCCCCTGCTGCCAAGGAGCAGATCTGGCCGCGTCTCCTACGTGAGGGCCGAACACCTCGCTCCCCTTGGGACGGCACCCGCCCTGCACACTCACACGGTTTAAAGAACAGTTCCCAGGTTACCTCACATGGGCCATCAGTGACAGGGTTTTAGAGCCCAACGGGATTTTAGGTCGTACATTTACGAAGTGCTCACCACATACTGCTCAAAGGCCACTTTGCGTGTAGCACCTCACTAAGTCCTCATGAAACTGCAGCAGGGGCGCCATGACCTCCCGACTTTTGTCCTTCGTTTGTCCTCACAGCCCTCATTATCACCTGGTTTGGCATCTGTTAAACTGCCGACTCTCGCCGTTTGCAGATAACCCGACACAGCTGCTGGATAAGTGTCCCGTGGGCAGCTGTATCCCCTGCATAAGTCTGGCACGTCGCAGCTGCTCAGGGAACACGTGAGCGAGCGAGCCGGGCAAGCAGGCGGACGGCAGGTGACTCAGCTGCCCGGCGCACGGTAAACGGTGGTCAGGATGGGAACCCGGGCAGGGCACACGGAAGGACCCTCCCCTGGGCTGCCCGCCACTTGTGCTAAAACCCGACTTACAGGCGGCTCAGAGAACATACGGACTCGCCCCAAGGAACCACACCAACCAGGAGCGGAGCTGGGTCTGGAACACCAGCTCGCAGATCCCCGGTGCAGTATCTTTCCGTCCCTCGTGGCTCCTGGCAGGAAGGCCTCTCTGGGCCCACGCACAGGGCCAGAAATGTGTGTGGGGACGGGGTGTCCGGGGCCAGCCTGCCTGCCGTGGACTTCTCTCCCCACGGGGCCCTGGCTGCTTCGCTCCCACCCAGAGAGGGGCCGGAGGCTGGCTTTGCTGTAGTTTCAGCTCCTAAAGACCGGGAAGGA
Source organism: Herpailurus yagouaroundi (assembly GCF_014898765.1). NCBI lineage: Eukaryota > Metazoa > Chordata > Mammalia > Carnivora > Felidae > Herpailurus > Herpailurus yagouaroundi. The sequence continues at coordinate 71,882,128 of NW_024412396.1, forward strand.
GCTTTTTTCAATCAAAGATCTGGATTCTGAGTTAAGTCTCAAGAAAAAAAAGTAAAATGCTCAACTGTTTAAAAGAAACTGCTGAAAATAGGATTTAGCTTTTAAAACTTCTCTCTTGACTTTAGGTTCAACAAAAGAGGTCTTTCGGAGAAGAGGCAGCACAGAACCGTTGATTTACATGTTATCCGGGTTTTCATCACTCCTGCACGTTCACGGAAGAAGAGTAAGTTCCTGCCGAGCAAAGCCACAGGACGCACAAGTGCAGTTACCAGAGACAGGCTGGAAAAGTTGCCCCAGACCCCACGTTCTCTCAGAATGTGCCGAGAGCCGGGAGGTGGGGGGGCTGTGCGGTGGCCTTTCACGGGCACTATTCAAAAGTCCACCCCCCATCACGTGCCCACCCACTCAGTCATCTTCGTGGGCTTGCAAGGGGCGCTTGCTTCTGCCTCACCGGCATCTCCAGGCAGCGAGGCAGGGACTATGTTTGGCCCACTGCCGTGTTCTCAGGACCGAGGAGGGCGCCTGCCACAGAAGGCACCCCGTGTCTACTGTACTGACCAAGCGGGACAGGGCCACCCCTCACTGCGTCCCAGATGTGGCTGAGTGGAGCCCGGGGTGCTGGGGGGGTGAAGGAGGCGCACGTGACTCAGGCTGTAGGAGGGACAGCTCCCGGGAAAAGGGAGCTTGATGGCGTGTTTGGAGGTGGCGCAGGGAGAGGAGAAGTCAGAACACACTCAAAGGTGGGGCGGTGGGACCATGGGGTGTGCCATCTGGCCAGACGTGGCAGTGACGCCAGAGAGGAGCACCGGCCAACCCACCGAGGACACCACACCACGACGCCTATATGCCCACAGAGATGCGATTTTAAAAATCTCAAGGTAAAATTAAAAAATTACTAATTCATTTACTAGTTGGTAGAAAGGCCAGACTTCTTATCAAGGCAACTATGTCTCTCTGTGGATATAAAGCCACCATTCAGATTTCAGTCCTTATAAAAAGGGACGTTCTGGGGAAACGGTAAGGACCACGTTCCTCTGCACTGAGTGCGGATGCAGCCCGTCCCGTGTTTTCACCACATCCTGTCTTGGCCTGGTAATGAGCCCTCGTATGATGGGGGCCACACTCCTTAGGTTCCGTGGGGATTGCGGGGAGAGCCGTGTCTCAGGTGCTCAGGATATATTTGCTGAGCCGAACAGCATATTCTTGGGACACTTGACAAAGCCTTACTTTTCTAACATAGTTCTTTGTAGTCATTTGGGATGAAACAGACCTCAGAAGTTTCAATTCAGGGATTTTCCAAATGCAGTATTTTGGCCTACTGAGTGGTCAACTTAAAGAACTGGCCCGTGAACGGACTGTGTGCCAGCGAGTCCTTCTCTGTGAGGAGAAAAGTATGCCAAGAAAGAGAAAGGCGCTAACCCGGCAAACTGACGGTCCTCGGAGAGAAACTACAATTCTGTCTCAAGCTGTGGATGGAAACCTTAACTGGAGAACGAAACCAACAAACCATATCCTAATGTTTCACAAAGGGATAAAAACATTCACCAGACCTAAAGGCCATTTCCAATGTCTCCGACTCAGCTGTGGCTGAGATGAGGCCCTGACGTCTGCATCTGCTTGTTTAGAAGGCAGCTGAGCATCCTCTCCTTACCCCATGTAGTCAAGATCAGAGAAGATGAAAGTCTTGTTGATGTCAAAGCCACAGGCGATGATGTCCTTGGCGTTCTCCACGGCGTAGCCGTAGGCCTGGTCCAGGGTCAGGTCTTTCCACAGGTACTTCTCATCATCTGTCATCTGGATGACCAAGGGCACGTTAAACACATCCTGCAGCCACCTAGGACACACCGGGAAAGAAGGCTACCGTCTCGTTTCTCTGTTCTGAATCCGAAGACACAGTCCCTGCTAACGACGTATGGCAAAACTTTCTCGTCTACACAACCGCACAGTGTCATGCTGTGAAATTTGACCACTATGACCGATTAACTTGGAAGGCCCTGTGTTCAGCTTTGTACTGCTTTACATTATTTTGCAGGCTGGCAACTGTTTTAGGAGGTAGGTATTATCACTCCCGTCCTGCAGACGTGGAAAGGAAGGCTCAGGGAAGGGACTCTGCCACGGTCACAGGAACAGGGACAGGAAGAAACAGGCTGGCTGACCCCATCACGCCACGCTTTCTAAAGTGACACCAGGAACAAAGTGAACAGAAGCCAGAAAGGCACCAGTCCCCTCACACCTTGTTTGTCTAACGAACACAAACTAGGGCTGCCTTGTCATTCTAGACATGGTTTATAAATAACATTCCTGGTTTACCAATAGAAGTGAAAAAAGGTACCCGATATAATACTTACTTTGTGAAAATAAATGGGATGAGGTGACCTACATGCATTGCTTCGGAAGAGGGGCCCCTGCCCGTATACAGGTAAAACGGCTTCTTATTTTCATAGGCATCAAGGATTTGATTCATATCTCTAAATGAAAAAGGAGAAAAGGAAATAGTGTGATTTTCTGAAATAAAAATTAAGGCACTGATGCTCACTGGGAAATGATAGAGAAAATACAACACAGATAATAGAGTTTGTTATCCTTGGCGCTTATGTTAGAAAAATGACAGGAAATGTCTACTGACATGATTTCTCCTGTGTTTGTTTTAAAAGTATGAGACACGCAGGTTTGGAATAAAAGATGCATACAGTTGGGCAGCCAGTGGAGCCCCTTTGGAATTTTCAAATATCAGTGTGCCCACATCATCTGCTTTCCTGGGAATGATGCCAAGCCAGCCCTACACAATCCCTTGTTTAGGACCCCAGCCCTGAGACTCTGGAGACCCAGACAGGGAGGCTGCAGGGCCCTGCACAGTCCTGACTCGGGGCTGGGAGTGAAGAACATGCATGGGGAGTATAGAGGTGAGGTCCCCAGCTGCAGATCTGATTTGGGCTCCCCCAGCCAGGCTGGGACCAAGTGTCTTCATCTGGGAGTCACTGTGGAATCATCGGCCCTCTCCCAGGACTGGGGTCCACAGACAATGCACATGAAGGGTCCTCCCTCCTGATTGTGCAGAATCACCTGGTCATATTGCATTTCCCTGGACCCTACCTTCAGAGAGTCTGACTCAGTGAATCTGGATGGTATCTGGGAATCTGCATTTTTAAAAAGCTCCCTCAGTAACCACCTCATTGGCAGGGTGTAAAACCACTACTCCAGCGTGTGAACGCTCTTCATTTCTGGACAAAGTGTCCCCAAATAAAAGAGGTCTGGCTGGGAGACCCCAGGCAAGAATACTCTAAGAAGTGACCCCTCCTCACAGCCCACACCAAGGGTTCACAGCGTCCATCTTCGGGCTCACAGGGTCGTGGGGACTGTTTCTTTGCGCTTAGCTTCTTTTACCTCCAGGAAATGATCATACATGGTTTTTGAAATAAGGAAGGAATTAAAAAAATGTAATTTTGGAAGAAAAGAGTCTTTCTTTGGTTCTCACAATTAACTTTTATGGGCTTAAAGAAGCAAGAAAAAAATGTAGCTGTCCCACGAGCTGTCCTTGAAGTCTCTGAGAGCTCCCCAGGGACTGCCCTGGGGGCCAGGCGCTCTTAAGGAGCACAGGGAATGGACTGAGGCTTGCAAATTGAGCTCAGCTTCGTGAGGATAGTTTCCAGTAGGTGAAGGAGCCCAGGCAAAGCCCACAGTTTGCAGCTTGACAGCATGTGCCACCTCTCCTCTAATCCCCCATTTTGCAGATGATAACGTTAGAGGGGCATTCTCAAACCTGAGAATGGCCAAAAGTTGCAAGCTCCATGCCTCCCCAAGCCAAGAGCCTACAGGGTTACTCACAGAAGTAAACAAGTCATATGGGGAGCGAGAACTGTAAAATGCTAAGTTTTGATTTAAGATCAATAAAACTGGTAAACCTTCAGCGAAAGTGACCAAGGTGGGAAAAAAAGTGCGAAGCCTCTACTAAAGTCAGGAATGGAAGAAGGGACGTTATTACTGACTTCACAGGAATAAAAAGGATTATAAAGGAATGCTAAGAACAATCGTATGGCCACAAATGAGACAACCTTGATGAAAAAGACCAATTCCTAGAGAGAAACTACCAGACTGACTCAAGAAGAAATAGAGAATCTGAACAAATCTAGAACAAGCGAAGAAACTGAACTAGTAATCAAAAAATGACCCACAAAGAGCCCAGGACCAGATGGCCTCATGGCGGATTCTATCAAATATTAAAAAAACAACAATCAACAGCAATCCTTCACAAACTCTTCCAAACAAACTGAAGAGGGAATACTTGCAAACTCATTCTGAGGCCAGGGTTATCTCACACCACAAGCGACAGAAAACTGTAGACCCTTGTGATACAGATGCCAACATCCTCAGCTGCTAGCAGACCAAATCCAGCAACATATAAAAAGGATGATTTATCATGATTAAGTGGGATTTGTCTCAGGAATGCAAAGTTGGTTCCACACACAAAAATCCATCAATGTGATACACCCTATCAATATAAGACATGATCATCTCAGCAGACTCAGAAGAAGAATTTAATAAAATCTGACACCTTTCATGATGAAAATACTCAACAAGCTAAGAAGAGAAGGAAACTTCCTTAACATAATTCAGGGCATAATTCGGGGAAAACCCAGAGCTAAATGTAAAAGTGAAACTTTTGGAGCAAATCTTCATGATCTTGGATTAGGCAACAGTTTCTTAGGACACTAAAAGCAAAGGGAACTGAAAAACAAAAAAAACTATTTCATAAAGATGAAAAGTATTGGGTTTCAAAGAACACTCAATAAAGTGAAAAGATACATACATAATGGGAGTATTTGCAAACCATATATTTGATAAGAAACTAGGATCTGAAATATTATATGAAAAACTCTTGGGGCGCCTGGGTGGCTCAGTCGGTTAAGCCTCCGACTTCAGCTCAGGTCACGATCTCACGGTCCGTGAGTTTGAGCCCCGCGTCGGGCTCTGGGCTGATGGCTCAGAGCCTGGAGCCTGCTTCCGATTCTGTGTCTCCCTCTCTCTCTGCCCCTCCCCCGTTCATGCTCTGTCTCTCTCTGTCTCAAAAATAAATAAACGTTAAAAAAAAAACACAAAAAAAACAAAAACAAAACCAAAAACTCTTATAGCTCAGTAATAAAAAGATAACCTAATTAAAAAGTGGGCAAAGGATCAGAATATTCTTCAAAGAATATATAAAAATAGCCAATAAGCACATGAAAGGATGCTCAACATCATTAGTCATTAGGGAAATATAAGTCAAGACACAACGAAAAACCACTTCAGGGGCACCTGGGTGGCTCAGTCGGTTGAGCGTCTGATTCTTGCTATCAGCTCAGGTCGTGACCCCAAGGTCATGGGATTGACCCGCATCAGGCTCCTTGCTGAGCTCAGAGCCTGCCTGGGATTCTCTTTCTCTCCCTTTGCCCTTCCTGCCAGCTCCTGCCTGTGCTCTCTCTCTCTCTCCCTCTCAAGGAAAAAAAAAGAAAGAAAAGATAAAGAAAAACCACTTCCTACCTATGAGCATGACTCTAAAACAAACACAAAATAGAAAACAGTAAGGGTTGGTGAGGATGTGGAGAAACTGGAATCCTTGTTTGTGCACTATTGGTGGGAGTACAAAAATCACAGCCACTGTGGAGAGCAGTTTGGCAGATCCTCAGAAAGTTCCAGAACTACCTTATGATGCAATAGTTCTGTTCCCACACACCCTGAGAGAACTGAGAACGTTACGTCCACACAACATACATTCTTTCCAGTGAAAAGAACCCAAATGCCCAGCAAGCGGTGAATGCATAAACAAAATGTTGTGGGGCGAATCTATTCAATGGCACATTATTCAGGTATAAAAGGAGTGAGGCACTAATGCACCCGGCAACACGGAGGAACCTTGAAAACCCTGAAATGGTGGTTGCCGGGGTGGTGGGGGTGGGGGGATGGGGTTTCTTCCCGGGGTGGAGATGTTCTGGAGCTGGTGGTGGTGATGGGTACACAACCTTATGAATATACTAAAGACCACTGAACTGTGTACTTGAAGAAGGTTAATTAAATCTTAAGGTAAAAGCTTTGATTATATTCTGTCCAGAAAGAGGGCTGAGTGGGGCCTGGCGTTTTCTGCACACGGAATTTTAAGTGTTCCAGCGGACGGCCGGGTGCCATCCTGCGCGCTCTCCCGTAACCACGGAGTGCAAGCACAACAGAACAGCCCTACCACGGACCATAAATCCCGTGAGCAGAGTTTCAAAAATGAGCTACAAGAACCCTTTTGGAACCTGCCCATTTTCTGATGCAATCTGCGTGGAATTTAGAGTAGGAGGTAGGGATAGTCTGTTCCAGGTACACTCTATCGGTTTCTCTTTTGCCATGACTTACGAGGGAGCCAGTACAATGGCAGGAAGAGGGCGCAGTTTCAGGAAGCCTCTTGCTTATCGCGTGGGAAATGTTAAACTTGGACATATTAATCTTTTATCTTATGACATTTTATGATTTTATAGTGCATAATCTAGCGTGAATCTCATCTGCCGCGTATGTGACCTCCACCTTGTGAAGTGAACAGCTCACAAATGAATAAAGTCAGGGCCCGAGGGGGAGGGGACAGGACACGAACCCACGGCCAGTTACTGACAGGACAGAAGGTGGACCCCAGCCTTCAGACAACTGGCTATCATTTCCCCACATAGGAGGCAGACTGCAGGAGGGGCCTCCTAATCATGTCTGGAACTAAAGGGAGAGGAGGGTGGGAAGCCCCTGACCTGTGCGAGAAGAAGATGCCTCTGCGCAGGAAGCGGTGTGGTTTCTGCCCGATGGCTCTCTCTATCCGGTTTACCAGCTCTTTGTCAATTTTACTGCTTCCGAACCGAACTGGAAAAAAAAAAATGGTAATAAGGAAATGACTATCTTAGGTGGTGTGGGGTTTGGTGATCAGGTATTACCGAAGGGGAAAAGCTGGTGATCCGTGTACAATCCTAACGAACTCAGTCCTCTCCAGGATTTTTGCTCCTAGTCCCTACCTCAAACCCAATCAAATGCCCTTCATGTTAACAGTGACAGCTGAGACGACAACCAGCAAAACAAGAAACAAATTACAGAATAAAACGGTGTTTTGTCTGGGATTGGATTTTGATGGGAAACATATCCAGAATTCAGCCTGCCTAGCAACTTTTCACCTCCACCCCCGCCCCCCAGTTGCTAATTACGGGGGACTTTATGTACACTGACAACCATAATCTTAATATTCTTTAGTTGTTGGATTGAACTAGCATCTGTCTACCAGTGAATTTCCCCCCATTGGTAGTCGACACTTAAATTAGGAAAATGGCTTTCAACTTTGATCAAAACATTTTAGTAATGCCCCCTCTCTGGTGATTACCAGTGATCTTGGAATACGGACTTCCCTGAGCAGGAAGCCCTGTGGGGAAGGGCTGGCCAGTGGCGACCTGTCCCCTTGAGGAGTCACCCTTCTTAAGCAGACTTCCAGCTTTTCAGCTCCACAGTCAATACCACTGGAGGAGACTTAGGTGATCCATTTCTGACTTTAAGCATTCAGTGAAAGGTGATTTGAATGACTGCAAAGATGCCATTCCAAAAGACCTTTCCTGAAGTTCTGAATTGCTCAAAAAAAAAGGAGAACGCTTCCACTAACCTATCTACTATAGATCATTATTTTGAAATAAGTTTTACATTGTTATTTCAGTTGAAAAGAATCCTTTGGGAATACAATGCACGACCAAAAGATTTTAGCATCTATTTTTTCTTGCCATTGAAGCTTGACTGGGTTTATAATTCAAGAGAAAAAAACACCAACGAGATCAACTAGTGACCAATGGGATCACTTCTAAAAGTCGGGGACGTACCAATGAGCTTATCATAGTCAATGCCCTTGGCACTGCTGGTCTGTACCGTCCACGGGTCCACAAAATCCTCTTCAGCTTCTGTGGCACCCAGGCCACTATCGTTCCCAGGTGCTGGGTTCCCTGGAGGGCAGTCGGCTTTGTAATCTTCCCCCATGGCGGCTTTGTAGCTCATTTTTAACGATAACAGCATCTGTACTGCAGAATCGATTTCATCCTGGACAAAGGAAATAAGGATGAAACCTAAAAATACTAACATGGCTAACATTTTGCTGAACGTGACTGTCACGTGGCAGGCGCTGTGCTAAATGCCCTCACACACGTTACCTCCTTCAGTCTCAAGACAGACCTCCGAGGCAGGCAGCATCACTGTCACTGTGCTGTTCCAGTAGGACTCTGACCCTCACAGAGGTGAAGGAGTCTGCCCATGGACACACGGCAAGTCACGGGCCCAAATATAGTTCACTTCTGCATTGTTCTAGTGGATCTATGTCATCTATGGATTACTACCACAAACACTACCGGATGAATGTGACATGATATGCACTGTTATTTACGACATAGTGAATACACTAGGGATTTCTCAAACACCACCGATGCCAGAGAACGTGTGCGGCAAGCTCCCTGGACTGAGCATACGGAATTCTACATCGGACCTTGTTTTTATGTGCCACACAGTTGAGACGAGTATTTGCGGCAGCTTAGATAATGCCACCAAGGATGGTAATGGCAACCCTAGACATCAGGGAAACAGATAAAGGCAAGGAAAAATAGAGGCTTTCAAGTCATAAATTAAGGAGGGATGTAGTGGGAAACAGTTATATTACTGTAGTTTGGAGCCTTATCAAGCTGTCCAAAGTGTTTGCATACTGAGTGCTTTAAATAAGCAGAAGGAAAACAAATGTAGACTACATCCGTGGGTACTCTGGAGATCTATCAAAGCCCTTCTGCTCCAGAAGCCCACACTAGCCACCCATGAAGGCTGGCCTCTGAAAGAGCAGGCCTAATTAGGCAGATTAGTCATGCTATGCCCAGAGCTCTGCTCCTGTAATTGGCCTTGCTGGATTAGATCACAAACAAAGAATATACACAGTCCAATTTGCCTGCCAAGGGAAGTACAAACATTCCTGTTTAGAGTTTACACATAATGTTCCATAAACTGGGTTTCCTGGTGGAGACACCACAACACCAACCTCCATCCAGACGTAACGGTTGCATCAGGAGCAGCCCCGGGGCCACAGAGAACTGACACCTTGGGGAGATTCCGCAGATACAGATTTGAGTTTCAAATTCGGAAACTACCTGAATTCGTTCTTAAAATGAATTAGAACTGTGGGCCGAATAACCCCATGGCTAACCCTTATAGAAGAGACAGGATAATTGCCAGGCTGCATAGGTGAGTACGTTTTACTCATCTCATTCCTGCAGTGCCTAGGTTCAGTGCAACCACATAATGTTTAGCAAGCATGATTTATCGAATTATCTGTGGGAAGGATTAGCGTGCTTTGAAGTACACTGTGGTCAATACCCTTTTATCACCGGCTATGTTGACATTTCATACTCTATCTGCTCGAACTCTGCTTGCAACCCGGAGGCTCTTTGAAAGTCAAACATTCAACCAGTATCCCTGCTCGAGAACTGTCTGCAGTCTGGAGTGGGATTTAAATAGACAGACAAGCCTGCCGTGTGGATTTTCTTGTTTCCTTAATCTCACATGGAACAGAACACTGAAACAGGACTTAAAAGCTGACTTTCTAGGGGAGAAACAAAAAGACTATACACAACCTGAATATATAAAGCTCCAAGACAGGCAGAACTATCCATGGTGGAGGCCTAGGGTGGAGGGCAGAGGCAGTGGCCGAAGGGGCCTGAGGATGGCTTCCGGGCGCTGCTGTCTGGTTTCCTGATGTGGGCCCTGGTTACATAGGTGTGGTCATTTTGTGAAAATTCAGTAAGAGGACTGATTACGATCTCCACACTTTTCTGGTTAAATGGTGCCCTTCCAATTAAAAAGTTTACTTAAATTGAGAGGACAGGAAAAACGACTGCTCTCCGGCTTAACCCTTACAATCCAGTGCCATTTCTTTTTTTGTTTTTGATTTACATTTTTTTTTTAACATTTATTATTGAGAGACAGAGCATGAGCATGGGAGGGGCAGAGAGAGAGAGAGAGAGGGAGACACAGAATCGGAAGCAGGCTCCAGGCTCCAGCTGTCAGTGCAGAGCCCGACGCGGGACTCGAACTCACAAACTGTGAGATTATGACCTGAGCCGAAGTCGGGTGCCTAACCGACCGAGCCACCCAGGCGCCCCTGATCCAGTGTCATTCCTCGAGTCCTGCTCAAACTGTTCATGCTCCCAGCCACTGTCTCTCTCCAGAGCCCCTGGATTCTGACCTATCCCCCCAGGAAACACCCTGCTTTTTAGTGAACTTGGCTGAAAGCAGGGGGTCTTAGCCCCCTGGTACACGGAGGAGAGAAGAATGGTGAGGACCCCAGCCTACACACATGGCAGAGACGGCTGAAGAAAGAACTCCCGGTGCCCTCACTGTATTGGTGCTCCCAAAGTGGCTCAAGTGTTTGCACAAAGTGAATTTCTAAAACATCAGGTGTTCTATCATAACACATTCCGGAGCCAAATTTACTTCTGAGTTTTCCCCATTTTGGTCTGACTTCATTGTGCAACCTCTGATCTCTCTCGTTGGTCAGCTGATGGCTTAAGTCAAAGAACACACTTGGAAGAGTAATTCTAAACGGTGTTAAGTATCGTGTGTTTAATAATGAACACAACTGGAGTCACTAAGAATTACTAACTAAAAACACTTATGAAATGGTATTCGTATTTAGTATTAAATAGGTAAAAATTCCACTGCCAAGTTTCCAAAAATGGGTTTAAAGAGTAAATGAACAACATTTGGGTCCTTTATCTATTTCAAGGTTTTTAAAAACAACTTCTTAGCCTCATCCACCAACTCCTACCTGATGTGTAAACCTCTGTCTGTGAATAACCAACTCCTTGTTTTGACATCACTGTCTTACGGTACCGCTTATTTCTTTTAAGATATAATGGTTTATTCGGGGTCCAAAGAGTTGACCACCCTGGTCCACTGCCAGGGTGGGTGGGAGATGGTTGATGCCATCGGTGGAGGACCCAGGAAGCGGTCCTGAAAAGAAGACAACCGGGGCTGGAAGTGACGGACGAGGAAGTCATGGAGATGTAGCAGCTGAGGTTCCTAAGAGTGGAGGCGTCGCAGAAGGAAAGGCAGTGCCTCCGTGCATTAGAGACGCAGACGGAACGGATTACACTCCTGAAACCTCGCAGCAACAGCAGAGAGACCTTTAAGAAAGGCGTAACCCCGTGAGGACAAAGGCAACAAAGAGAGGGCGTCAGCAACAAGATTTCGGAAACTGCAGAGCTGCTGGATGGACTGGTAGCAGAATGTCGTGAAAACACTGGAATTATGCCGCTGGGGAGTCCCGGGGCTGGGGGCTGGGGCATCAGTGGAAGTGAGGGGGAAAGTGGGTTCTAAAAACAGGAGCACAGGTTGAAAGTCTGTTTAAGAAACAGCTGGTCGGCTCTCTGCCCGCCCCCCCCGCCCCCCCACACAGAGGCTCTGTGCCAGGGAGGTGGAGTTAGAAGTATCTAGATCAGGGACACACGGCATTGAACAGGGAAGTTCAGGGTCAGCCACACAGCCCAGCCCCTCTGTCCTCAGAGGATATCAGGAAAACCATCACCAAGATCTCAGAGATAAAAGGTCACTTACCATACCTAGGAAACAAGAACGGGTTGCTATAAGGAAAGGAACATTCGAAAAGCAAATGAGCTCGTGGAAGTTAAAAATGACAGGATAAACGAAACACGATAGGAGGATTAAGAGTTGAGGAGGGAGTGCCTGGCTGGCTCAGTCGGTGGAACATGAGACTCTTGATTTCAGGGTTATGAGTTCAAACCCCACGTTGGGTGTGGAGCCTACTCAAAGGGAAAAAAAAAAGGAAACATAAGAAGTTAAGGAAATATATCTGAAAGAACAGCAACAAGAAAACAAAATGGAAAGGAAAAGTTAAAAAATAAAATAAAAACAAAAACAAAAACAGAGGGGGCCAGCTTCTGGGAAAAAAAGACCCACAGAGAACAGAGAAAACAGGAGAGAAGAAATCAAAGAAATAATAGAATTTCTGAGAATTAAGGGTCCTCCTTTTTTTTTTTTAAGTTTATTTATTTTTGAGAGAGAGAGAGCGAGAGCGAGAGAGAGTGCGAGCACACACACAAGAGTGCATGGCAAGCCCAGTGATGCCCAGGAGGGGCTCAAGCCAACGAACCACGAGAGTATGCCCTGAGCCCAAATTGGACGCTTAAGTGACTGAGCCACCCAGGCGCCCTGAGAATTAAGGGTCTTAAGTTTCTAGTTATAGTAGACAAAATAAAGGTACTTTTAGACATGCAAGTCCTCCCAAATTACTTCTTTAGCACTAATTTTTTCAGAAAACTATTGGAGGATTTGCTCTGTCAAGACAGAGTAAACAAAGGAGGAGTAAGACACAGGATCAGGAAACAGGGAGCCCACAGGGGGAGGGAAGGGAGAGACAGCTTTTCAAGAAGATGAGCTACACACTGGCTGGTGTGAGTGCCCTGGGAGGAGACTCACCCGGCTGGAGGGGGCCCGGAGCCCCATTACCATTAGTACATAAGACACTGAGCAAACAGGAATCAGGACAAACATCAACTCTGGGGCAGGAAAGGCAAGGCACCTGGAGTATACTCAGTGGGTCAGCTGCCAGCAGCACTTATGTGGTCAGAAGAGCATCGATGCTGACACTGACTGACATGCGCGGGACAGCAGAGGGATTAGGAGGTGCCGATGGAGGTGCTAACTCCTCTCACCCACACCTGAATATCAACAAGAAGCAATGTAAAAGTGTGATTTTTAGAGAAATGGGGGGTACATATCAAAGAATCCGCTCAAAGAACTGAAATGCTTGTTTCTGGGAAAAGAATATGGGAACAGGAAAGGTGGAGGACTGCTGAATTTCAGAGGCTTTTGTTTAGACCACATGCACGTCAATAACGGAGAAAATAAATTCAGAGTCAAAAGACCTCAGTTATTGAGGGAACAGAGTCTTGGGAACAGTCTGCTCCCGGGAAACATAACCCTAGACTTGGCCCAGATGCATGTGCAGCGAACCCGGCAAATCCCATACCTGTGGTGCCTTTCCAGCTTTGAGGGACCGCACGAGCTCCCCCTGAGCAGCTATCCTGTTGAACAGTTCCAGAGGGGAGGCACACCCCTGTTCGCCGTTGGGCACGTCCGCCATCTTCCAGGACCTAGGTCTCTAGCTGGCTAGGGCGTCGGAAGAATTGCTCGGTGGTCCAGACAAAACTGTGGGGGGCGAGGGGGAGAAGACCGATTAACCAACCACCGCAGCTGTTTTACCCCTCGTGCATCTACCTAGTCCTTCGCCTTTCCAACAAGGATGGAGGAGTTACAAGAAAGGGCATGGGGAGAACAGTGGTGATAAAGGCATCGGCAGGAATTTGGGGCCATGAAGGAAAAAAGAGGAAGAGCAAGTGCAGTGATGAGGACTGACGGAGGGGCTGGAAGTTCAGGGCAGCAAAGGAGGGCCCCTCACTAAGCATGTGAGCCTCACCCGGTGCCCAGCGCACAGGAAGGACGCATGTTTGTTCAGGGAGCAAACACCGAAGTGTTTTAACAAACCTAAGTCCACTAGAGCTAAAAACATTTGGCAAACTGCTATTTACTCTTTATCTTAATTGTGCCGGGGATGAGTTTCCAGGCCTTTGCAGCCACAACCAACATACGGCTGAACAAACGGCTTTCTCTGCCAGCCAGCTGCTCTGTTCTCAGCTGAAGCGAGGTGGGGTGGAGGGCAGGGCCTTATCTGTCCTGGGCTCCAAACAGGGAAAAAACTATACACAGCCTGACCATTCTACGTGCTGACTAACTTCACTGTACACCTCTGAAGAAGGTGTACCGGCACCTTTTAGTAGTTATTATTTTCTGTTAACCTTGAAAAAGGTGGGACACAAGGCAGGCCACCCAGTGTCGCCTTGGAGCAGAGACCAGCCACAGTCAGTCCCCTTTTGGGTCAGTGTCCACTTCCTCATCTGTCAAGTGGCACCATCAGGAACCTCTCCACCTACCTTGTGGGCTGCTCTCAAGAAGAAATGAGGAAAAACCAGCTGGTAGCCTTTCGTAAACTAAAACAAGATATACACCTATCACGAGTGCTGTCGTCAGGGTTCCGGGGCTCGGCTGAACCCCAGCTCCATCTATGACTTGCAGCTGTACCTTGAGTGAGGACAGGACAATGACAATGGGCTGTGCCAGAGCAGCTAACTCCCGGCACCTCCGTACCTGCTACTTAAGGTACCTGAGCACCTTATACACATCCGCTTGCGGAAGCTTCATGGCAATCCTGAGACAGATCTGTTGTCTCCATTTTACAGATGAGCCAACCGAGGCACAGAGAGGTTATAAAACTTCCCCGAGATAACACAAGCAGTAGAGACGGGACATAAGCTCAAGCAGCTGCAGCTTACACCCTCCAAAGCTGTCCTACACGTTCCCTGACTGCGAGGAGTCTCAGCTTCTCGACCGTGAGGTGCGGCTGACGGTAATACTACCTGCAGGACTGGTGTGTGGATGGAGTGTGACAGTGTGGGTTAACAGACAGTCCAGGACAGCATTAGCCCCGTGGCAGAGGTTCAATAAATGACTATTTTGTGTCTGTTTACGTTTTTTTTCTATTAACTCTCTGAACCAAACACACAAACTTGAGGGGTAATTTTTTTTTTTTTTTTTTTAAAGTAAGCTTCACGCCCAGCATGGAGCCCAACGCAGGGCTTGAACTCACAACCCTGAGATCAAGACCCAAGCTGAGAGCAGGCCGAATGCTTAACCAGCTGAGCCACCCAGTAAACACTACTTGTGGGGTTCAAATTCACGACCCCACGATTAAGAGTTGCATGCTCTACCAACTGCGCCAGCCAGGTGCCTCAAGGGGTTATTTATTTATTTATTAATATTTATTTATTTTCGAGAGAGAGAGAGAGAGAGAGAGAGAGAGAGAGAGAGAGACGGAGCATAAGCAGGGGAGGGGCAGAGAGAGAGGGAGACGCAGAATCCGAAGCAGGCTCCAGGCTCTGAGCTGTCAGCACAGAATCCGATGTGGGGCTCGAATCCACGAACCTTGAGATCATGACCTCAGCCAAAGTTGGATGCTTGACCGACTGAGCCACCCAGGCGCCCCAGGGGTAATTTATTTTTTATCAATTTGTTAAATGTTTACTTAAGAAGTATATAAATTTTAACTAGGCCAATTTTTATATAAGTCAATGAAACTGTAATACTGAAACCAGGATAAGACAATAGTCAGTTTCTTTTCCCCCCTTGCTGAGAATCACCTCAATTCCCAGAAAAGGAAGTCGGGTGAAATGATTGTTTCAGATAACAAAGCCCCAGTTTAGGGAAGCCTATAAAAAAGATAAGAAATGCGGAAGAGCCTCTGGGGAGCACCTGTGAGGACAAACACTGAGGCTCGTATCAGATAACAATCAAAGGGATGAAAACCACTTCTAGCCACAAATGGCCAAACATCACATCCCATGGCATAGTATATGCTCTGCATTAGCAGATGAGAGGCTGATGGCCCAGGGAAGTTAGAACCAGCCCCTGAGGTTCCACTGCCAGGGTAGCTAAGCCGGGACCTGATGCCAAAGCTCCTCTAAGCCGTGTGCTCTCTCAGAATTCCAGCCGCTCCCCCTGCCTGGAATGTGATAACCTCCTCTTCATGCACACTTCCTGTTATCTTACTAACTCAGACCTCAGCTCTTTTCAGCAGCCCTTCCTGACTCCTGCGCCTCTGGGGCCAAGCTGATCCCTCTGTCGTTGGTGGTCCCCAATCATTTTGTTAGTAACTCTACCAGGGCACTCACACTGCATTTACTTATTCACGTCTTCTCCACTAGACAGTGAAAGCAGGCACCGGGCTTTCTCTTCCATGTGCTTCTAGTGCCTCATATGCAGCAGTTTATCAGCATTTATTGAATTAATCAGTCTCATCAGTCACCCAGTTCAATCTTCACCGTAAGGTTTACATCCTTATGTTATCTTCACAAGTGCTTTTCCCACTTTAAGGTAGACTTCCCCCATGTGGACTTTAAACAGCCTCATTTTTTTTTTTTTTTAAATATGCCACTTTGGCAAATTGATTATTTAAAAAAATTTTTTTTAACATTTATTTATTTTTGAGAGTCAGAGAGAGACAGAGCGTGAGTGGGGGAGGGGCAGAGAGAGAGGGAGACACAGACTCAGAAGCAGGCTCCAGGCTCTGAGCTGTCAGCACAGAGCCCGATGCGGGACTCGAACTCACGAACCATGAGATCACGACCTGAGCCGAAGTCAGATGCTTAACCACTGAGCCACCCAGGCGCCCCTAAACAGCCTCATTTTTAGCATCCTATCATGGAGCTGAGCCTGCCAGGATTTGGGAAGGGCCAGGCTGATGGCATGGCACCTACTTCAGGTTTCACACTCCCAGTTTGGTTTCTTTCCCCACTACTAACATCCGCCTACCATCCTGGTCACTCTCTTTGGAATTCCCTTTGCTTTATCCCGGTCCTTCCAAACCCATGGTGTCTGCCATAAAAGGAAACTGGTGACAGCAGTAAGGTTCTAAAGTCTGTGGGTAGGGCTAAAAGCAAGTACAGATCAGAATTACCCCTAAAAAATTCCTAAGGAAAGCACCAGGTAGGACAACGGGGTGAGGCCTGGACAGATAATCTCCCCGCTACAATGGAGCAGATTACTGTAGAGAATCAGGTAGATGAATGGAGTCTGTGCTTAGGGTCCATAATGTAGGGAAAAATATGTCTTTCCATAACAAAATTCCATTTGAGAGAAGCACACGGGAGCTAAATCTGATGAGACAACGGCAGATGAGGTCTCCCCGCTCTTGTGATGGGGAGGCAGACAGTGCATGGGAAGCACCCACACGATAAACTGTGCGTGTGTGTATGATGCAACCTCAGTGATGAGACAACAGAACAAAACCTCTTCTGTTTCAGGCACCCACCCAGCTGCCACCGTCTCATGTGCACGCTGTCCTTTTCTCTCACGTCTAGTTGACATGATCTAGAATGAAGTTTAACTTTGGAGGTTTTTACCCCAGAGTTCAGCATGCCTGAAATGACATGCATGCTAGCATATGCGTGGTTTTCAGCAGAGCAATCAGGTTCCAGAGTATCCAGGTTACTTCTACAACGGGGTCTGAGATGCCAAAAGCGTACAGACAACTGTCTTGGTGTTTACTGCTTAAACTGCAAGGAGGGCTTTGAATCTTTGTATGTATATATAGAGAGAGTGAGAGGTGGGTGGGGGAGAGAGGGGCAGAGGGAGAGAGAAAATCTTAAGCAGGCTCCAGGCTCATCACAGAGCCCGACTCGGGGCTCGATCCCACGACCCCGGGATTGTGACCTGAGCCGAAATCAAAAGTGAAACGCTCAAACAACTGAGCCACCCAGGCAGCCTTGAATCTTTCTTAAGGAGAGTTGTTTTATCTGCTTAACAAATCCTACGATCTAAAGCAAAGAAACAAAGCTATCGTCTGTCGAGTAACCTATCATCTCCTCCGAAAAAAGTATTGGGACTGGAAAGAGCAGAACTGCATACTCCATAGCAGACCACAGGGCACCTTTAAAGAAAGAGTCAAGAGCTCTTAAAAATTAATTCTCAATTCCTCTTTTTAGAGAACTTGAATCTTGTGCTCATTTTGACAGGTTCCGTTGTTCCAGAGGGGCATAACAGGCACCTGAGGAAACTGGCTGCTTTTGGGGTGAGGAACAGAAAGTGATAGAACTCTTTAACTGAAAAACAGGACTTGGGCCATAATGAAATCATCTCGCGGAGGATCAGAACACTCTGCAATCTGGGGAAAGGGGGCACAAACACAGCCAATTCTAGAGCAGCCGGGAAGAGCAGACGACCCAGGAGTTTCTGGATGGCTGGAATACCACCAGGAGGTGGGTTACCATCCCTCACATCCTGGCCCCGGAGTGTGGGTGACCACAGCTTTGTTGTTCCCAGAGGACAGGAAAGTGACCGGTAGAGCAAGGAGCTCTTTAACACTTGGAACCCTGGGACAGATTATGTGCACCTTTTCTTTGTTAAATGCGGGGAAGAGAGGTAATTTCCCCCTTCAAATGATAAAATGTACGTGATCTTCAAATCTCCCCTTCAAGTAAAACGTACGTGACGCAAAGAAGACGTCAACATACAAGAAGCCGGCCGAAGATAACTGGTGTGTCACAATGAGAATGCTGACACGTTAGGGTACCGACGGTGTAAGGAGTCCTCGTCAGTGAGACACAGGACAGCCAACACAGAAGTGTGGCAAGTCAAGCTATAAATCCAAACAGGCAACTGCTCCCCCGAGATCTCCATCCCCTGGGGAAGCCGTGAACCACATGAACTTGGGTCAACGGGATGAAATACGACGCACGCTCGATACGCCCTGATTCTGGGAGAGACCACTCCTCACCTCCCCTGCCCCGCCCCAGCCCAGGTTTCCAGCACTTTGGTAAAAGGCTGGCAAAAAATACCAATAAGCTCCAAGCCTGGCAAAGATGGCAATACATACCCAGGTTGTGGGAGACACTGCAGAGGTGGCCACTGGTCACGCCGGGCAGTTGAGGAGCTGAGACTGCCCTGTACAGCCAGCGGTCTTCTTTAATAGTCTTCCCCTGTTTCTTTCAGTTTCCTTTTTAGTAAAAGGCTCTTCTCTGTTTTTTTTTTTTTTTTTTTTTCTGTTTACCCTACTCTTCTGTTATTTGCTGGTTGGTTTTTTTTTTTTTTTTTTTTAAAGGAATCACTCAGTTTCTCGGAAACACTTGAGATTCTTGACCAACCTCTCTGACGAGACTGTCCAATCAGGGGTGGGCGGGGTGGGTGGGGACCAATGAAACCCTCTTGAGAAACGAGTCGTTAGCCGGTCATTGCATCAGCCACCCCACACATTCCCTAGACTGGCCTCCGTATAACCTCTCCACCCTCTTCCTCTTCCCCACCCAAGCATCAGTGTAAGTGTTATGTGTAGCCGTGGAGAGGCCGAACGGCGACTGTGCCTTCCCTGCAGGTGTTCACTGAGGCAGCGCAATGCAGTGGAAAGATCATGAGTTCTGGGGTCAGACGGGCCTGGGTTTCAATCCCAGCTCGGGCATCTCAGCACCTTGGGCAAGTCACATTACCTCTCTGCTTCATCCTCGGTTTCCTCATCTGTGAAATGGGCATAAAGAAGCCTCCTAACTTTACCGTGGAGGGGACTAAGTACGATACCAGAGGCAAAGCCCCCGGCACGTGGCAGAGCCCCGTTAAAAGTGGGGGCTTCTCGCCATGGGGAAAGGGAAGAGGTAGGAGACGATGCAGGGTCGGTGCCGGCAGGAGTGGGCGACAGACGGGGACGCCGGCTCTGGGAGGAAGGGGGCGAGGGGCGCCGTGCCAGCCTCCGCGCCCCTCGTGGTGCCAGAACCCGGCGGGCAGCGAGCCGGGCTCTGAGGAGGATACTCCGGGCCCTCGCCTGCAGGCGGCTCCGGGAGGGCCAGGTCTTCCGGCACCGCCCCGGCCTCCCGCCCTCCCTCATCCCCTCACTTACCGGCCCAGCCGGGCCCTTCAGCACCGCCGGCTCAGCCACGGACGGCCTCCTGGGCGTCCTTGGAAACTCCTTCCGGCCGGAACCACTTCCGGCCAGGCTGCACCCTCATTGGCTGTTCGCGCGGGGGCAGGGCGGAGGCCGCGGGTGATTGGTTGGAGGCCCCGGCACCAGCGGAACGCGACTGGGCTGCGGTGTGCCGGCGGGACTGCCTCCGGTAGGACCGAGCGCTTCCGGTGCGTGTGGTGAGCGGCGGGCCCGGGGGCGGGAAGGGGCTGGAACCCCGCGGCGGCGGCGGCGGCGGCGGTCGGAGAGCACCACACCCCTCAGCGCGGGCCTTCCTCCGTCCCTCGCCCGTCCTTCATCGCCGCTGCCTTCCGGATGCGCGGTGCTCTGGACCAGCCTCACCTCCAGCTCTTGACAGCTCGGCTAACTTCTATTCATCCTTCAAAACCCATCTCTGGTCGTATCTTCTTTGTTGCCTTCCTCGGTCTGTAGCCTCCGGCGCAGGATCCGTGTTCTGTGTTTAATCGCTGTACACACCAGACCCAACATAAGGCTTGGCACAGAGTAGGTAATCAGGATATGTTTGTTGAAGGAGAATATCCTATTTCTTTTACTTTTCTCTGTGCCCCCCTCCCACCGGGTTGCATTTCACAAATATTTCTAGATGCTGGGGATCAAACAGTGAACAAAACACAAGGAGTCTTGTCCTCGTGGAGCTGACGTGCTAGTGACTCTCAGGGCCACTCCCCCGTTTTGTAGCCTCCTTTCTCCAATGCTCTTACCTTTCTCCCTGTACCTCTTTGTCTTAGTTGAACGTCCCCACACCATGAGATATTTTCCCTTTTTTTCCCCATTTGCCTTAGAAACAAAAAAGGCAGCACTTCCCCCCCCCCCAGGTTTCTGTTGTTCCTGATGTTTCCCATTCTTTTCCACTTTTGCATGTTTTTCTTGAATCACCCTTGCCTCCTTCTCTGTTGCCCCATTTGATTAGTTTTGCTGTTTCATTCTCCAGTGCTTCTCACCACCTCTGTTCCCTCACCTCCTCCAGAGCATTAATCGCTCGGATGTCACCGTTTGTCTTAGGTCTGCCTCGGCCACCCTAGAGGAAACTGCAGCCCCGAGCTCGCCGCCACCTGTACTGTCCTGTTTTACTTTTCTCCTTAGGATTTCGTACTACGTCACACCCTGTATTTCACCTGATTATGGTCTGTCTCTCCCGCCGGCATGTGAGCATGGTGAGCACGGGGCATCCTTCACTGTGTCGCTTGCTACGGTGTGCTTGGGGTGGGGCTTGGTGAGTAGCCCATGCTCCATCAATATCGAATAAATGAACGACGCGTCCATGAAGCAGGTAGTGTTGGGAGCCTTATCATCCACCCTTCTGCATTCATTCAGTCCTTGCTGCCTTGCCTTGTTAGGAAGTGGGCTAATGGGCCCCAGCCCCACTACTCTCTGATCTTTTGCCATAGACCTCTTTTGAAATTCCAGCCATCGGCCTCTCTTTTCTTTAAGTTGACCGCTGCAGAAAACTAGGTGGGCGGGATTCCATCTCACGGCTGGGCACAGACACCCTGCTGGTGGGAACCTGGTGGGTTCCCTGTGACAGGAAGGAATGGCATGCTGTGGTGTGTGGTGCTGTGCACAGGAGCCGAGACAGGTGAGAGGTCTCATCAGGATGGGCCTCAGGACCAGGCTAAGTATGTAGAGAGCAGAAATGCCAAGTTGTTTGCAGAGCACAGTCCGTTAGTTTATAATTAGTCCTTTACATTAGTTCTGCTTGAGATACGCTGGCCAGTTATAGAAGTTTTATTTTACCTGCCTAGATTGGGCTGCAGGTGGAGGTGCAAGTTTTGGAGGAGGTAGACTACAGACATTTGTTGAATGAAGACGTAGCGTGTTAGGCAGTGGGACACTTCAGGTGATGGGTACCCTTTGGTACCCACCGCCCAGGGAAAGAGCTGGTGGTAGGCTGTCTGGAGTGGCTTAACAGAGGACCCAGAGGGAATCTCTGGTGCTGACCTGACCCCATGTGTGGGAGTAGGTGTTCAGTGTGGTACAGTAAGGTAGGGCAGGGTGGGGCGTTCTTGGAAGTTGGTGGGTTGCCAAGTTTTAGCGCTGCTCCACTGCGCCATCTGCTGTCCTGGATGTGCTGGGCATCCCTGTCTTCTCCTGACTGTGCTTCATCTTAAAAGCACTGAGTGGGGCAGAGAAAGACAGATACCCTATGTTTTCACTCCTATGTGGATCCTGAGAAACTTAACAGCAGACCATGGGGGAGGGGAAGGGGGGAAAAAGTTACAGAGAGGGAAGGAGGCAAACCATAAGAGACTCTTAAATACTGAGAACACACTGAGGGTTGATGGGGGTTAAGGGAGAGGGGAAAGTGGGTGATGGACATTGAGGAGGGCACCTGTTGGGATGAGCACTGGGTGTTGTATGGAAACCAATTGGACAATAAATTATACTTAATATATATAAAAAAACATTGAATGGGACTCCAGACTGAAGTACTTCTTTCTAGAAACTAGGTGGCAGAAATTTATTGTGTATGATGGCTCAGAATTTCAGGAAGAATCTTTTAAAGAATTTTTTAAAAGTTTATTTGTTTATTTAGAGAGCGTGCACGCTTAAGTCGGGGAGGGGCAGAGAGAGAGGGAGACGGAATCACAAGCAGGCTCTGCACTGTCAGCTTGGAGCCTGATGTGGGGCTCAGACTCACGGACTGCGAGATCGTGACTGAGCTCAAGCGAGGTGCTTAACTGACTGAGCCACCCAGGTGTCCCAGGAAGGATCTTTTAGAAAGGAGAGATTCACTGCTGTGTCAGTGTGTGTCTGGAGTGAAATTGGGGGACTCAGACCACACCTTCAAAACTGGGGGGGATTGGTTGCTTGAACACCCTAGTCTTGTGTTGTGGGTCTGTCTCCCCAGCTGGCTTGTTGTTGAGACAGGATATCTAGGCAGTGGGGGGCGAGGGTAAAGGAGGGACTGGAGCACAAGGGGTGGAGGAAGGTACGGGTGACATGCTTTTCCCACTTGGTGCGTTCTGGACCTCTTCCCATTTCAGTATTTTCAGACCTACCCTCAAAGGCCCAAATTGATCTTATGAAAGACATCTTAAAGTCCTGAATCTTTCTGTACAGGCAGCCTATCTCCATTTAGTCGGGTCCTCTTTTATGTCTTTCAATAAAGTTTTAGTTTTCTTCCTATAGATCTTGCTAATTTTTTGCTAAAGTTATTCCCAGATATTCCAGTCTTCATTTGAAAAAACAATATATATCTTCTCGTTATGCCTGGTATGTAGAAAAGCCCTCATTTAAAAAAATGTTTTTTGATTTATTTTTTTTTTTAATGTTTATTTTGAGAGGTGGGGGCGTGAGCAGGGGAGGGGCAGAGAGAGAGAGGGAGACACAGAATCCGAAGCAGGCTCCAGGCTCCAAGCTGTCAGCACACAGCCCGACGTGAGGCTCGAACTCACGAACCGTGAGATCATGACCTGAACCCCAGTCGGATACTTAACCGACTGAGCCACCCTGGTGCCCCCCAAAAGCCCTCATTTTTTAATGTGTTTCTTCCTAGAGTTTTCCAATCATGGGTTTGCTAGGTGGCATGTTTTCTTTTAATTACGTGTGGTGGTAAATACTCTTCCATGCGTATTTTCTGACATTTGACTTTTTTGGTCTTAGGTAGTTTGTCCTCCAACGATAGCAAGAAACTGTGTCTTCAATGGCCTCATTGGTGGCTTATGATGACTCAGAGTCAGAGGCTGAGACTGAACCTGCGGAAAGTTTTAATGCTGCCGGCCAGGTGAAGGACACCTCTGATGTGGTCAAACCTCGTGGGCAGGATTTTGCATCAGAAGCCCCAGGTGTGACAGAAGGGGCAGCACTGCCCACAAAGCACGGTTCTCATGAAGACCCAGCTGGCCATCGTCTCCCCCTGGTTCGGCTCTGGAGAAGTGACCCAGGATCTTGCCCCAGCCAGAGGCTACAGTGGCCCAGAGCAGAGCCTGAAGCCACCTTCCCCACAGGCAAGCCTCCTCGACCTTCCCTGTGGACCAGCCACGTTCCAGCTGGCCATGTGCCCCTGGCAGCTGCCCGCTTTAAGCAGGTGAGACTCTCCTGGGGAACTTACGACTCCTCCAAGCCATCGTCCTGTGCCCAAACCAAATCTGAAACCCCAGGTAAAAATGGCAACTCTCTTCAGAGGAAAAGGTGTGAGGACTGTGTCGTGCCCTACACCCCCAAAAGATTAAGACAGTCGCAGGCATTAAGCACAGAAACAGGCGAGAGTAAAGATACGGAGGCACAGGGTCCCTCTGTGGGGCGTGCCCCGGCCCCTCTCTGTGTGGCCCCCAGAGTGTCCGAGTTTATTGAGCCATACTTGGACAGTCCGTATCGAGAAACCACGATTCCCAGGAAAGTGCTTTTCCACCTGAGAAGCCACAGGGGCCCCGTCAACAGCATTCAGTGGTGTCCAGTCTTCGCCAAGAGTCACATGCTTCTCTCAGCTTCCATGGATAAAACCTTCAAGGTAAGACTTGAGTGATCCCCCTTCTTCAGGGTTTCTTGGGAGTAAGCTGCCGGGGTATTTTGTTCTTCATGACAGTGAGGTAGGGGTGCTGCACGTTTCTGTGGGGAAATTTGTATAACTCTCTCCGTCATGTTTGAAAGTGTGTTCTCGGTGGCCCACCTTGGATTGCAGGTTCGTTTTGTCTGCTCTTCCCCGATGCCGCCTCGCCGAGGGCACCAGAGGGTACTAGTCCTTGTCCCTTGTGGGGACACTGAGGACGCGCAGGCACGCTGGAGCCCTGGGTGGGTGAGGTCACTGAGCGAGGCCGTCAGAGTTTCGGAAAGCAGGCCCAGGACGAGTCCTGGGCTCCTGTGAACCACGTTGAGTGTTGAGCCTTGCCAGCTCCGTGCCAGGCGCCGTGCTGGTCCCTGGCCTCGTGGTAGAGGCCGTGGATGAGGGGAGAGGCTCTCCCAGCCCTCGGCTCTGGAGTGGAAGGACCAAACTCTCAGTGGGATGCGAGTGCTTTGTGAACCCGCCGGGAGGGACAGCAGCCCGGTCTTGGGGGGCTTGGTGAAGGCTTCCAGAAGGAGGGGAAGGTTCATGTGGTGAAGGGGGTGAGATGCGGCAGAAGGATGTCTTTGGCTGTAAGCATGGAAGTCTTGAGGGGCCTGGTGGGGGTGAGGGTCCTGAGGTTAGGGAAGCGGGCAGGGGCCGGACCAGGGGATGGTTGCAGATGCCGTGGAGGACCTCCAGGTTCCACAGAAACTCTTTTTCCTCGTTGTTACCATTGTATTGTATTGTATTGTATTGTATTGTATTGTATTGTATTTATTTTAATGTTTATTTATTCTTGAGAGAGAGAGAGAGACAGAGCACGAGCGGGGGAGGGGCAGAGAGAGAGGGGGAGACACAGAATCCGAAGCAGACTCCAGGCTCCAAGCTGTCAGCACAGAGCTTGACACGGGGCTCGAACTCGGGAACCACGAGATCATGACCTGAGCTGAAGTCGGACACTCAGCCGACTGAGCCCCCCGGTGACCCTCGTTGTTACTTATCTTAAAAGCTCCTGACATCACGTAGACTTCCAGCGAGCAGACCCCACGTACTCAGGTATGTCGTGCGGCGGGTGTGTCGCACCTCTGACCTGTCTCCAGCCCCTCCCCCTCACTCTCAGCAGCACCTAGGAAGTCACCTGTATGCAATAGGTGCCACATAAGTACGAGCTGAACGAATGCTTCCTGGAAAGAAAATGGCTTTGGAGTTGAGGGAACATGGCTTCAGATCCAGTCTTGCTACAGAGCACCTGGTCGGCTGGTTGGCTGGCCCCACTTCCGGTCTGGTGTCTCCTCTGTAAAGGGCACAGTCATACCTGTGTCATGTGACCAGGTGAGCGAAACACTTACAAAACCCTGTCGCAGAGCTAGGTACCCCTCCAGGTGCTCGGTGAGTGTCAGCTTCCTCCCTCTATTTTCTTACTGTTCTGGAACCATCCTGCCCAGGACATTGTGCTTGCAAATTACGTTTTGAGCTTTTCTCCTAGGAGGCATTTTCTGAAATGAAGAAAGGAAACCTAAGGACAGTGAGGCTTTGAAATAAGCTAAATCGATGGGTATCGTTGTCATTTTTGAGTGACCAGTTTGGGTCATGAGCCCACTTACCTGTGTTCTCTTCTGGCGGGGCTAACAGAGTCGTTCGGGGACAGTGCCGCGCTCTTCCTTCGGTCTGAAGCCCAGGGACTTTACACTCGGGTCTTTGGTGCTTTCCCTGTGGGGGTGGGGGCTCAGGAGGCTTCCGGTGTCCCCAGTGTGCCCTGTAACAGGCTTGGTTCAATCCCATGCTGCTGGGGCTTCTCAGCGCTCCTTCCTGAGAGGCTGCGCCCGTGGGGGGCCGAGTGCAGACTTGTCTCTTTCGTCCAGAGCACATCTGGGGGGTTTCTGGAGGGCTCGTGTGGGCCTGTGTGGTGCCAGGCCGTGTCTGGCTGGAGTCACAGTGGTCTGGGCTCAGGGTCAGCTTTGTGACCTTGGGCAACACACTTAACCTCTCAGAGTCTGTCCCCCCCC
>NW_024412396.1:71908319-71925515 GCF_014898765.1 Herpailurus yagouaroundi
CCTTCCGGTCCCCCCCCCCCCCCCCCCGATCACACGAGTCTATGAGACCTACACTTCTGAGATGGGACACGTGCCCAGGCACGTGTGTCTGCAGCCCCCTGTCTAATGCCAGGCGCATGGTGCAGTTTGTGGAGGGAGTGTGGCTACGGGTGGGCCACCTGAGGGGCACGGGCAGCCCCCTTCTAGGACCTTGGGGGGAGGGGGCGGTCTGGCAGATGTTTGGCAGCACGGGCTGGAGGAGGAGGCGGCTCATTAGGAGGTTGCTGTGGGCAGAGACGGGTGGAGGGATTTAGGGCAGCAGGTCCGGAGGATACCTGCCACCTGCCCGCCCACCCGAGGGGTCGTATCTGCTGATGGGAGGGGTGGGCTTGGAGTCCTGTGGGGACCGGTCTGTATGTGGCATCCGCGAGGGGCCCCGTGGGCCCCGCTTGGATCGCTTTTGCCCAAGTTGAGGTTTTCTAAGCAGAGGCATCCCCACTCTAGTTTTTAAATGGAACGCGTCTGAGTGAAACCATTGATTTGGGCTGTTTTGTTTGTTCTGTCGTGTAGTGAGTGTTTGTGGACTAGATGAGTGTGCCAGGTTCTGTGCACTGGGGATGTTCTGTCCCGTTCCCCGCCCCGCCCCCTGTGGGGGACGCCGTGTCAGCCAACCAGCTGTGACACCTCGTGACCAGAAGGGGGCGCAGTTGGCCCAGCTTGGGAAGCTGCTCAGGCGCCCGGGCCCAGGGACTGCGGTAGAAAAGCCTTGCTTGGGGTGATTCACGGAGACCTGGGTCCGGGCCGTTTGCTGCGGAACTGCCCTTGGCGGGGCCAGTGCGGTTGCCGTCATGGCTGCTGGAGTCGGTGCCTCTTCTTCCCCTCTTCTTCGTGTGGGTCTTGAAAAAGCAGGGCTTTTAAAAGCCGTACATGCAAATGGGCAGGCCAGGATCCTCTCTGCTTTAAGACATTTGACAGCGTCCAGTGACAGAGTTATTTGGCAAACTGATTTTGAGCAACTTGTTAGCGTGACGAATGTGTGGCAGGGGCTGGAGGAGCCGGCACGGGAAAACCGACTGGGGACCAGGTGCAGGCAGGGCTGGAACCCGAGAAGGGAGTCGTCTGTCGCGTGCAGCTGGTGTGCAGCCCCAGGCAGGATGGTGTTCTCCCCACCCCTAGTGTCGGGGCTGCGTGGCGCGGTCGACCTTGGGGGCCCACGGGGTGGAGGGGGTGTGGATGCCGAGTGTCGAGTGGGAACGGGGCTGTGGGCGCAGGGGGGAGTCCTGGCTTCTTACGGCCCGGTCCCGGGTGGAGAGCGGACGGGAGGTGCGGTGGGGAAAGGGTTAGAAGAGGTGCTGTGACGGGGTACGCCCCAGCTCTGTGCTCCCTTCCTAGGGTGCCTTTCGTCTTTCGGTTCATGTCTGCCAG
The DNA here is from genome assembly GCF_014898765.1 of Herpailurus yagouaroundi. Classification (NCBI taxonomy): domain Eukaryota; kingdom Metazoa; phylum Chordata; class Mammalia; order Carnivora; family Felidae; genus Herpailurus; species Herpailurus yagouaroundi. The sequence continues at coordinate 71,909,724 of NW_024412396.1, forward strand.
AGCCCCCCTGCATCAGGAAGGAGGGAAGAGCTTGGGGGCCGGGGTCACAGCACTTCGGTTTGAATCCTGCTGCCGCTGACTGGCTCCGTGATCTTGGGCAAGTTACTTTTCCGAACCTCAGCCGACGTAATGCAAAGTGGAGACAAGATAATTCTGTGTGCCTCGCTGGCTTTTTGTGAAGAAAAGATGAACTCCGGACGTGAGCTCTGTGGGGCGGCGCCTGGCACATCATAGTAGGCACTTGCCGCGTGCTGCCGAGTTTGCTCCCCCCCGGGAGTCTTGTCCCTTCCTTACCGCGTCGTGGCGTCTCTTTCTGCCTGTGTAGCCATGAACCAGATCTGCTACACCTCGTAGATTTTAAGCTTCTTGAACGTGGGAACCGTGCCAGACCCATTTATATATTATCTTTAGCACCTGGCACAGAGTTTTGTACATGTTAAGTGATCAGTGAAGACTGAAAACATTTTTCTTGGATTTTATTTCCAGCCTTTGGGGAAGGATTTTCTCTGAAGTGCATAGATTTTATTCGCCACTAGGGGGCACAGTAAGACTTAATATAAGCTCACTCAAGCTTCTAGAATGTGAAAGAATCCTTGATTCAAGGTAACATTTACTGAAATATGACTTCTTTTCTGATCAAGAGAAAAACAACACAATCCATCTGATTAATCTAAAGAGCGTGGAGTGCTACAGTTCCTTCGTCTCCTTAAAATGTAGCTTTGGAATTCATAAATTTCAATTGGGTACATTACAGTGGAAAGATCCTTATTTTAATATGTTCTAAATGTTCTGTGAGCTGTAAAATATGCTTATATTGGTTTTGAAAAATTTACAGCTGGAGAAATTAAGTAAAATAAAACAATGACTCATAACTCCGCACGGATGCTCTGTTTTCTTTCCTGATGATCCCTTCCTGCCCTTGTATGTAGCATGCATCTGTTTCTCACAGTTGTAATCCCAGCACGGATACCCTTTTATATACTCTTTTCATTTCCCTGTGTCCTCATTTGGCTCGACACGTTTGAATACCCACCGCACGTAAAGGTAGAATTGAGACTTTGAAGCCCTTGGAAGAAGTACAGACATGGCCTGCTGCAGCTGAACACAGGCAGCCCCCACTGTCGGCCCCGTACGCGGAGCCCTCTGCTAGGCACCGGATGAATTCTCAAAGGCCCATGACATGTTTCCTGCTTCCAGGGACCACCGTCCACGCATCAAAATCCTGGAGTTCTGAAGCACAGAAGGATTTTAAGTAAAATGTATGAATTAGGTGTTCGTTTGTTTTACAAAATGGTTTGCTTTAGGAATTCTTTCGATAACAGGCTTCCCTATGATAGTTAAACCTTTCCATTTCGGATCACAAACGTAATGAAAGCTTATTGTGAAAAACTTTGAAGGTGCAGAGAACATGAGGAGCGAAGGCAAACACAGCAACCGTGGCTGATCCTAACCCCGAGCTGGCGCCTCATTGGCACTGGGGGCCTCTCCTGGTCTGGACCCCCACGTTCCCGTGGGTTTACAGAGCTGGGCTCACTGCACACTATGTGCCGGTTTGATTCTGCCCCCGCCCACCACCATCCTTTGTGCTGTTTGTAAGGGGCATTGTCCTGCCTTATTCAAAACTTTCCCCAAACGTATTTTCAGGACCGTCTCCGATCCCAGACTTTGCTTTGTCATATCTGTGTTGTTTTCCATCATGACTTGCTTTAGTTTTTGAAATGGTCAATACTGCCGTGAACATGGCTATACACAGGTGTCGTCTTTTCTGCTGCCTTAATGTAGTTAAGATGGGCTTTGATTTATACCCAGGCTTGCGCTAATTAATAAGGGCTTTCGTGTGGTGAGCGGAGCCTGAATAGATGGGCACACCTTGGGCACTATTGTTACAAGAGACTCCTGGGTTCCTGTTCCCTATCTGGTGCTTGGTAGCTGGGTGACTTTGGGAAAAATCACCTTGCCTCTCTGATTCCCCCATTTTCTCACTGGTAAATGGGTAGAATGGCTGCTGGTTAGGGTTGTTGCTATGTAGAAGAGATGAGGAGATACAGCTCGGTGCCTAGCATATGGGAGGGACTGAAGAAACAGTTTCCTGACTCCCCTGGTCCTTTATTGATCAATTAGGGAAAAAAGAAAAAGAAAAAAGAAAAAAGATGAGTCACTCAGAATTCTCCAACTTAATGTAACTCTTGCGTTTGTGAATCTTTTAATGGTCTGTCTATAGATACATGTTTTTCCAAGCGTTTCAATGTCAGTACTCCTGAGACAGATACTTTTTTTTAAAAAAAAATTTTTTTTCAACGTTTATTTATTTTTGGGACAGAGAGAGACAGAGCATGAACGGGGGAGGGGCAGAGAGAGAGGGAGACACAGAATCGGAAACAGACTCCAGGCTCTGAGCCATCAGCCCAGAGCCCGACACGGGGCTCGAACTCCCGGACCGCGAGATCGTGACCTGGCTGAAGTCGGACGCTTAACCGACTGCGCCACCCAGGCGCCCCGAGACAGGTACTTTTAAAACTCAAAAAGTTTTTGGGTTTGTTTGTACCAAGCTGTTTACCTCCTCCCTTTTCTTTAAAAAAATTTTTTTTTTAAATGTTTTATTTATTTTTGAGTCAGAGAGACACAGAGCATGAGCAGGGGAGGGGCAGAGAGTAGAGGGAGACGCAGAATCTGAAGCAGGCTCCAGGCTCCCAGCTGTCAGCACAGAGGCCGACGTGGGGCTTGAACCCGCGAACCGTGACATCATGACCTGAGCCGAAGTCAGATGTTTAACCGACTAAACCACCCAGGCGCCCTGTACCTACTCCCTTTTCTTGAACTGCACATTTGGAAAGCATATACCGGAGGGCTGGCTCCGTGTCTCTGAACTGATCACGTTTAAAATGTGATCGAAGAAAGTGAATCGGGCAGCGGTCTGCCCGCTCTCGGAGCGTGTTGTGTCTGGGCGTCCAGCAGCACTGGGAGGAGTGGTTTCACACCTGAAGAGGCCCAGGGGTGAGTCTGGGGGCAAGGAGGAGGCACCCACCGAGGTCGGCACCAGGCTCAGATGGGTCTCAGGCCCCCTTCCCATATGCGTGTGAAGGAAAGGATTTTGTTCTGGAGGCTGAAGGCTCAGGTTGGGGTCTCACTGTGCTGCGCGCCAGCTCTGTGGCCTCTGGCAGTGAGTGCCATTGAGGGGCCGGAGGGAGCTCACCATCCCTGAGTTCTCGTCATCTGCTAGGAATGGTTCCCGACTCTCCAGCTCCTCTTCGCACAGACCTATGAAGCAAGGGCTGGTCTTACTCCCACTTTCCAGACAAGGGAGCTGAGGCCCGGAGAGGTGAAGGGATTTGTCCGTGGTCACACAGCTGGCAAAGTGCAGAAACAACGTGGGAAGCTGTCAGAGCAAAAGCACTCTGAGTCTTTTGCCTCTGAGAAGAGAGGGTGGGAAGGCACAGCCCCTTGTCCACGTGGTGCCCAGGCTCTGTCCCAGCTTGAAAGTCTTGTGGTTCTGTTAAGGGACATAAGGAGAAGAGATGATTTCCACAGTGGTTTGGATTTGCATTTTTATGTATTACAGGATCCCGTTGATTTCTCATTGTTAGCGGATCTGATTATATTAGGGTATCTTAGATGTGCTTTGTAGAAAGTAATACATCTCAGACTCAAAGACAAGGAATTTATGGATTCGAGTGCCAGAGTGAAGGTTTATTTCAGTTTTGAAAGAATTATTCTTGATGGATTTTACAAAATGAGGTGGAGAAATGATTTGATGTGCAGAGTGAGGAGTCGTGGGGCATTATGCAGATGATTGGCAATTTATTCCAAGCACGAGGCAAACCTATTGGAAATGAGAGCCGCACAGCTGGGGAGGAGGGTTGGGCTGTGGTGGTGGGCGTTTGGTATTTGGGGAGTGAATGATTAACAGTGCACTGAGGGTAATTAGGCGAAGGCGAGGAGAGAATGGGCGGTGCGTGTGCGTGCGCGTGTGTCTGTGTGCAGAGCTCATCTGGGTCCGTCTTCGTTTGACAGGGGCCCAGAGAGGGGAACACACTGGTCCCGGGGCGCACGGTGAGGTCAGGTGGTCATGTGGACTTGGAGCCTCGTGTAGGAAGTGTTCCGATGCTTCTCTCTCTGGACACCGTTTGCTCCTCTCCCTTCCCACCTTTTGTGTATTTTCGGTCCGGGGAAAGTTCATGATCATCTCCGTCGTCCCAGGGGTGGGAGTGAGGGCCTCAGGCTGGCCGACAGCGGGGCTGCCGAGCCTCTGGGAATTGCTGTGAGATCCTGAGCTGGAACCTTCTCTTCGTGGGAAGTGAAGGTTGTTGTGTTTTTTTTTTTTTTTTTTGACACTCCTCTCCCCCATATGAAAGCTGCAACGTTTCCGAGGCCAACACATGAGACAAGCTTTCTCCTTGCAGAAAAAACCCTGGGTTGCAGGAGGAATAAGCAAAGGAGACTGTGGCAGAACCCAAACTGTGTCGTCTGCTCTTTGAAAACTTCATTCCGTTGAACTTTAACAGTTCACTGTACCCGGGGCAGGGCCGTGTGCCTGCCAGATGCTGACAGGGAGAAAACAGTGCCGTGTGAAGGTGCAGACTCTGTCCTCAGGGAACCAGCCTCATCCAGTCTCATCCGGTGTCATTAAGGGAAGAATAGAGCAATTTGGGAAAATGCTTTTAACGTAATTGAAAAATGCAGATTGCAAAATTGGCCCGGTTAGGAATTGAGACAGTCTAGTAAATTATTTCTTGCTGCTTTTAAAACCTGGACACAGAAGACTCTTAAAGGCACCCATCTAGTGCCCAGTGATGGCTTTGTCCTCTTGATTAAAAAAAAAAAAAAAAAAAGTTATTTTAGATTGAACTTAGTTTTATCGTAAAAGTAGTCAAGTTTTGGGAAAAAGTCCAAAAAAAGTAGAAATGAAAAATGTAGTTGTAGGTCCTCCACTCAAGCATAACAACTGTGAATGTTTTGTAAGCAGCTTTTCCTTTCAGCATTTTTTTTCCCATGAGCATCGGCTGGTTTTAATTATACTGTAGGTACTTTGTTTTTGTAAGCAGCATTTAAAAATTACGTGACGGTTATTCCCCCCCTGCAAACTGCTAGTATTTTTACCCCTTAAAAGGAGGGGTGGGTAAGTCAGTCCAGCCTCCCAGCCTTTCCTCTCAGCTTCTGCTGTCTCTGCTCAGGCATCTCTTCCAGACGGAGACCCCCGAATGGGGGCAGTGGGGTGGGGTGCAGGGGCGAGGGCACCGGGGTATGGTCAGAAGTACATGTGAGGGAGGCCAGTGGTGTCAGCCCAGGACCCCGGAAGCCTGCCTTCACACAGCCTCCCTCCAGCAGGCTTCCTCAGGTTTCTCGACGGGACAAGATCAGAGAGAACACGCCTCAAGTCCCTCCCCACGTGCTGTGACCCAGGCTGAAAAGCAGGAGGACCAGATGGCCGTAGGCACCTGGCAACAAAGTGGCCCTGGCCGGGGCTCCTGGTGCTACTTTCAGGCCCGTCTTCCCTCACTCGGGGTGAGGCATCAGAGGCATCAGGGACACCCCCCCCCCATGGAACTTGGGCCACAGAGAGACGGCCGTACCCCTGGGCTGCCTGTCAAGGGCTTCAACCTGGGGACTCTGATTATTTGGGTGGTCTGGGTGTCCCTGGATGTATAGCGCTTCTACTAGCTTTCTTTTCTTTCTAGTTTTTGATCTCTCTGCCTTTTTCTGTTTTGTTTTTCTGGGAGATTTCCTCCACCTTCTCTTTCAATCCTTTTTTTTTTCCTTTTTGTATTTCTGCTGTCATATACTTAAACTGTTTTTTTACTGAAGTATAACTTATATTCAGGAAAGTGTTCTATTCTGATCTATCATATTTTTACATTCCAAGAGCTGTTTCTCGTTTTCTGAATGTTCCTTTTTTTAAAGAAGCTGTCATTTTTTTTTTTTTATTGCATATTTACAAGGTCTTTTCTTAGCTCTTGGAGTTCTTTGAAAGTTTTGCTGTGTTTTCGAAAATGTTTCTGCCCCTTGTCACCTCCTTTTCTCTTTTGTTTTGGTGTCTGTGTTTCATGTGCGGGACATTCTGCCCCTCATTCTTGTTCAGGAAGGAGGCCCGGAAACACCGGTCTGATCAGAGGCTCGGTTTGTGTGCGTGTGTGTGTGTGCACGCACACGCACACGCACACTCACGTGGATGGGGCCTGTCCACAGGGAGGTTGCCGCAGGGTGATGAGCCGGCCGGTGCTTGGGACAGGACCCCCACGTGGGAACCCCTCTAGGTGTTTTGAGTAGCCTGGTCAGTATCCCAGACGTGACTCTTCACGCCCCCGGCTACCCCCGTTCCAGCACCTGAGCGGGAAGAGGGCTGGGGTCTCTGTGCGTGCTGTGCAGACGTCCTGCTGTCTGTGGTGGCTTCGGGCTGCCTTTTCCACTCCTGTCTCACGCACACCTTTTCCTCCGAGTGCACGGATCTACTTTGTTCTTTTTAGTGGCTACATGGCCTTCCGTTCGTGACACACGCCATCATTTATGTGTAAATGTGACCGTGTCTTCTTCCCCTTGACAGCGGTGGAATTATTAACTTTTTTAAACGTTCACTAATCGGGCGGTGTCTTGTGTGAGAACCAAATGAATCCATTTACGTTGCAGCTCCTTCAGAAGCGAGCCGGCACCTAGTTAATGCTAAATAAGTGTCTGTGGCCCTGGGTCTTGTCCATCAATCTCCTGCAGTCGTAGTATTTCTCTTATCTGTCAGTTTACCTAGAACAGTATTGACCTGTCATCATATCCATACCCCCTACGGTGTGTTGTTTGATGTTGAGTTTTGGTGTTTCATTATTATTATTATCATTATTTACAGAGAAAACCTGACTTTTTTTTTGTGGTCAAGTCCACGGACCTTTCCCTTTGTAATTGTCCTGTGGTTTTAGAGCGTGGCATGTCTTCCGCCATCATCTCGAGATCTGATAAATAGTCACCTATATTTGACCTTCGTCTAGCAGTGATTAGCTTGAGCCAGTTTCAATTCTCGTCATCTCTTCCAGGCTTTCTGTGGGTCCGGGGCAGGCGGTGCCCGCCGTGATGAATGTGTGCTCAGTGCCAGGGATCAATTGGTATATTAAGAAGCAGCCCTGCTTTGTGACGCTCCCCCACACTGATGCTGGCTACTAATGATTTAAAACGACCTTCTTCCCATCCAGCTTATTCCGCAGGGCACGGGTGCACCACGGCCGCCCCAACCTTTCCTCAAAAATGAAATGTTGTTTTTGACCATGAAAGAAATACATGTATGCTATGGAAAAAACAGGAAGGTATAAAGGAAAAAATTGTCCATTATCTCCGCACCCAGAGGCAACGACTGTAGACTTTTGGTGTATTTCCATCCAGTCTTTGAAAATAAAAGGCAACGTGGTTGAGTTCCAACTATCCGTGTAATTTTAAACCCTTCTTTCCCCCCACGTACTGCTGCAGCCGGGTTTTAATGCCATGACTCATTGCGGTGGTTTCCAGTGTGGTCTGTGAGCCCCTCGGGGGTCTTCGGGGTCCTTTCATGGGGTCCAGGGGGGTGAAAATTGTTTTCGTAATAGCACCTAGAAGTTGTTTGCCGTTTCCACTCTCGCCCTCTCATGAGCGTACATGGAGTTTTCCAGAGGCTACGGGACGTGTGCTGTTACAATAGATTAAATACGGAAGCGGCTCTGCGAGCCCAGCTGTCTTGTATTAAGCCAGCCATTAAGGAGATTGCAGAAACGTCAAGAGTGCCTTCTCACTGAATTTTGTTTTTTGTCTTGGAAAATATAATTATCTTTCATAAAACATGTTATTTATGTTGACATGTAATGGGCTTCCTAGCGTCACGTTTACATAAGTTAATATTTTTAAGTGTTCTCAGTTTTGATTTCAAATATGCTAAATACAGATGGAAAATAACCCTCATAAACAGCAGCTTTTTGGAGTCCCCGCTAACTTTAGAGAGTGTAAAACGGTCCAAGCAGACGCCTTGAATAGCACGGTTTTATCTGCGTCTGTAATTTCATTTTAGGTGGCTGTACGTATTGCTAATAACAGTGTCACGCCGCGGCTCTGGGGGATGTGCGTCACTGCCTCCTCCTGCTTGGTTAGATTTACAAACGGTGTGACCAAGACATGATCCAGGAGCCCCCTAGCCTCCCTTGCCTGGCCGCGGGCCCCCCCCCTTCCCTCTGCCCTCCCTTCTCCCCTCCGTGAAGGTGATTTGATAGCATTCCAAAACGACGGCAGCGAGTCTCCCAATTCCAACATACACCTCAATTGTGATCATCCTTTTAACACGCTCCCACCAATTTCTGGTCCGTATGGCCTTGTGTTTTTCACAGAGCGCGCACACACTTTCGCAGCCTGCTTCTCCCACGTCACATTCTCTCCCAGCCTCTCCCGCCGCAGCGCCACCAGCCGCCTCTGTGTCTTTGCAGGGCCGTCAATTTGTGCTGGTTCCATGATGCTCTATCGAGTTGATTAACTGTAATTTACTTAGCCGTCCTTGGACACTTAGGTGGTTTCTAATTTTTGCTATTATAGATAATGGTGAAGTGGTTATCTTCATGCATGAAATCCTTTTCTGTTGGATTATTTCTTTCGGATTCATTCCCAGAAGTAGGACTGCTGGGTCAAAGGCTCGTACGTTTTCATGGGTCCAGATACGTCTCCCGTCAGATTGCTTTCCAAAAGGATTATGCCAATTTGCACTGTCACTGCAAAGCCTGCGTAATAACCGACTCTTCTGCTTAACTATCATGCCTAGAATTTTCCCTTGGAGCCCCGAAGGGGCAAAGGCCCTTCTCTAAGTGAATGTGATCTATAATTATTTAGACTAACACCAAAATTGCTTTCGGAACATTTTTAACCTGCTGAGTTTAGAATTCTAATTCGCATACAAGCCAGCATTAACAGTATCACAAGGAGCAATTTCTCTCCCTGCTCACAGTGTGTTTACACAGCCCGACGACTGCGGGGAAAACTGAAGAGCTTTTATAAACACAAGTGGTCTCTTTCTGAACTAGTTGAAGTGTTATTTTGAAAGGTACAGAAACACAAATTAAAACACATTTTCATTGTAACCTTTGGTTAGAAAAGTTGTTTGTTTTCGTCCTGGTCTCTTTCCATGTTCTTTGCTCTCATTTAAGTGTGTTTGAAATGTCCTGGCTCCTTGGAGTCTTGCCACGATGCCGTCAGCCTGGTGACAGGGACAGGCGGGGGAGCACGGTGGCCGTCCTCAGGTGCCGGCGGGGCTGCGGTAGGAAGAGGAATGGGTTGTACTCTGGTTCGTTCCTAGCGCAAAAGCAGAACTAATGGTGGAAACTGCGGGGGAAGAGGTTGGCGTTGTGTGAGGAAGAACTTTCCAGAACTCAGGACTGGTCCCCCTGGGGAGCGGATTCCTTGGGAAGGGGTGAGGATGGAAGGGTTCAGCGCAGGTGGGAGCCCACGTTGCCCGTGGGCCGGGAAGTAGATGCAAGCAGGGGTCAGGGACTCTAAGGGCCCTCCTGGGATGATGTGCGCCCTGGCGGCTGTTTGCTGCCCCGGACAGAGCCCCGAGCCCGGCCCGGAATCCGGGGGCTGGAGCCTGACCCGGTGCCACGCTCGGTGCGCCGTGGGCACTCGGATGAGGTAGGCACGTCGCCTCCCTGAGCTCTCTGGGCTTTCCACGTTCTCATCTGTGAAATAATTACCTCACAGGGCTGAAGGGATCAGACGAGGTTAGACGTGTGAAGCCACCGTGTAGACTATAAAAGCCCTTACAGATGGAAGGTGTTATCAAGAACTTCAAGCCAGGGTTTATTCTATAATTGCCTCCTAGGCCAAGTTCTTAAGCACGGGAGGCTTGCAATGCAGTGTGCCTCCGGTAACCTTGATTCGTTGAACAAGTGATCTGGTGCACGCCCTGGACGTCAGCAGGCCCGTCAAGGAACTTGGGCTCTTCGAGATGTGGCTTCCTGTTTTGCGGCTCCGCAGTGTGATGTTGGCTCCTGGTGGCTGGGACGGTAGACTTGGACTGCTGTGTGGCCAGCGAATCCCTCGGGCCTTGTGTTAGGCTGTGTGTGTGTGTGTGTGTGTGTGTGTGTGTGTGTGCGCGCGCGCGCGAGCGGTGAGGGCCCCAGAGTTCAGGTGCCACAGAGTTTGTGAGAGAGATGGCCCTTGGAGTCTGTGCCAGGAGACTTGGTGTCTCTGCTTCTGTCTTCATTTGGTCGTCCGTTGGTCCAGTCATTGATGAAATGCTGGGCTGTGTACAGGCTCTGGGCTCAGAGGGCACCGGCCATACCCTTGCTGGCAAGAAAGCTAACGGGGGCCAGGCGTGGAAACAGACCAGGGCGTAAAAATGTGACAGGCCCTCCAGGGGCCATCTGTGATGGGTCTGGGCACGCAGTGGGGAGTAGGGTGGGTCTGTTGGGGTCAGGGCACAAGGGGAAGGGGAAGGTTGAGCTGGGTCTCGGAAGGTGAGGAGTTGAGTAACCAGCTGGGTGGGGAGGCTAGCCCTGTGCTGCATGACGGCCATGCTGCAGGGAGGGTCCCGTGCCGGCAGGTCTGGGCAGTGTTGGTGTCCACTGAAGGGAGCCAGGCTGGTCCTGTTGTGGGCTGTAGGCCTGCACAGTCGGGGGCCACGCCAGGGCTTTGTGCCTCATTTACTCACAGCGGGGGCACAGGACAGTCCCCCTGTGGGCCTGAGCCCCGGCCCCTTCCTTCTGACTGTGGCTCTGTGTAAGTTACAGAAGTCTTGGGACCTTTGTTTCTGCATCAGTAAGTGGGGATAATGATAGCATCCACCTCACTTGTCTGAGGTTTAAACAAGGAAAATCGTGGGGAACTCTTTGGAGGGTACTAGGCACGTAGCGAGCCCTTCATCATGTAAGCTGACAGCAGCAGTGGCAGTGGCCTCCTCGTGCCCGGTTTACAGACGAGAAAAACTGAGTACCAGAGAGGGACATTGAGGGACATGTAGCTCCTGAACACAGAGCTGGTGTTTGAACTCACTCTTTTCTGCCTCTGTGTTCTGGGGCGGTTCTGTGTCAGCTTCCTGCTTGGGAGTTCCGGAAGGTAGTCATGTGAATGTGGGCAAGGTCGTTAATCTTTTGGAGTCTTAATTAGTTCACCTACAAAATGGGAAGAACTCCCATATAAGTTCCACGATGCAGGGACGTTGTTCTCCTGATTGTTGTATCTCGAGTTCCTGGAGGAGAGCTGAACACATAGTAGGTGCTTAAAAACACTTGTGCATGAATGAATAACCCCTACTCAGTCTACCATACTCCTGTGGGCCTCCGTGAACCTCAGGCTATGGGCAGTCTCGGGGCTGGTCTTGCCTGCGTGCCGTGGCCCTTCCCTTGCGGGAAGCATCCCTGGGTGGTGGTGGTGGTGGGGGGGGGTGGCAGGCTTTGGAGGGGGGCTTTGAGGACTGTAACCGGGAGCTAAATCAAAGTGGTGATTACTCCCAGTCTGCTGAACTGCGTGCGTTTATACTCCCAGGTAATGGGCTTGGTCGCTCCTTGCAGCTCATGTGTTTATTTATTGTTTATTTATAAATCATAAATCCAGAAAGGATTTGAGGAGGCTTACAATAAAAGATGCGAATACAGTAAAGCTGTTAAAACAAAACAGACCATGGAAAGCCACCCTGAAAAGAGAAGGAGACACATCAGTCAAGATCAGAGCTGACCACGTTTCGGGGCTGGCGCCTCCCATCTCGCCCTGCACGTTCTCGCAGCTCTGGGGCAGGGGTGAAGGGAATGAAGCCGGCACGAGTGGCTCTGTGTGGGGACATGGGCCAGCTGGACGGTGCTCAGAGGAAGGCAGCTTCCTTCAGGGCTTCAGATCCCGGGATGAGCTCTGAGGGCCAGAGGGGAGGCTGGGGCGGGGTAGGGGGAGTGCATTTCTTTAGAAGCCAGCCTGGGGGGCAGTGAGGTGCAGCCAGGGCTGTGGGCCCCTGGACCACACTGCCTGGCCGCTTTTCTGCAGTTCAGTTTTTCTCCTGCCAAACGGCAACAGTAATACTTACCCAGCTCAAAGAGTTCAAAGAGCCCTTGTAAGGATTACACGCGGCAGTGTTTGACCTGTGGGACCCGGCACTTGGAAGGTGCAGTTGTGAATCTGCCCTGTATGGGCTGTGGTTCCTGCGGTGAATGTTGTCCTGGGTGGAGGGCTTGGCTCCTTCACTTGGGCTTCCACGTTCGGAGGAGGGGCGCTGGATGGGGGGACAGGATGGCATGTCCCTGCATTGCCCTCGGCTCGGTCCATACTGACGCTGTCCACACTGAGCGTGGACTGTTCATTATTGCTTAAAAACACTTGCGAAGTTCGAGGCGAAGGGAACATACTTTTTAATTATTTCCCTACTTGTCTCTGGCACTGCTGTTGTCAAGGAGACCAAAACCTTGGAAAAGCTTTTCAGCCTCCCGGTCGGAAGAGGATACTTGCACAGCGCTTATGTCTGTGGAAATGGACCTGTCGTTCTGTAACAAAATCTGCTCTTGAAAGGACTGGCTTCCTTCACTTCTTACAGATAGAACCTTTTGGCCTTTTAACACAAGATGCAAGGTTGTTATCAGTATTTCCTCTCTGAAAAGAACTGCCTGCATTCTTGCCCCATAGTATTTCATTCATTCGGCATCTGATGCAAGAGTTGGGTGCTGGGGATGGGGTGGGGTACAGAGATGAGTAGGGTGTCTCACCCTTCCTTGAACGACTCTGGGACTCTGGGAAGAAGGAGCAGGTAGACAAATACACTGTAGCATCATACCTGCTCTGGTGGAGTGGAGGATGAAATGCCACGGGGCGCAAAGGACAGCCCCAGCGAGGGGCAGCGCCAGCGAGAGTTACAGGGAGTCTCGGGGGATGGGTAGAAATGGTTCAGTAGCAAGGAAATGGAAGAGCATTTTGGGTAGAGGGAACAGACTAGGTGAAGGCTGGAGGGTGCGGAGGAATGTGCTGCCAGCAGCTGACTGCAAGGCGGTTAGGTGAGGTGCTGGGTTGGACACGTAAAACAAGGGAGCAAGACTGGAGGAGACTTGGGAGGCGGGAAGTCGGGAGTGTGGAGTGTGACGGGGTCGTGTCTGTTTTTGCACAGGTGCGCAGGGCCCTTGCTCCGTGATGCTCCGTGATGCGTGGAGGCTCGTCTCCTTGTGGCTTCGCTTCACTCGGAAGGGACACTGCTAACACGCTTTGAGTGTAGCATTGCACTTCTTTAGGACAGTTAAGCCCTGTCGAGGGCATTGGTTTTCTATGAGAAAGAAATAAGTCATTGTTAGAAAAACAGGAGTCTTGCTTTTAGGCAGCCCTTGTTATTTTCCTTTTAAAACTTTGGGAAATAATTGTAGGCGTACAGAAGGGTTGTAAAATTCAGAGAGTTTCTGTATATTTGTCACTCCCCTTCCCCTCCATCTTACATAACCCTGGTACGTTTGTCAAAACTAAGAAATCAGTGTCAGTGTAACTGTCAACTGTAGAGTTTTTCAGATTTCACCAGTTTCCCCACTAATGTCCCTTTTCTCTTTCAGGATCCAACCCAGGGTCTAACTTTGCGTTTAGGGCTCTTGTTACTTTTGTTGTTAATGGTTTTGGGTCGGGGTGAGGGGCAGGGGCAGGGAGCCGACTGAATCTCTGCCCCGCTGAATCCTGAGCAAGGCCCGCAGAGGCTTTTCACCTCGGTGAGGCTCACTGTGCTCCCTTCCCACGGGCCAGTGGTGCTCTAGTGATCACAGATCTCCATGCCTGCTCGTTTTCTTCCTGTTTTCCTTCCAGATTGAAACCAGCCAGACCTGTGGGCTCATGTTGACCTTAGTGAGGGCTTAGAGAGTGACCTTAGTGTGTGTTAAGGCACTGACTGGGAGTGACATGTGACATTTAGTGAAGGAAATGAGAACATTCTTTGAGTGCAGGTAGACGCACAGCCTCAGACAGAAGTCCCTACTTTCCTTTGGTCCCTGTGTCGCACTCCTCCCTGCCTCTCCCTCTCTCCTCCTTTCTTTACCTTTTCTATCCTGCCTTCTCTGGCCTTCCACTGCGCCCCCCCCCCCGGCGTTGCCCCTTTGCCCCCCCCGCTTCACCCCCCCCCCCACCTTGTGCAGCTTCCATGCCCTTCCTCCTTTCGTTTCCCCGAGACAGGCCAGTGAAGCTGTTGCCACGGAAACAAGCCCAGCAGAAGCTCTGCTCTGCTTTCTGGATGCTTCTAACGATGGTGACGCAGATACTGTTGAGTTCTAGAATCAGCTAAGCCCTAGCCTGTGGCCTCTGGAGTCCCTTCATTTTCCAAAGGCCAGACTGGTGCCCCAGCTCATAATTCTGTCCAGTAGATGGTCATTTTTGATTTGGAAACTTCAAAATTTGAGTAATCCATTTTCCTGTTGCTCCAGAGGACCGGTTGCAACCACTATGAAAAATATTCAGCTGACTTTACTTATATTAGCAGAGGGAGAGCACTGCACAGCGCAAGGTGCTGGTGCCGTGGGTTCCGCGAGTAACTAAAGTTTCAGGTGGGAGGTGGGTCTACACATTTGCTCAGTTCTAGGGATGGATGACTGATTGCTTTTCAGGGATGTTGGGGAACAGAGCAAATAGAATCGGGGCCTTAGAAAATCTTCAGATACTGAGTTTCACTCAACAAATGTTCGGGGAGGACTTGAGGGTCCCAGCCCAGGGAGGGGTCCGTCCTGGAGCCACAGGGCTCTGTGTGTGTGTGTGTGTTTGTGTGTGTGTGTGTGTGTGTGTGTGTGTGTGTGTGTGTGTGTGTGTCGGGCAGCCTGTGCTTTACCAGAGTAGCTGACACTCCCTGACGTTTGTCAGAGTGATCAGTGAGCCCGGTTCTTCGGCACAACTGCGTGCCCGCATGTGAAGTAGGCTTTCTGGGCCCCTTGGAGAGCTCTTGGCTTCTGGACCCTCGTGGAGCCGGTTTATGGCGGCAGCAGCCCTGTTCCTTTCTGTTTGTTCAGGGTTTGACTTAGGTTCGGCTTGTTGGCATTAGCTCGGATTTGGAATCTTGCCATTCAGCCAACACCAGCTAATAGCCCAGCGGGGAAGAGTTAGTTCGTGGATTATGTTTAAGTTAGTACTTATTCCCAAAGGTAACTTTGCTTAATAAAAACCTTAAGCCTTTATTACTGTGCTTATGGGTATCCTGGCTCCAGGGTGTGAAAATAAGACTTGTAAAATCCAACTGTTATTTGTGGAAATGCAAAAACATTTTCATTAATAGAGGGTGTGATAAAAGGCAAAGGTTCGTTCTGTCTGTGCCTAAATGGTCTTTCTGCACTTGGGTCTTTTTATTTTCATACTCATTTCGGGCTTATTTAAGTATCGCCTGTTCAGTAGTGAATTTTAAAGGAAGGAAGCTTTGGTGTGTGAATAACTTCACCACTACCCACAATGTTTCCAGTCAGTCGCTGTGACTTAAGTTGATAATGGACCCCACACAGCAGTCACTAATGGATGATAATCTGGAGTGTTTTTGTTATTGTTGTTTTTATTTTAGAAGAAAGGTTTGAAATTAGCATAGTAAATCTCTGTGGGATCTTTGCAAATAAAAGAATATTCACGTTAAAAACAACTTTCAGGAAAGATGTATGGTAATGAATAAAACATCAGTGAGTGAAAATAAGCGTGTTTAATTATTCAAGTAGAAGTAGTAATTTAAACTAATTATTGCTTGCGGATTTCATAATTCAGTTTTTGTCTCGCAGTAATATTTCCTCTGGGCCTCCGGGGCGCGTCGGCGGCTTGCTGGAGCAGGCGGGGCCTCTCCCTGGCCCCCGGCGGCCGGCCGAGGCCTCTGCTGCACGGAGCTGCCTCTGCCGGGCC
>NW_024412396.1:71925615-72036833 GCF_014898765.1 Herpailurus yagouaroundi
TCCCCCCCATTGTCTTTGGCTTCCCTGTCCCTTCCACAGCTCTGGCAGAAGTGACCCTGAGCCCACGTCCCCACGTCCCCATTTCTCCATGATGCAAATCCTTGTCCATCTGGGCTGCCTCCAGTTCTGTCTCCTCTGGGTGCCCCCCTCCACCCTCCCCGCCCCCCCCCCCAACCTCCCTGCTCCAGAATCAATCACTTCTTTCTCCCCATAGCTTTGTACTGGCAAGTTCTTGTGGTCCTTTTAAAAAACGTCGTCTGTGTTGGTTTTAATTTTTTCTTGGTTGGATCCTAAAAGAAAAACTGTCCGTGTAGGGGAACTGAAAAGTACTAGAAATTTTAAGAAGCAGGGGCATGGTGAGTCACCCCTAACTCACACTCCTGGTGGCTCTCTGCCCTCTTCTCTGGATGCCGGTGCCCACCCTTTCCCCCTGGAGTTCTGGGCTCTCATCTTAGTACACACTCCTGGGAGGGGCACCCCTCATGCTCCTTGGTGCATCTTCCTGGGGTATGGATGGCATTGGCAGGCGGCGGTGAAGGAGTAGTTAAGTGCTGGACAGCACTTGTGCTCAATTGTGCGAGGCTTTTAAAACCCAATTGGACTGCTCTTCTCATGACTGCCTGTGATGGCATTGGGCGGGGGGCGGGGGGGTACTGTCTGCCCCTCTCTCTACTGCACAGACGCTGCCTGGAACCGATCTTGGCCATTCAGGTGGAATTCTTATTCTACCCCCTCAGAAAGTAGAGGGAAAGCTTTCTATTTGTAGCTTCTTCCCAAGTGCCCTCTGTCAAAAAGTAGTGACATCTGCTCCCCTGACATGTGATAGCCATTCTTACCTCGGTATAATCACACTCCATTCCGTCGCACGCCCGAAAGCTTTCCATCCATCATGTCAGGAAAGACAACCTTTATTTAAGATATTTTTTTCCCCCCTTTCCTTTGTTATTACTTTTTTCTAAAAAAATAATCCTCTGACTTCACAGGCGTGATGTGGGCAAGTGAGTGACTCATTTCTTTGCGGGGTTATTACTGTGGACAGGGACGAGACAGGTGGGCCACAGGGGATGGAGAGAGCAATGAGCCGGCTGTCAGAGGCCAGGAGTCCACGTGTGTATCTGCCTTTCACCAGCTGAGACCCTGAGCAAGCGAGGTCAGCTCTGGCTTTGGTGTCTCATTTGGAAAACACAGAGGTTCTACTGTGATCTCCAAGGCCCTTTTATGCCGAGCGGTTTTGCGATCTCCAAACTGCCTTTAGCTAAATGAGGGAGAGGATTACAGGTGTCCCTCCCAAGTCTTCCTGCAGAGTTGCTGAATGAGTTTTCAGGATTTTGAATCGGTTTTCTCTCCACATGACCTCCGGAGGACATCATTAAGCAGGCAGAGAAGTTACTAAGACCTGTGATCACCATGGAGCAGAGCCTTGGGATGAAGTAAAATGCCAGGGGGATGAAACTTGGGCGGCCAGCATTTGGGGAGACCTACTGGGAGGGTACCCTTATGTTGTGAGGTCCTTTCCTGTCTGAGGAATTGACAGCTGACACACACGTAGGAATTGACTACATGTGTGAACCTGTCTTGAGCAGCTCAGGGCTTCCATGCAAAAAGTGCCCAATGAATGGCTGTTGGGGTGAATTAAAATTTTCTTTGTAGATCCAATCTGGTCCCTCCTGTTTGATTGTAAGTTTCCTCAAGGGGGAAGAAGCCATTTTCCTTATTTCATCTGAAAACTTCTTTTAAAGAATAGAAGTACACAAATTTTGGTGCAAGATTAAAAGGAGACAAAAAGATGTACAGAGGAAAAATGGCTCTCCCTCCCCTCTATCCCATCTGCCACCAGGTCCCCTGCCCTGGTTCTGGAGGATCTGCTCCTCACTGATCTCGATTTCTTAGGGGACACTCAGCCCCCGTGCAGCAAACAAACCTGCTCGTTTGAATTAGAATGATCTGGCCGCCTTTCCTACCAAAGCGTGTACGGCCAAATACTGAGGGGGCAAATTGGAAGCAAAAGCTTTAGGGATTATTGGGATCGGTGGGACTTGTGGAAGGAGCCAGGCAGGCTTGACATTGAGCTGCGGTTCTCTGTCGGGGGCCTAGGGAGTGCCCTCAGCCTTTTCCCGCCGGTTCCTGGTGCAGTGGGGTGTCGTGCATAGTCAGCAGGACGGCAGCCCTGAGAGATTCCTGGAGCGTGGCATCGGCACGGTAACTCTCGCTTCCTCCCCCACGCTTAGAACTGAAGATGGAGAATGAATATGCATCATTCTGAAATGATAATGTAAAATCAATGTGGAGGTGTGATTCCATTAATAGATTAGTGATTAACTCAACTTTTTAGGGTCCCCTTTGTTGCCCACAGTGAAGCTGGCTGGAATGGAGCAGAATTAGAATGGCAAGCCTACTCTTGTAATTGAAACACATATAAAGTGTTTGGCCCTCAGACTTGCACTGAGATATTGAGATGGTTGCTGTGATCAATATTGCAGTTTGCTTGGCTGGCAGCTTCCAGGGAATGAGGATGGGTGATGGACCTAGGGAAGCACTGCCAAACGGAGCATTAAGTTAATTCCTGTTGGCCTGGCTTCTGGCTTGCCTGATGAAGTGCGCTGAGTAGAAGGGTGCTGTGCTGGTGTGAACTTTATCTGGTATCCCGAGAACTCAAGGTGGTCGGCTCCCTGGGATTGAATTTTGATAGCAATGACAACTCCCATTTGCTGAGATCCCACCGTGTGCCCAGATCGGTGCCTGGCATCATGTATACGGTGAATCCTCTGGAACCCCCTCAGATGTTGGTTGCTGCAGTCGAGGGGGCTTGCAGGGCCCAGGAGCATCCGCTAGCAGACGGCAGAGCCGGGACAGGACTTCAGGACTGTTTGCTTCTAGAGCCCAAGTTCTTTCCGCTCTCCCGTGCTGCCCTGAGAGGGCGGATCAGATGTTTGGGTTCTCCCAAGGTCGAGAGGCTCCAGCTCAATCAAAACATGGGGATCCAAGTTCAAAGCAGAGGGCAGAGTAGGGAGCCCTCATTCTCCATTTGATAGGTGTGTCCCATCACTGAGATCTGGAGTGATTGGGTTTGGATTGGCCACTTGGATTGTCCAGTATTGACTTATTGGTGTGGGCTTGAGAGAGGAGCATAAGGCAGGTGTGTTTCCTGTTCTGGGTATGGGACGGGATGTGGGATAATTCAGAGACGTCCTAAGAAAGCGTTTGCCCTCTACCGAGTATTCACTCTATGCTGGGGTCTCTATGTGGACAGCTCCACTTTGCACAAGTCACTTTTAGGCATTTTCTCTGCATTTTTCAGTTGAAACAATTGAGACTTAAGCTGATGGAGTCTGTATTTAGCGTGAAGAGCTGGGAGGTGAGTGGGGAAGGCCGTGTGGCAGCAGGGTGGCTGGCACCAGGTTCCTCCTGGGTGGCTTGCCCAGGGTCACACTGCTGCCAAGTGGTAGACCTGGAATCCATGCCCGCAGCTTCATTAATTCCTGTCCCCGTGCCTCTCCAGAGCTGGCGCCTGCCATATGTGTGCAGCCCCGCGCCCCACGTTCTCTCCGTCCCCGGGGCTGCGTTCTTTAAGGTCAGGGCTGCAACTTCCTGTCCTCTCTGCTTTACACCGAGTGGTGCTGGATAGGCGTTTGTGTCGTGAGTGAGTGGACGAACGAATTCTTGAATGAATGGCACACGTGGGGACAGAGAAAGAAGGGCAGGCCCAGGGCAGCTGGACAGATGCGAAACATGAGTTAGAGCTGGCAGTAATCGGTAGAGGCCCCCTGCCATCCTCATCCCCCTCTCTCTGCCTCGTGGGGATTCCCAGCTGCTCTCGGGCAGAGGGCGGCTGAGCAGGACCAGAGGTGCCGCGCGTGAGGACACCGACGTGTTGGCTCCTCCCTCGTGTAGAGTCAGCCGGATAGCGGCAGCAGCTCCAGAACGGAGTGGGTTCCGCACGGAACACAAAGTTTGCTGAAGTCCTTCCAGGGGAAGAAGTCGGATGCCAGGCTGAGTAGGCAGTTAGCACTGTGACAGTGACCGGAGAGTTTCTGAGAGATCAGGTGCTGATATATACGCGGCACAGAGACTTTTAATTTACATCGTGTCCTGTGTTCCAGAAAAGTTGCTTTCAGATTCTTGCTGGAGTGCTCACATTTTTGGGGTAATTGTCCTCCTTTGACATGAGTAACCCCGTTTACTCTCAGGTCCACATGCCTCTCGTAGTCCAGGAGGCAGCGAGCAAAAGCCTTTAATTCGAAGCCCTATAGCCATCTTCCCACCTCAGGTGAGACGGGATTGGAAAGTCGGTCTGGCCTGGGTAAGCTCGGCTGGCCTGCTGGTGGCGGCTGTCAGGTTCTGGATGGGGCTGGCGGTGGTGGGCAGGGGCGGAGGGATGCCTGTAGGCTCCTCCACTGCCTTCTTCAGGTGTCCTTTTGGAAGCTGGTGCATTCCCGGCGCAGCTGCTACAGGTGGCTGGTTGGTACATGTAAGCCAGAGAAACCCTTGAGATCACATGCACCCTGGGAGCCTTGGCTGTTTCTTTCTGCAAGCTTTGGAGGCAGCTTGCCCCTGAAGCATAAAATTCTTGAGAGCAGGAACCACGGTTTTGCACTTTAGGGCCCAAACAGGCTCCAATGCCTAGTTTCGCTAGATTGAGTCTAGGTGCCGGAGGTTGGAGTGGGGACTCTTCTCTGAGAGCTTGAGGTGCTCGCTGAGTGTCCAGACAGGTAAATCAAGATAGGCCTTGGGAAGGATGCTTGGCTGGTATTGGGCAGCACAGAGGACGAGAGCCGGACTTGACTGGGGTGGCAGAAGATACTGGAGTTGGCCCTGGGGGCGAGGGAAGGAGGGGCTGGGAGAGAGTCAGGGTAGGCTGAGCGCCCTGGGACCCCCGCACAGATGTTTGTACATCTGGCGGAGGGGAATGGGCTAGGGTAGAGAGTCATGGTAATGGCCCGGAGGGGAGGGGGATCGGGGCTTTCTAGAGTGTTTCCTGTAGGAACTGAGAGCCTTGGAAAATTTGTGAACTGCTGGGTGTGGAATTGGAGGGAAAACCCCTGGGGAGGCCGCCCATGATGCTTTGGTGATAGAAACTGGGCCCTTAGGATAGAGCAGATAGGGGTGGGGTTATGTTTGCCTGGACTTGACATAGTTTTGCCTCTACCCCTCTCCTTTTTTATAGACTCCCAAGATTAAGTACAAATGCAGTTACACTTTGGGGGCTTAAAAGTGCCTCCATTAATTGGAAACCCACTTTTACATATATTGAATCCCAGTATTTCTCAGCCCTGTGTGGTGGGTGTTAGGGTTGAAGAGACCTGTGATGGGAGAAGGTCAGGTTCTCTGTGGAAGATCCACAGCCCAGGCCCCCCACTCCCTCCATGCCATTCCTCCCCCATCCCCAGCGCTTCCCCCTAGTCTCTGAAGCCCAGGGTGAGCAGAGAGGGGGTGTGTGTATAAATATTATGAATATTTACGCAGGCCTGCATAGGACTCAGTGACGCAGCTGAGAGCCACAGAACGTTTGGTGACTCATCAGACCTTTTCCAAACACTTGTGATATTTTGCTACTCTAAAGGGAGGAAAGTAATTAGCAGTTAACGCTGGTAGATGACGCTGGAAGAACACGCAAACCTTTCTGCTTGTCTGTTCTGTGCCTCGGGTGTTTTGTTTTGTTTTTTAAGCCATGTGAATTGTTTTCTTTTTAATAATGTTTGTTTTCTTCTGATTATTAAAATAATGTATGCTCATTGTGGAAAATACATAAATGCATTAAATAGGAAATAAAATGCATGAATTATTTTTCCATTACAGTCTTATTAAGAACGTTTTGCTTCTGCAAAGGAAATTTGGAACACTGGACTTATTTTATTTGAGGGGCCTGTCGAGAGAAGTCAGATCGGTGATTTGCAGCCTGTGTTTTGGGGGCTCCAAGGGCTCCATGGAAATTTTTAGGGGCTGCCCCTGGGGAGCATGAGCTGAGGGCCTCGAGACGCTATCCCTCCCCATCCTTCCCTCCTCCTCCCCATCCCCCCACTCCACGTCCTGTCCCCCCCCCCCCGCCCCGCCCCCATCCTCCCAGCTCCGTATTGTCTGTCTCACCCGGTTTCTTTACATGGCTGCCTTTGAGCGAATGGCTCCATGGCTTATCAGGTTGGGGACTCAGTGATCCGGACCCAGCCTGTAATTTTATCAGTGAGGAGTCTGGGGCCACTGGGAGATGTGCCTGGCCTAAGGTGACATGGTGGCCTGGGGCCAGTCTTCCTGCTCTCTGATTCTGCATTGCCTTTTAGAATATGAATCAGTTAGAAATATTAGCAGTTAAACGTGAACGTCATCATTGCAAGCTATGTCACCATGCAGAGACCCCCAGGAAGCCCACCAGGGGTCCCTAAAGGGCATGCTTTTCAAGGAAGGGGAGACCTTCGAGCAGCTGGCGCTTGAAAAGATGAAAAGTAAAAGCCCCATCATTGCTGTTAGGCACACAAAGGAGGAGAAATTGCTCTGGGTGATCCCTGGTTGTATGAATAATGAGAAGAAATTAAGTAAAGGCCGTGTTTCCTGACACTGATGTATTAGAACATGGAGTAACTTTCTACAGGAAATTGGAACAGGAATCCCTTTAAATTGAATTTGAAGCTGCGAATAGCAAGCCTGCATTGGCCCTGCATGTCCTAATGCAAGTTAAGTAAGCAGTTTCCTGGGTAAGAGTTAAGTACTTTAGGGATACAGGTTAATGCTGAGGCCAACGTGGCGCAAGTTAATAAATTGCGTCTCCCGTGTATTGTCTGTGAAGACGCAGAAGAGTAATTTGCTTCCCGCAGAGCTGCGCTAGAATTCTCATACTTATTTTATTAGATTTTTGGCCCAATACATTTGTTCCCTCTCATTGGTTTTGTTGATAATAATTACCCACCCCCCTTCCCTCTCCCCATGGATCTCTCTCAATTTTAATTGTTTGCAGTAGCCGCAAAAGTTTACCATTTTCGAAAATAGGTGTTTTAAGATCAGAATACTCCGGGCCAGAGCCCTTCTGAGTTTCCAGAGGGAAACAGTTAAAGCTCTATTTTTAAAGTGGTCTTGGGGACGGCGGCCACTGAGATTAGGAAGAAGCAAGAGCTGCCTCCGTCAGACGCGTAAGTGCCAGTCCCTGGCATCAGGGAGCTCTCTGGGAGCCCTTCTGGGGGTTCGGGCATGCTCGGGGGCCTCGCAGGGAGGATGGAGGGCATAGAACACGGGCCTCCCATGCTGCTTCTGTTTGGTTCTTGACCCCGCGGCCCAGGGGAGGAAGGGCGTTTATAACAGCAACCACTACTCATTGAGGGCCTGCGGGGTGCCAGATACCGTGCCGGGGCCAGCTCTACTCGCTCACAGACTCATAGGTCAATTCATTAACAAGGTAATTATAAATTACAAAGTGCTATTTGCGGGGAAATAGAGAAGAATGGCCAGTGGATAGGGGAAAACCCCTGGAAGGTGCCACGCAGGCGGAGACAAGGTATGAGAAGGGCTTGTCCACAGTGAGCAAGCAAAGGACCAGCGCGTGGAGGCCAGGCACAGTTCTGCGCGGCAAGAAGCGGGAGGCGAGGCGAGGCTTCACTTCACGTCGTCCTTCGAGAAAATGTTTCCTTTACAGTTGAGTGCGTAGGGAGTTTCTCAGATGACAGCACTGTCTTAGTTCTGGACCACGGGGTGTGAGCGGGTCTTTGGGCACGTCGTCCACCACCTAATTTATTGGAACCGTTTGCCTGTCGTGCACAGTCTTTGGTAAACCATTTAATGGCATCTTGGTTTGTGAGGGTCACGTTGCTTTGCGCCGGACTTGAACCTTAGCTCTGTGATGTTGGGCAAGCGGCCTCATGGGGTCTCGGGTTCTCTATCTGTAAAGTCGAGAAAATCACACACAGGGCCTCAGAGTTTCTCAGTTCACAGCACCCTTTGTGTCACAGAAACTCCCCCCGCCCCCATTTTTCCGGGCCCAAGCAAACACTCCACGGTCCCCGGTCCCACTTAGGGTCAGGCGTTAGGGTCTGACAATGAGTATTTGGGCCCTGACCACGTCACACCTATTGGGCACACACGTTCTGAGATGTTGGGGGCACGTGGGGCACCACCACCCTCCTTTCCTGTTCCACATTGATTTTCACATGGTACCTGCTCTGCTGAAAACCCAGCCTTGTGGAGGTATGACATCATTAAAAGAAACGCAGAGTGGTCTAATGTTGAAATGTTCACGACCTCAGCTAGCAGTCTGCACAGTGTCAACAGATCTGCTGTGTTTCCTTTGAAAAGTTAAAGTATCCTGTGGCACCCTTGTGAGTTTGCTGGGGTTCCCTTGGGTGTCTTGGTGCACAGTTTGGGAACCGCAGTGATGTTTCCTTTGTGTGGTTTTGCGAAGGTTAAATGAGATGATCTGCAGAAATGCTCAGGGCAGGGCCCGGTACTAGGTGCTTAGTTGTTGCTGTCCCTCTACCTCAGAGGTTCCCTTTAGCTGGTATAGAAATGTGTCCTGGGAGTGGAGAAGGCATGAGTCTTGAGAATGTGTAGGGAGAGACGGTGGTATTGGAAAAATACAGTCTTTCCAAAATGTGTTAAAATAGGTTACTTTAAATATGCATGTACGTCTAAGTTAATAAATAAAAGCATAGACGTTTGATTATTTCCTCAATATGTCTGCAAGTGTATGTATTCAAGATGGCCGCTAGCCTTTTTGTATTGTTTTTGTTCATCTCATTGGAAAAACAAGGGAGGTCCCTGTGGTTTGCCTTAGATTTGGGATATTAGCAAAGGGGAGAGTGGTTTGTGTTGAGGTTGGTGATTTAGGTGGGGATCATATCGTGAGAGGTCTCCAGGACATGCTAGGCCTTAGGATTTTATTCAGAATGAAGTGAAAAAAGCCATCGATGGTTTTAAATTTTAAAAAAGTGATTTGGGGCACCTGGGTGGCTCAGTCGGTTGAACGTCTGACTTCGGCTCGGGTCATGATCTCACGGCTCGTGAGTTCGAGCCCCACATCGGGCTCTGTGCTGACAGCTCGGAGCCTGGAGCCTGCTTCCGATTCTGTGTCTCCCTCTCTCTCTGCCTCTAACCACTTGCATTCTGTCTCTGTCTCTCTCCAAAATAAATAAACATTAAAAAAAAACTTAAAAAGTGATTTAACTTTGTAGAGAGGTAATTTCCATGTAATGAAATGCATCTTTTAAGTGTGCTGCTGGGGAGGGTTTGACAAGTCTGTGCATGACTCCCGCCGCCCCATCAACATGGAGGACATTTCCACCACCCAGAAACTTCCTGGTGTCTTTCATCAGTCTGTCTCTTCCTTCCACCCCCAGCTCCAGGCAACCACTCATCTGCTTTCTGTTGCTATAGATTAATTTTGCCTGTTGTAGAATTTCGCGTAAAATAGAATTATACAGCACGTAATTTTCTGTGTCTGGCTTCTCTCACCTGATGTAATGTTCATGAGCTTTATCCTCATTGCTGTGCACCTCACACCTCTTCATTGTTGAATAGTATTCCGTTGGGCGAAAAGACCACACTTTATGAATCCATTCTGGGGTTGATAGGCATTCGGTCGGTTTCCAGGTTGGGATTGTTAGTACTTTTTTGGCCACTCGTGTGGACCTTTGTTTTTATTTCTCTTAGGTAAATAATCTGGGAGCGGAACTGCTGGGTTGTGTGGTAAGTGTTATGTTCAACTTGGTAGGAAACCACCTGTTTTGAGCAGGGGTGTGACGCTTCTTTATTTACATCTTTAAAAAGTCCCTTTGTTTCTGGGTGGAGAAGGGGCAGGGCTGGGCTGGAAGCAGGGAGAGCTGTGAATTGGCTGTTACCAGTGTCAGGTGAGGGGGGGGGGGGCCCGGGGCGGGAGGGGGACGACAGAGGGGCAGTGCCTGGCCCTGAGGGATGGTTTGGGGACAGAATGACTGAGGCTTGGTGATGGATTGCATCATGCTGGGAGTCACAGGTGACTGTAGGTGCTCCAGACAGAACTGGGAAGACCCAGGAAGCTTTGGGCCTGTTACTCTGTTTCTCAGAGGCTCACTTCTGTTCAGTCTGGTGGGACTGGAAAGGAAATGTTAGTTTTGTTTTCTGAACAAGAGAAGGGGAGGAGATGCTCGGATGGGTGGCAGGCAGCTCAGGGCGTCTCAGTGGGAGGTGGGCGTCTCGTGGGTTGCACATGTGTGCTGCCTTCCAGGGGACAGTATGAGGGTCTCTCACATTTCTGCACAATCCTCTGAGCAAAGTCACGAAGAGTTAATTTCCTCTGGCCTATCTTTTCAAAGATGTTTGTATAGCCAGCAGTTTTGGAAGATTAGAGGTAGCATCTGCGTTTGGAGTGGATTTACTTATATTCCAGGACGATACAGACAATGTTTCCCTCCAAAACAGAGGTTGGACACATTCACTGCAGCCCCTTATCTAAGACTGGGGCTCCCTGATGTCAGGATTCCCCTCTTGTAATCCATCCCACTCTGTACAGGTCACACCTGGCCCTCATCGAGTCACCCTGGGCGAATGGGGACCTGGAACCAGTGCTGCATTCTTGTTTTGGCTGCTACAGCTGCTGTGATAAACTTTTTTTGTCTCTGACCCGGGAGTCTCGTGTCTTCTGCTGGTATTTGCAAAGCTGTGACAGTTTGTTAGTTTGCTAGCAGGGTGTTATGTCAGAGCCTACACAGTTCTTGATGGTGCCTCTGGGCTGCCTTAACACAACTGCCTGTGTCACCTCCTCCCCCCCTGTCTGCTGCTGTCCCTCTTTCCTTCTGCACCTATGTAGATGCTGCCGCCCACCTATTTGTCGAGTACCTGTTCGTGGCAGGTCTGGGGTCAGGTGACAGTGCGAATAAGGCACATACGGTTTCAGTCCCCGTGGAGCATATGTCGTTCAGCCTTTGCCGTTCAATCCATCACTGAGTTGTGACTTATCTGCTCACCTGATCTCCTTCTCTCCGTCCTCACGGCCATTTGGTCTCTCCCTCCGTGGGATATATATCTTTGTGGTTGTTGCAGGAACAAGAGTGGGTACTAGGGAAGGGCCCGGTACAGTTCTTGGTAAACAGTGGACACCCAAAAGGTGACTGCCGTTGGTATATATGTTACTGACTGTTGTAATTTCTGGTTGTCACTCCTTGATGTAAAACCTGAGCTATTTTTGTCCCAGCCCACAATGTGGAATGTGGCCTGGACAATATGGAATGCAAACTAAACCCCGTCTTACCCTCCCCCTGTTTCTGGCCCTATCGCCGGCCGTCTTCCTTGAGCTTGAACTCTTCCCAGCTGGTCTGGTTGCTGTTCCCCAAACATGGCACATCCTTCTATGCCTTTGTCTTTTCCTTCCTTTTCTTTCAGTCAAAGTCCTATTTATGCCCTAGGACTCAGCTCCAGGATCCCCTTCTCTCTGTACCTTCCTTGTGGTTGCTTTTTTCCCACATTCCAGGCAGGCATAAACTGCGCACCGTGCACCTGACCTGCCTGTCACTGTGCTCACTGGAAAGAGACTGCTGGGCTCTGTGACCCTAGGGAGCAGCACAGTGCCGTCACGGACTCTGGGGTAGTCTGATCTAGCAGGCACTTGTGACTTACATGTATGACCTAGTGCCTTGATGGTCACGAGCTGCTTGATGTGTACTCAAGGGGAAAATGCCATGATACCCACCTCAGGGAGACTCACCCTCACCAGCCCTGGTCTGGAGGGACCCGTGCTGGTGCAGCAGTGAGATCTGGGCTGACGATCTGGAAATCACATTATTCCCCAAAGCCCGTGACTTGGCAGCATCGTTTATCCTTGGAGGAAAGAGTCCCTGCAGGACAGTCCAGGCACCCCAGACCAGGGGGGTGAGCCCCGGTGAGCCAAGCCTGAGCCCTACCCCTAAGCCCCTTCTCCGTGGGCCTGGGGAAACAGGCTATTTTGCACCAGGGCTGCGGTCCTGGTGGGTTCCATGGCCGATTCTTCTGCTCATACCCTCACCTGTCGGTTACCTGTGGGCATCTCCTGTGCCACACCTGCACTGAAACCAGCTAAGGGAGGAAGCTGCCACCTCGAGGAGCTCCTTAAGCAGGACACTTAGCGCATGCCTGTGCCGTCCATGCTTCAGTCTGCAGTCACCCAGGGAGGTCGGGAGAGAGTACCTCAGGCCCGCAGAGCTAGAGAGGGAACAGGGTTTGGGGCCAGCCTCTTTCCCACCACCGGGGTAACCTCCCTGGGAAGGACCCGAACACGAGGCTATTGCTCCAGCCACCCCCTCCCTGCTCGGATGCTGCCGTGAGCCATTTTCCCCCTGCAGGGAAGGGAGAGCTGCCCGAGCGTTACCTCCTCTTGCAGATAGGGGTGCTAGAGACCGAGGCTTTTCCTGGTTGTGCCAGCGAGGCGTGGAGAGTGAGCCGGGAGCACGTCTCCTCTACCAGGATGCTGTGTGATGTGTCTGCATGACAGACACGGGGCCAGGATCCCATTTTCCGCCTGACTTCTCACTTGCTGCAGTGACCCTGAGCTATTCCCGGCCACTGCTGTCCACGTTCTGTCGCCTCTCTCATGCATGGGCTTATCATGGTAACCGATTCCCCCTGCGCTGGCCCGGATGCTTAGGCTCCGTGCATATTCTTTTAGGTTGGCACGAAGGTCATTGCTGAAGTCCTTATGTCCTACTCTCTCCCTACCCGTGATTTTGTACATGGTACACGCAGCGACCCCTGCACTGACTTTCGGACTTCGTGCATCCATAAAAGGGAAACATCTGAGCGTGGGTTGTGGTAGTCTCAGCCAGGAGGGTAAATGGCAGGTTCTATGCTGAGAGTTGTGTGGGTTTATGGGGCAGCTTGGGCTATGATTAGTGAGTGGAAGCCCCCTTCCCACCAGACTGGGCTCAGGAGGGTGGGGTGGGGTTGGGGTGGGGGCGTTCCTCACACCCCCCACTCACCCCATTGCCTCTCCTCTGTTTTCTTGGGACTCTGGTCTCCAGATGCCACACTCTGAGAAAGTTCCGTTTCCCTTCTCCATGGGGGCCTTCTTTCTGTGGTTTCCTGGGCTCGTCTTCTTCCCGCCTGCCTCTCACTTCCTTCCCCTGCTGTCTGCCCTATAATGTGATAGCCTTCTCAGGGAGTCTTCAAATGAACAGTTTTTAGAATTGTTGAAAGCTCTGTTGGAAAACAGAAAAGGCTATTTCATGGGAAGATGATGACCTTATTAACTATAATTAGGCAATTCACAGAGGTTTCCAATATAGTCCAGCATCTTGCCTTGTTGAAATGGGGGGAAAATCCTGTGGTAATGTCTTTGGGGATGTAATAGTCTTTAACACATTAACAGTTTAATTTCTTCTAGAAGGTTTGGCAGCCTGGCGTTTTCATTTAGAAAGCTGAGGTATAGTTTTACAGTCATCCACGTTAATATAATAATTACAATTTTGAGCAAGTAATTTCAGACGCTGACATCAAGAGTTGTTTTTATAGCTGGAGGAAGATCTCGGGTAAAGAGGTG
This sequence comes from Herpailurus yagouaroundi, assembly GCF_014898765.1. Lineage (NCBI taxonomy): Eukaryota > Metazoa > Chordata > Mammalia > Carnivora > Felidae > Herpailurus > Herpailurus yagouaroundi. The sequence continues at coordinate 71,939,078 of NW_024412396.1, forward strand.
GAACCTCACATCTGATCTCCCACAAATGGCCATGACATTGCAGATACGGGCAGTTTACGTCCCCGGGCTAGGCTTTGTGTTTTGGGCTAGGGATATAAACACTCAGAAACTCTTCCTGTGTTAAATCCTCTGAGAATAGGCATGTTTGAAGTTAATGGGAAATTTTCTTCTCTGAAGAGTTTTGCACACATGAGCCCATGCTCTGAAATTTCTCCTGGCTCTTGGTATCAGGTGCCCTACACCCTGAGGTTGTGCGAGAAGGCAGCCAGGAGTGGACAGAGCCCCCGGCACCCCAAGGAGTGCCTCCTTCACCCAGCTGTGTTGCCCTGACCTCTGAGGGCACCCGGAGGCCTGGAAGCTGCTGCCTCCTGGGCAAGGAGACCCCTCTTGCCTCCACAGTCCCAGCCTGCACGGGACGGGTGTCAGGTCCTGGCCGTCCCCTCCTCCCCTACTTCCAATTGCTGGCTCGGGCATCCCAGCCCGCAGCATGTAAGTTGGGTTTGGTGTTTTACCCTTCCCTTGTGAACATATTTTTTACAGTTCTGTGAGCATTATTTGTATATCGTTTTGGATCCTGTTTTTGAAACTTAATCTTTATTCCTGTTTTTACAGCCTTCAAAATAGTCGTCTTCTTTCAAGTGGTTGTACCACAATTTGCTAAATTGCATCCCTATTGCTGAACACTGAGGTTTGTTCCCGCAGGTTTTAGATTGTTTGTTTTATAGGCAGGGCTTCAGTGATCATCTTTATGTACATAATATTTAGCTTCTGTGTAGTTATTTTCTTAGGCTTGAATCCTAGGGATGGAATTACTAGCCAAGACTAAGAACAACTTTTTTTTTTTTTTTTTAATAAACACTTTCTTATTACAGTAATAGTATTTAGAGAATAGAAAATGGTAGAAATAAGAAAATCAAGGTGGCCAGATTCCCCTCATGCTGTGTTCACCACCGTAGCAGCTAGGAATGCGCTAGGCCGCAGATAACAGGAGACCCGCTGAGTGTGGCTGAACGAGGTGCAGGCTCCCCGTCTCCGTGGCTGGTTCCTGGGTGGAGCCGTGGCAGGAGAGACCCTGGCTGTTTCCCTCTTTCTGCCCTGCCAGCCATGACGGTGTCCACCACCCCCCGCACCCCCCTGGCTTGGGTTCGCCCCCCCGGCTGCTTCACCCTGCCTCTCCATGACCTCTCCCACCTCTTCCACTGGCTGAGTCTTTTTATTTCTGCCTGCTTTTGGTCCTCAGACAGTGTCTCATGCATTTGGGCCATTATAGTGCGATACTCACTTCTTTTTTCTGCCTATCCTGCATTTGCAGCTGCCTGTTGTGACACACCGTGTGGCCAAAGCTGAGATTTTAGCAGTGCTGAGGCAGAGAGGAGAACAGTGGACCCCAGGACTAGGAAGGAGCTCATCTTTCTTTTTAATGGGATTGTCGTCTTTCATCCTGTGTTTCTAGTCCTACGAAGTCCCTTGGGTTAGAAAATATCCTTTGCTCTCTGCTTGGTTCTCTTACACTGGGGGAGGGAACAGAATCTCCCTGGGGCCTGTCAGTTCCTTTGATTGGTCTTGTAAGGGGAAGTCTATCAAGCACCCAGCAGATACAGGGGGGATTGTGAGTGTAGGCATTGCCTTCAGGGAGCTCCCAGAAGAGTGGAGGAAACAGGCAGAAACACCATTACGCTGTTAATCGCATAAACCAAGCTGAGCGGGCATAGAAATGAGTGATTTGTGACCTACTCTAATCCTACAGAAAATAAAAGATAATAAAAGACTCCCATGGACCCACCACCAGATATAATAGTTACTAATATTCTGCCATATTTGTGTTAGGTCTCTCTTTTTGTTTTGTAAGGAGTAAAATATTGCAGCTACAGCTACAGCCCTGCCTCCCTCCTTCCCCAGCAGTGGTTACGCTGCTGAGGTTGGTGAGAAATGCTTTTGAATGCTGACGACATGTGTTTATCCATAAACAACATATAATATTAGCTCTGTATTTTAAAGATGTATAGAAATGTTATCACACTCTATATCCCTTTTGTAACTTGTGAAACATTAAACGTGCTTTTGCACCTTTCTGTCTGGAACAGTCTGTAGCCGCTGTGTCGAATTCCACTGTATGGGGTAAACTGGAGTTTATTCATTCCCCTACTGGTTGAAGGTTAAGTAGTTCTTTCTTTTCGTCTCCTGGAAACAACATGGCAGTGAACACGTGTCCAGCTATCTACTGCTGTCTAATAAAGCTCCTCCAAACATAGTGGCTTCAAATAGCAATGTTTGTTTTGCTTATGAACCTGCAGTTTGGGCCGGGCTTGTTAGAAGAGCTCATCTGTGCTCCACTCGGTGTCCTGTGCGGTGGCTGAAAGGTTGGAGCTTGTTCGCGCCAATAGCTGAGGCTGCCTCTGCATGTCAGCCGGGTCCCTGGCTGTGCTGTTGTCTGGAGCACTGCACGTGCCTTCCCCATGTCACCTGGGCTTCCTCCCGCCATGGCAGCAAGAGCGTCAGGCCCAGACTGGATTTTCTTTGTGAGCTAGCCTCAGAGAGCAGGCAGCATCCTGTCTGCTGCCTTGCGTTTGCCGAAAACAAGTCTCTGAGGCTGGCTCCCATTTGGAGGGAGGGCAGTTAGCCCCACTCCTAATGGATAAGCGTCCCGGAGCTTGCACACCTGTTTTAAAGCCAACACCCGTAGGTGTGCCTTCTTGTGCGCCCCTGTGAGACGCTCTCAGACCCCTCTGGGTGGGTGGGTAAGCCTTGGCGTGTGCCCCTTTGATCAGACTCCGTGTTGCCAGGTTGCTGTCCTGGGTGTTTGCCCCACTGGTGCCACCACAGTACTTGAGGATCCATTTCTTCATACCGTCTCTGACACTTGCTGTTACAGGTTTTGATTTCTTGCCCCTGTGGCGGGTGTGAAAGAGGATCTTGCTGTTTTACGTTGCCTGCCCACCGGTGAGGCCAAACCCTGCCCCACCTCCTGTGAGGGTGCTAGACTGCCTTTCCCAGCTGCTTGCCCTTAAGAAGACAGAAACGTCAAAGTGCTGTGTTTTTTGGCTGATGATGTCAATTTTTCAAGAGAGAGGTGGTGAGTATCCTGCAGAGTTTATTGCAAACTATTATGAAGACCTTGGAGTTACTATTGGTATGACTCACTTATGAAAAAAATATGATTTCAGTAACTGCAGGCTGTATCTGTAATGTGATGGATTTTCATTTAATCTCTCACCTCTCTGTAATTTGCCCAATTTAAAAATGCCCTGAAGCTCGCTTTCTCCTTGTCTGTGAGTCCTGTTCTTGCTATGTGTTATCACAATAATAGTTCTAAGAAATGGTGCCGATACGTGTCTCTCTTCGAGTTCTTGCTATCTCCTTGGTCATTTAATTACTTCTCGTACCGATTTCCCCCACTCTGGTCTCCTGCAGGAACAGTGTGTGTGGGAAACTTCCAGAGAGAAGGCTACCCTGAACTGACTTGCTGTCGGGGGTCAGCAGGCTCTGGGCTAGGGGGCTCACCTGGGTCCATATGAGCCAGATCGGGGTCCTCTCTGGGCCACATGGCCCCCCATTGCTGAGTCACACCTTGTTTGGTGATGCCACGAGGTCCTAGGAGGCAGTCCATCACCTTCAGGTCTGGCACAAAGACTGGTACCTGGAAGCATTCAGGAAATGTGCACTGAACCAAGTAATTCAAAATGCTTGGTTATTACAATGATCAGTCTGCCCCACTGGCTCTTCAGAATATCAAGAAAATGGCCATGTCTGACCAAGAGTTTTAAAGTGAATTCCTAAGCTTTCCTTGAAAAGTGAACTTTCGGCTACTTTTAAACTTAATCAGGTTCTGTCTGAACACTCTGTCCGTGGCTTGCTAGAGAACATTATCTTTCTGCCTCCCAGCGAAGGGGTGTTTGGCTTCTTATCTGTGTTTAGAACCAGAGCCTCTGCTGCGGAAATGAGGTCTCGTCTGTGTGCTGAGAGTCAGCTCAGACCCTCTCCAAACGATCTGGAAGCAGCCTCCGCTGCTGATGAACCATGTGCACGCACCACTGGCCAAACCTTCTAGATTTTGGGTGGGCACAGTAGGTCTTCACAGTATGGCTGCTGCCTTGTGGTGGGGCGGTGGGGGGGGGGCGGATAGGTCACCCCAGGAAGTGCAGGGGGAGCATCTGGCCGGGTCAGGCTCAATGCTGGTTCTGGGGAGGCTGGTGACTGGTGTTGCATCACAGAGCAGGGGGGACAACCGGTGCTGCCCCCCGCCTGTCCCACCAGAGTGGGTATAAGTAAGGGGTTCGTTGTCTGTGGTTTTCAGGGGAGGGGAGTTTCTCTCTTTGCGGGAGCTGCCGGGCCAGCCTGGGCTAGTCGGGCAGGGCCTCTGAGGCTGGCGGAGTGGCTGTCCCCGAGCCCCAGCACTGTCAGGGCCATACCACTGCAGAGAGCCCCGTTTCAGAGCCTGTGGAGTTTCACACCATGTTCTAGGTGCCAGTGAAAGTCTCACGAGGGCAGGGCATCAGCTCCACTTCTCTGACAAGTTTGTTCACAGCCTGACGGTTTGTCTGCTGGGTAAACAAACACCAGTGCCTGCTGTCCTAACTAAACCTCACACCTCATTTGCATATTGAGAATTTACAGGACAGACTCTTTGTTGTTGGGGACTACCTACTGACCCTAGCGCTTTTTTGTCTCATGACCCAGATGTGACTTGTCTGTGCTTAGCCAAGGGGCCCCAGCCTCCCATGGGGTCCTGAAGGTGAGGACCCGTCCACTTGCTTGGTGCTTGGGCTGCAGCATCCTGGGCTTGGGTTCTGGGACCAGCCCTTCCTTCAGGGTCTTGGTGTCCTAGTTGGTGAGATTCAGGAGTTGGGCTGATCTCAGGGCTCCTTCCAGCAGCATCTACCACCATCACCACCTGGTGAGCACCTGTCTGTGGGCCAGACTCTGCTGGGTGTCTCAGAGTCATGCAGAGCCAGAGTTTAATCATTCCGTTGCACTGGTAGGGAAACTGAGGCCTGACAAGGTGATACCTTTCCCCACACACATGCATGCTCCTTCCTCCTGCCCCTCATGGTGCATGATCTGGTTGCCTGTGTGGCGACCCCTCCCGTCATCCCGTTGATTGTACAGCCCGTGGCTTCCCTCTGAAGTGCCCCATGGTTCTTTCTACTTGTCATCATTGATACCTCCTTGGTCCTTGCCACCACCCTTTTCTGCAGCAGTCTGAGAAATGTTCTTCCTTGCCTCCCTCTCCCTCCTGGGCAGCCAGAATGAGTGTGTTCCTTACTAGCCTCACGGCCTGCAGGGCTCAGGACCAAGCCTGCCCTCCCTCGTGTGATGCTTGCCTGTTTTCCAGCCCGCTGCCCTCAGTGTGCACACCCAGTGATCCCCGTGGGTCGGAGCCGTGACAGGGCAGGGCTGTCACCTGTGATGCCCAGTGCGGGAGAGGCATGGAGCAGACACCAGGGAGTAGCTGCTGGGAGAATATACAGATGTCGCTGCGGGTGCACAGAGTGCCATGATTTGGACTCACATCTGTTAGAGTCCAAAATCTCTGCTCCTTATGACCCCTCCCATTGATTACTCAATTCTTGACGGGGAAAGATACCCAGGCCAAAGCCTGACTTGTGTATGTCACAGTAAGTGTCCCTGGCAGCCGGGCTGGCCTGTGCATGAAACCTATTAGGCAGTGCTATCGCAGGTCGATGATGGTGGGGAAGGTCCTGTGTTGACGTGCGCTCGGCAGGCTGTTATGAAGGCCTTGTCAAGTATTTGTTTTAAAGGACTTCTCAGAAATGACAGGCTTCATTTCAGGGGTCTTTGTTAAATCTAACAGCTTCCTGGCTGAAACGTGTGGGCTGTTTACCAAAGCTTTTGCAGGTAATGAGCTAGGGGCAAAATTAAAACGTTTTCAGCTTCATTTCGGGCAAAGGTATTTAGGCAGAGAAGCCATCTGCGGGGAAGAGCACTCAACGTGAACCAAGGGACATCCAGGCAGGGTCTGGGTTAGACCCCAGGCCTTCCCAGGGCTCTGTGCTGACGTTTCCACCCCGAGCTGGATTTGCACAAGCACAAAATGAGCGTGCGGTTATTCTCGGCACGGTGTCCTCACGCACGTGCCTTCCACAGCTTCGCACGGGGCAGTTTAGAGAATTAATAGATATGTCCTTTATTTCTCTCTCCACGAGCCAATGCTTGGAATTAATTTTTTCTGGCCCACTAACTCTTGTGGTTAAAAGTACAAATTAAGCTTTCTGGGAGAATCCATCACAAAATTATTGAAAAGTCAGTGTGGAGAAGATAATGGGCTCTGTATTGGGTTATGTCTATAGGGTTATTGTTTTCTGCAATTACCCTTTTCTTTGTTTTTCTTCTTCCGTGCTTTGGGAAATCAACCCGAGAATGGGCTTCCAACTCGGAAGAGTTATTGGCTATTTTTCCCAAATGGGATTGCCCTTCCAGAGAACAGTGGGCATCTATTCGACAACAAGTTATAAATTTGTGCTCCAAGTTCTCTGAAGAAAGCATGAATCTTAGACAATGGCGCTGTGGCACTATATTTCAGGCGGGTGTGTAGAGCTGTCACAAGTCCATAAAGTCCTCGGGCGCCAGCTTGTACCCAGCCGGCATTTGTCAAGTGTTCTGCATGTGCTTTGCGCAGGATTAGAAGGTGGATTACAGCGAGTTCTCCATCGCTCTTCAGTCCGCAGCCTCCCAGCGCCCCAGAGCCTGCCGTGGCGTGCGGTCCATTTGAGCCCCAGCCTCCTGGAGTGGGTGCCCGTCCATGCTGTCTCGTAGCGTCTTTCGCATTGAAGGAGAAGAGTCTCCACGCCCCGTTTGCTAGAACCTGCTGGGTGCCCGTGTGGTGCCAGGCGGTAGAGCTCACAGAACGAAAGAGGGGTGCCTGCCCTGGAGATGCTGCCTGGTGTGGCTGCTGGCCCGTCTTCCCCGCTGTCCGCTTCCTGGACCCTGGGAGCCCCTGCCGGCTGTGCTTGCTTCTCCGGCAGCAGCTACTGACATTGGAGGCAGAGGGTCTTAAACACCAGGGGATCACTCAGTGTCTTGCCTAAAAGCCTCCAGAGGCTCCCTTTTGTCTCCAGAATAGAGCCCAGATCCCTCGGTGCGCCTCTGAGGCCGCCGGGGGCCCCCCTTATCACCTCCTGTGCGTCGTCATCATCATCATCATCATCATCGGAGGAATTCCTCCTGGTCCTTTTCCCAGTAAGCCCCACCCCCAACACTCCAGGCCAGGTCAGTGCCCCCTCCCACTGCCCCTGGTCTCCCTCACAGCACTTCTCTGTCATCTCTTAGACCGCGTCCCATTTGTAAACTGTGCTTTGCTTCCCCTTGTGTCCCCGGCACGATCACAGTGAGCGGCACGCAGTAGGTGCTTTGTAAACGTCTGTGGAGTGACACCCAGGGCCCTGGAGGAAGGAGCTGTCTCTGTGGGGCTGGCCTCACATCGCAGAGCAGGTGACGGCCTTGGCCGCTGTCAGCGTGTTCGTGGAGGTTGCCGAGGCACAGGCTGGAGGTGGCGTGTGGTGAAGGATGTGCGCTGGGGTCCCAGTCATCACTCTCTTTATTAAACCGGTCCTATCACTTGACATCCTTCACCACTGAGGGAAAAATAGCCGGTTTCAACATACAAGTTCAGGGTTGTCTGGGCTGCTGCCGCTGTGAGAAAGATGACTTCTGGCGAGAGCGCTGGGCCGGGCGGGGCTCGCCAGTGGGCGGACCCTGAGGGGCTTCCTTACCCCGCCCCACCCCTTGTAGGGACAGGGACCCTGAGGTGGGGGAGGCGGGGAGGGCCCGCAGCACCCTGGCCTCCTGACCCCCAGCCTTGGCTCCTTCCTCGTCCCTGCTGTGGCTCCAGGCGGGGAGAGGCCTGGGGGCTGGGTGGGCTTCCTTGCGGGACGGCCAGCTGGCACTTGTGGTGACTTTGCCGTTCCCTCACTCCGGTGCTCCTTCACCCGGAGCTGGACCTGCCCCCTTTCCTTTCTCAGGGAAGCCTGGTCCCCTGGGGAGTGCTCCCCAAGGCCACTTTTCCCTTCCGAGGAAGCATCTGTTGTGTGCTCTGACCCAAGCGAAGCTGCCGGTGCATGAGAGCGTGGCGTCCAGGACTCGGAGCGCAGCGCCCGCGATGGTACTTGAGGTTGTGTCGGGTCCCCCAGACACGGGCCGGGTGCAGGTGCCCTCCTTCTCCAGACGCCCTCCAGCAAGGGCGGCCTGGGAGGTGGGCGGCCTGGTGGGGCAGGAGGACCCGGCTGACTGAGCTCAGGCTCCTTCCCTGCCACTCCACGTGTGTGTGGCAAGGCGGGTCAGCGTGGAGTCCGGAGTCAGGTGGCCCAGGCGCTGGGCCTGGCTCTGCCACTCACCGGCCGTGTGTGGGCCCACCATCTTAGCCTCTCTGGGCCTCCGTTTCCTCCTCTGTGGATGGGGAGGTACCTGAGCTCTGAGGGCTTAGCCCTGAGCTGGTCACTCGGGTGCTGACCGCTGGTCTGACCTGTTGAACCCCACTGGGCGAGCAGACCCTTCCCTGTTGCTTTTCCCTCTCAGGTGCCCTACCTGGTGCTGCCCCTGCGAGGAGCCACTCACTTCTTTAATCGAACGGATATGCCTGTCTTTTTTTTCTGATCCCTCTTCCAAAAGTTCAGTTTTATTCTACTTTGAATGTAACTTTAATTTAGTTGCGCATTCATATTTAAAATCTCATATGTATTAATTTCATGATATTGGTTTGTTTTTCTTCTTACCTTTCACGAAGCAATATCACCGAGCTTCCCCCGGCGTCTCTGGCACCAGAGTCATCATGATCCCCCGGGCACTGTGAGTCATCTAATGTAGTTTTCCAGAGTGTGTCAGCTTCACTTCCGCCTAAGTCATCTCAGATCCGCACTTATTGAATCAGTGTATGGTGCAGTCACTGGGAACTTTGTACCAAGTGCAGGTGCTCATTTGTAAAACTTTGGAACATTTCGTTTTTCCATTTGGCACTTTGCGTCTTGTGCCTCCGGCTTTGATCTGAGGCTGCAGAACAGGACCCATCCCTACCCTCTGCCCCCAACCGCCTGCTCTATCAGAGGAGGGCCACCCACCTTCTAGAATTCGGACCCTTAGCTTGTTACCAGCAGCTTTTCTCCGTGGGGACAGGGGGGGCTCTGGGGGCAGGATAGCATGGCAGGGGCCAGCTTGCAATGAGGAGAGGGCTCCCCCTGCTTGGGGCTGGCAGGAGACCTACCTTCAGGAGATGAGTGGGACCCGGGGGTGTAGGGGAGCTGTCCCCTCCAGTCTCAGGGGCTCAAATGGTTCAGGACATACATCTGTCCTTCTTACAGGAGGAATAAGTGTTTATCTGTCAAGATGCCTTTTATAAATAAGATCTCAGTGGCTTGGGGGAGGCCTAGGCAGTCCTACACATACAGCCTTTGAGAGCCTCAGGAAGTCAAGGATTCAGTGCAGCAATACATGTGAAATGCCATGTCCCAGTCTACCTGGGCTGCCAGGACAAAATACCACAGACTGGGTGGCTCTGAAAACAGAAATTTATTTTCTCGTGGTTCCAGAGACTCGAAGTCCAAGATCAAGGTGCCCGGCTGGTGGCAGGTGGCAGGTGAGGTCTTTCCTGTTAGGGAGCAGATGGCTGCCTTCCCACTGTATCCTCCCTGGCCTTTTCTCCCGGATGGAGGGAGGGAGTGAGCAAGCTCTCTTGTGTCTCTACTGAGGACACTAATATTATCAGATTAGGGCCCCACCCTTATGACCTCATTTAACCTTAATTACCTTCTTACAGGTCCCATCCAAATACAGCCACACTGTGGGTTAAGCTTTCAGTATGTGAATTTGCGGGGGATAGAATTCAGTCCATAATACATGCAGTGTGTCGCTGGACACATGGGGGGTACTGCTCAGTGAATGTTCATTGCATTTGAACCTGAAAGATCATAAGGGTCCAGGAAGATAAAATGGAATCGGCTCCAGAGATTCTGGTCAAATCGTGAAGACCAGGAGTCCCCAGGGAGTGGTGTGTGTTCTCAGGAAGGCAGGTCCTGAGGTCAGCCTACTGGCTCTGGCCAGGGGCAGGTGGCAGGCTGGAAATGAGGTCTACCTTTGCCCTTCCAACCTGAGCTATCTCCAGAACCCCTGGTCTCTGACCTCCTGACTCTTCTGGGGGATGTTTGGCCGAGGTGAGGTGAAGGTGCTAATGGAGCCATATGCTATGGAGCCCAAGTTCTTAATCTACTTATTAATAGTAATACTTGATTTTTGAGTGATTAGCTTCCAGGGAAGCAGGGTGCTTGACTGTTTTATCACCAGCATGTTAAACAGTGTCTGGCACCAAGTAGGTGTTCTCTAAATGGTCATTAACTTAATTAAAAGAATGGAGGGTTCCAATGGTGCACAAAATGACTTCATGCACTGGCACCCTTGTACTTAGGTTGGGCAGATCTGCCGTTCCCACTAGCCGGTGAGGACACTGAGGCACAGAGGGGACTTGTGGCTTGTTCACTGGGTGCCCAGTGAGGGAGCCTGTGCCCTGCTGGGCTCGGGGCGGGATGTAGGGTGAGTCTCAGGAGGACCAGGCCGGGTGGACCTTATGGGTGGGGCTTACTTCTTGTTCCTCCCACCTGGTGCCTGTGTCTTTCTGATTAGTAGCAGGGGGCGTGGGGGAGCTGGAGGTGTCTACTCCAGTGGTGCCCCCTAGCCTTAGCCTGCAGGGACAGGCTGCTGGAGAAAGTCTTCCTTCTGGCCTGTCTGGGGTCTCCAGGTAGCAAGGATTTCCTGAGTGAGTGAGTCAACGGAGGGAGACATTAACCACACTTACAGGTTTAAATCAATGCCATTTCTGCTCAGCTAGTTAGCCTGTCACTCTCTTTGGCCCCTGACATTCATTCTCAGGTGCATTCTTATTTTATTAGTGTGGCTAATTAATGCATGACATTAAAATATTGACAGGAATTGATTTGGTTATCTGTATCCTTGGAGCTTCAGTTAATAAAACAACTTTTGATAAGGCTAGTGGTTTTAGAACATTTAGACTTAATTATATTTTCTAAAGGATTTTTCTAGAATCACAGAACGGCCTGGCAAGCTACTTCAATTCCCTAGTTAACTGAAAGAAATTGGTTTTTCATTTGGTTTTGCTTAATACAAATTAGAAGTAATATACATTTGATAAAAGGAGTTAAAGAGTTATTTATTAAAGTCTCCCTCTTTATATATTGGGAAACAACCCACAAGCAGGGAATTAATTCTGAGGATGGTGTGCAGAGGGTCTGACAGTGGAGAGCTGTTTGACCCCGAGAAATGGGCATGCATTTCTGATCAGAACTTCTGTGGCTCTCCCTCAGGGATGAATGCCGTTCTGGTGTGTGTCTCTTCTGTGCAGGCTCCGTGGCACATCGGCCATTGGACATTGTGGAATTAGGACAGGGGTCGAAAGGGGAGAGCCGAGGAGAATTCAAGGGTTTATTCTCACCTCACTCAGTGTAGGAACTAGGAAGTCTGCCAAACAAAGAAATGAAAAGAAAAAACTATTTTGTAGAAATACTGACTGTAAAGAGGATGTAATAAGTCAGTGGCTATTACTCCATTTGTAAGACACTCAATTCCTGTCATTAATTATTTTTTTAATGTTTACTTATTTATTTTGAGAGAGAGAGATAGAGAATGAATCCCAAGCAGGTCCCATGCTCAGTGCAGAGCCTGACTTGGGGCTTGATCCCACGACTGTGAGATCATTACCTGAACAGAAATCAACAATCCAACATTGGGGCGCCTGGGTGGCTCATTTGGTTAAGTGTCTGACTCTTGATTTCAGCTCAGGTCATGATCTCACAGTTTGTGAGTTTAAGCCCCATGTCAGGCTCTGAGCTGACAGCGCAGAACCTGCTTGGGATTCTCTCTCTCCCTCTCTCTGTGCCCCTCCTCTGCTCTCTCTCTCTCTCTCTCTCTCTCTCTCTCAAAATAAATAAACTTTAAAAAAAAGAATTAGGCTCTTAACCGACTGAGCCACCCAGGCACCCCCCCCCCATTAGTTACTTTTAGAAAGCTTACCTTCACAATGCCAAACAGCTCCCCACATTGTAGCCTGCCATAATGGACCTGGCAAAGAACTCGATCAAATTTACAGCCTACAAAAAAACAAAAACAAAAAGCTCACAAAAACCCACCCAAAAAGGAAACGTTTTCTCTCTCCTTCTTTTTAAAAAAATTTTTGACGTAATTTCAGACTTTCAGAAAAGCTGTGAGAATAATACAAAGAATTTCCAGAAAATCTTGACGCAGATTCCCCAGATGTTAATTTAATTAGTCTTCTCTCTCCATATGTGAAGATATGTAGAGATTCGGATGTGTGAGTATATAGATCTACAGACATTCACATGCACACATACTTTTTTTTTTTTTCCCTGAACCGCTTAAGAGTAAGTTGCAGACTGATGATGCTTTACTTCAGTGTGTATTTTCTAAAGTCAAGGAATCGTCTGACATAACCACGGTGCAATGATCAAGATCAGGAAAACAACAGTGAAACATTACTGTCTGATCTACTGTATGCATCTTACCGAGATTGTTTCCAATGGTGTCATAATAAATGGTCTTTATAGCAAAAGAAAATTCAAGATCATGTGTTACCATCATTGTCCTGTCTTCTTTAGTTTAGAACAGTTCCTCTATTTCATGACATTCACATATTTGAAGAGGATAAGCCAGTTGTTCTGTAAACTGCCTTTCATCTTGGGTTTGTCTGGTGCGTCATGATTAGATTCAGATTTTGGACTTCCTGGCAGGAATGTCCCGGGGGTGATGTTGTGTCTTCTTGGTACATCATATCAGGAGGCACCTGCTGTCAGTCGGTCCTGTTGCTGGAGATGTTAACTTTGATCATTTGGTTAGGATGACATCTCCCAGGTTTCTCCAGTATAGTTACTATTTTACCTTTTGTAATTAAGTATCCTGTGGGGAGACACTTTGACACTACCTAAGTAACCTGCTTTCCCTCAAACTTTTATCCCCTAGTTGTAGCTTTCATTAATGATACCTGCCTGTATCAATTCCTACAATGACAGTGGACAAATGGTGATTTTTAATTCTATAATTTCTTCCTATTAAAAAGAGTTTTCTTTTCCTCCCCCGTCAGTCTGTTTATTTTGTATCACTGTGGATTCATAGACTATCACTTAAATAAATTCTAATCTGTTTTTATCATTTGACCAATGGAAGCTAACCTTCAAGCTGGCTCTTGAGTCCATCTGAGATGTTGCCATCATTCGTTGAACACGTTCTCGCTTTTTGGCACAGCAAGGTGTTCCAGGTTCATCTTGTTCTCTTTCTACCCCATCTGCAAAGAGCTCTGGTTCCTTGCATTTAGGAGCCAAGATTTGGGTGTTAGGTGTGCTCACTGCTACTGGGGTGTCAGTGCTTCTTAGAAGACACACCTGGGGAGCAGTGTGTGCATACACATACCCATACACACCTCTATCCGGTTCTTTCTGTTAAACCCTTGAGTTCACGTGGATTTTTCATATTTCCATCCAGCACTGTGGGGTTCATTCTGCCTTATCTGTTTCCATATTTGTGACTACCTTCTCCAATAGTGTGAAACGTGGCTCCCAATTTGATAACGTATTTACAAACTTGCTCAATCCTTGAATGTCAAAAAATTGTTTCAGAATTGCTAATGTCTGCAAAAAAGGCTACTAATGTGAATTCATTCTTAGAGTTTTTGCCTTTAGCCTGAGAGCATATAGTCTACATGTGTTCAGATGCTCCTTGGCCTAGTTTTTTTTTTTTTTTTTTAATCTTTCCTCCTTCAGTGTGGTATCGTTATTTGTTTGAAATATAGTTTCGTTCATTCGTTTTCCTTTAAATTCTATTTTAGGGTTCCCCAGTCTTGTGGACTTCCTCCCTTTGCTCCTTCCCTCCACCTCTCCTCTCCTCTCCTCTCCTCTCCTCTCCTCTCCTCTCCTCTCCTCTCCTCTCCTCCCTCCCTCTCTCTCCCTCCCTCCCTCCCTCCCTCCCTTCCTTCCTTCCTTCCATGTGAACCACTAACATATTTCCAAAAGTCAAGACTATACAAAAAAATTCTATTTAGAGAGGCATTCCCTCCACCCCCCACCCCATTTTCTTTATCCCATTTACTTAGTTTGCAGCCCTGTCCTGTAGATAGCCAGTGTCATTAGTCTTTGGGTTTTCTTCCTGTTTCTTTTTGCTCATATAAGTAGTTTTTTCTTTGCTCTTCTTTCTTCATAAGAAATAGCATATTATAGATCCTTTTTTGCCTTTTGCTTTTTCCCCCCCACTCACCAACGAGTTCAGTCAGGCCACACCAGTCCCTAGAGCTCCCCTGGTGCTTTGTCACTTCTGCGGGGTATTCCATTGTATTTCCCTTCTGGCTGTTATTTGGGTGCCTGAAAATGAATTGTACTTTGTGTATCCAGGTGCTGGTGATAGCACAAAACTTCCTGGATGTCATCTCATTTCCACCTGATGTTAGAAGAGCGGCAGTGTGCTTGGAGGAGGAAACTGAGGCGTGACCACGTGTTATGCCCATGAGAGCTGGGTCTGGGGGTTTGAGGTCAGCTTGTGCCTGTCTCTAGATGCCTGTCCTCAGTCGAAAGATGAGGATCATCTAGAGGATGCTCCTGAAAGCAGGGTTCACATCCCTGGTGCCATGTAAAAAGATCCAGTAGATAGCGCTGGACATTGCACATAGATCTGGTTTTCATACCATCTTCCTAAAATTTCTGTTCGTGTGTGTACATGTTTTATAATGTATGTAATATACCAGTAGAATAAAATTTATGTCCTCAAAGTTGTATGGTCAAAAAAAATTTTTTTTTAAATAATAGTGATACGTGATTTAAGAAAAAAAAGTTCGGAGGCCACTGAAAGAATTGCTGTCCTAACTGCCTAAGTGGAAGGAGCATGCCTGAGCCTCAGGTCCAGAGGTGGGGAATGGGGTTGGCAAGGAGGCACACACGTTCCTTGATTCATTCGCTCAGTTCGGCCCTGGGCAGTGAGGTTACTGTGGTGAATGGGGCGGGGGGGGGGGGGGGGTGTTGTCCAGACCTCAGGGAGCAGATTCCATTCCAGATGGGGACTTGCAGGGCTGAAGGGCAGTTGGGCAGGCCGCCTGGGAAAGAACACCGTGTGTGGATCTCCTGGGAGCCGCCCGAGTGACACGGGTACTGCTGTAGCTGAGCAGCTTCAGATGGGCAGGGCCGGGAGGTCCCCTGGGGCCTGGAGGAGGGGAGACTGTGGCTGCTGACTGGGTACGGTCACTGATCTCCTTCTCTGTGGGAACTAGAGTACTGCCAGCCCCTGGGGCGGGCCCTTCGAGTCTTCTCAGGTTAGTGGAGACGTTCAGGGTCCAGACTCAGACACTGTATTGTGCTGGCCACCTGTGTGTCCTTGGGATGTGTCGGGTCTGAGCCTGTCTGTGTGACTTTCTCTCGTCTCGTTTCGTTTAACCCTCCCATCAGTTAATCAGTGTGGTATTTTTCATACAGGACCTTGAGGCTCTGAGAGATTAAATGCTTGTGGAGGGTCATGTAGCTAGTTGGACACTGAGGCAAGGCAGGCGGACCATGGGGCTGACTGCCAAGTCTGGGCTTGCTTTTTACCGTGGGCTGCGTGCTTCCTTCTCTTACTTAGAATTCTCTTGTACTTGAAAAAGGGGTTCAGTTTGCTTTCTGTTACTTTAATGCTTTTTGGAATTCATTTGCTTTGTTTGTTTTACAGCGGTATAATTTGCAATGAAAGAGTTTTACATTGAGCTCACGTGTTTTAATGCGGTTTTAATGGCATCTTAATGATGTCTCCATGGATATGCAGTCAGATACTTTTGTCATCCTAACTTCCCCATGTAATGGCACCATGTGGTAGCATGGCCGTGAACTGTGGCCTGAGCTGCCTTTCAGGCTGGCCGAGCGGCTTCCGAGTCAGGTGTTCAGTGTCTCTTGGGGTGAGGGGGCCTCTGTGCACTGGGGAGAGGAGAAGAGAGAGTCCGTCTCCTGTGTAGCTCAGTTTCGCTCTGCCAGGTCTTTGGGTCATCGCTGAGGTTGCTTCCTGCCTAGTGACGTCTGGCCAGGCATCTTCCGTGTGCAAGAGGAAGTCCGAGTCTCTGCCTTCAAGCCCCTTTGAGACGCGGAGGGCATGCACACACCCTGCGAGCTGGCGTGCTGGCTCCAGAGGGCCTCGGTTTGCTAGGGTGCCCGCTTTCATTTGTTGTCCCCGTGCCACGCCATATGCCGAACCATCTGTTCTGCCTTTTTGTTTTGGAAAACGTGGCACAACAGTTAGAGTCTTGCCTGGTGGAGCACAGAAGGCCCTTTAAGGGCTAGGGCTGCTCCTTAGCCGTTTGGGTCCCTCCAGGGCTTGGCATGGGGCTGGAGCTGGAGTAGGGACTCAGTGCTTGGCTGTTAAATAAATGAATGAATGCTTGATTGTTACGACTTAGGGCCGAAGGGGATGGTGAGAGAGGGGAAGGTTCTGTTTGGGACTAGCCCGCTTTCTGGCCTTGCTCCTGGGAGAGCGGCTAGCTGCAGAGAGCCGGCCCTACCATCCCTGCCACCCTCCGGCCTCAGCCCTGCCTTCCCCTTTAGAGACCCCACAGCTTGGCTGTAGCAAGACCCATATCCAAGGCACCAGCCCAGTCCCTGTCGGGGTGAGCCTCACTGCAGTTGTGGTTTTAGTACCCGGTACCCGGTGCTGGTGTGCTGGAAAAAAACACACAAAGCCGGGCACTTACCCTGGCTCTGGTGCTCACTAGCTCTGTGGCCTTGGACAAGGCTCAACTTCCGGCAGCCTTGGTTTCCTTTTCTGTAAATGGGGAGCCTACCTCTCACTGGGCACAGAGTGGCTGTGGGAATTTGGGGTGACTTGGGTACTGCCCAGCACCCGGGCACTGAGACGCTGGTCGCGACGGTTATAGTTGTCCCTGCTGTTACCGTTGCAGCCTCACTGCCCCCCTGCTAGCTCTCTCCATCCCTGTGTTTCACCCACAGCCCTAGGGTATTACGACAGCCCTCAGGGAGAGAAGGGAGGGGAGAAGCCGGCCCGCTGCTTGCGTCTGCCAGGCTGCTCTGCTCGGAGTCCGGAGCTTGGAACCGAGGGTCTGAGGTGCCCTCCCCACCTCCTTCCTTTCTCACCCTCTTCTATCCCGGAACACCAGTGTTTCCTTAAAGAGAGGAAGAAAAACTAAAAAAGCAAGAAAGAAAAGAAAATGAAATGATTTGAGTCAGGGAAAGCAATCCCTAGGGCCCCGTTTCACATGATTGTCCCATTTCTAAACTTGAGTTAATAAGAATAAACAAAGTAGTAGGTGGATTTGCACAGAAGAATGTTATTCTGACGATTATGTAAATATTTATATGTTCTGGTTTTCTCATTTTGTTACTGGTATCTAATTTTCTAGTCTCATAATGAAGTGTAATTTGGAGAGGCTTTGCAAAGACAGGCACGGCAGTGAAATAATTTGATTTGTTCGGTAAACTTGGTTTCCGTTATTCCTTTTCATCAGTTCCTTTAGAACCCTTCAAGTTCTTTGTGATTTGACAACAGCTTTCAGCCCAATGAAGATACGACTCTTACACTGCCAGGAATTCAGAAGAGGTTTATGATATTGTCGCTTAATAAGAAAATGCATTCATCGGCAGGATATAAAATTTATGGGCTTCAAATGGATTTGAGTTTGTAGTCTTAGCCCTCTGTGCTCCTGCCATTCTGGAGGCTATGAGTAAGGTTTTTTAATTAAGTCAAATTGAATTGAATGAATTCTTACTGACGCCCACTCCCTGCCAGACACAGTTTCCTTAACCCTTGCACCGCCTGTGTGGTGGCTCTGGGGGGTGAGCCAGGTTATACTGCATGTTCATGGTCATCCAGCTGGCAAATACGGGGAGTGGGATCTGAAGTGAGAGCTGATTCTCATGCACTTTCATCCCCAGCTGATGACATGCTGGGCTGATTAGAGAGAAGACACAGGTTGAGTGCCTTTGTGTGTCCTCTCGTTTCATCTTGTTTAATCTTCTCAAACCCTCCTTCCTGTGGTGAAGTTCAAGTTCGATGCATTTTCCCTATTTTACATCTAAGGAGACTGAGGCTCAGAAAGGGGCAGTGATGTGCCAACGGTCACACAGCTGGTAGGAGCTGGGATTTGAACACAGAACCCTCTGGCTCCAAAGCCCGAGTTCCTCCCGGAAACCCTCTGCAGTTCTGCGTGTCCTGCAGCAGACTGCGGGTCCTCCTGGCCCCCCTGCCCGTGAAAACGGCCTGGCACTGGGAGCCTTCCTGTAAACTGAGGCAAGGGGTGGTGTGGAGGTGGGGCTGGGCTTCAGTTTCCTGGGCACTTTCTAACCCTGGGCCCCTAGCAAGGGGCCTCTCTCGCCTCTGACCCTCTCGTTCCCCACTGGCGGATGAATGGCTGTCATGCTGTCATCTGGGGTTGTTGGTAGGAGTACAGATAATATGTGTGAGGCACCTGGCCGTGTCTGGCACCTGCTGGGTCCTGTGGCCAGGAGCCCTGCCCTCTGGAGTTGTTCCTTGTCTCCAGCACCAGCCTTGGCCAGGAAGCTGCCGGTGCTTCAGCCCCCGGGCTCCTGTGCGTCACGGAGCTGATTGCCAGTGGAGGCTGGTGACTCATCTGATGGCATTTTGTGTGGCATTGTGCAGTTCAGCCTGGCACAGCACGGCGCACCCACGGCAGGTATTCAAGAGCCATTAGTGTTTATGAAGGTGATAAAATTGCCAAAATGGAGGGAAGCCATCAAAATAAGAGCCTTTGCCTGTCTCCTGAAAGTTAACTTGCAAACCTAATGACTGTTAGGCTGTCGAAAAAGTGTCATCTGGATTTCTCACTGGAGACAGAACTCTCTGGAAGGGCAGTCGGGCAGCCCCTGATTGCCGTGTGGGGGTGGAGGCTTTTTATATGACAGTGAGTTGCAGAAATTAACAGTGGTCTCAGAGGAGTTGTGCTCAGCTTAACCCTTCCAGTTGCAAAGGCTTTAAAACAAATCTGGGAAATACTTGTATATTCCTCATCGTCTCTGTGTTTTCTCTGAAAATAAAAGCGATTTTGAATATTCAAGGTTTGTGTAACAAAAACCCCTCCCGCCTGTGAAGCATATTGTGGTGGATGCAGCGGCACCAGCATGCCACGTTCCCGTGTGCTGTGGGGGCCACGTTCCCGTGTGCTGTGGGGGCGGCCGCAAGGTCTGTCCCAGCCCCACTTCTAGGTGAGGAAAGCAGGGACCCTGACTTTTGGCCCGTGGCCAAATTCACAGAGCCAGGAAAGGGTTCATTGTTTAAAAACAAATGTGGGAAACTGTCACGGGAGAGCCCCTGGATAGTCATTTTCACGTCATTCTCTGATAAAGGCAGAATGCTTAATTTAGGCAAATTTAATGATTTCGGAGCATTTGAAGTGATCCTGGGGTAGAAAGCAGTGGTTTCTTTGTTTTTTTTTTTCAATTTCCATCGACTCCATTCCTGTCCTTATGTGTTAAGTGTCAGTTATGCCAGGGGGCGTTTCCTCTTGGATGCGTTTGCACCTGGCAAGTTGAATGTGCAGGAACTCCTTGATTGCAAAATCGCTACTCTCGAAATGCAGACAGGCAGCCACGCTCAGGGTCCCCTCGGCTGCGGGCAGCGGGCAGCGGGCAGTGGGGTGGCACCAGACACCTGGGTCAGAGTCCCCGTTGTGGCATGCCCCTTAGTCTATTCTCAGCTTCTCTCCTCCCTTCGCACCCCAGCTAAGCTTCTAGCATGGGGGTAGAACGGGGCCCCCAGAAGGTTACGTGTGTGTGTCTGGTGAGCGCCATGCTCCGAGGGGGCCTGCTCAGCGCTGAGGGGCCTTGGGGTGGAAAGAGTGTCCCTCCTGGGCTGCACCCCACTCACCCCCAGGCAGCCTGTGCCTCCAGGGTATTTAGACTCTCATTCCTTGCTTTTGTTCTCTTTTCTTGTTCAGGGGGAGTGAGAGCAGCAGTTCTGAGGTCAGATTATTTGGGAGATCCATATTCCTTCTGATTATTTACGAAGGGACAGGCCAGGGGGAGGTAACCAACTCGATTAATTTGTCAGTGAGGCAGCTGGAGGGATGTGTGACAAACAGACCAGGCTGTCATTTGGCCAGAGATTGTCTGCTCTGGGATTGTTCCCCCAGGATGGCCATGATGACAAATGCAATTGACATTTTTTATTAACCCTGAAATGATTAAAGGTGCCGCTGCTGAATTTGTGTCGAAGTGCCCGGTCCCTGGCATTTTGAGCGAGGATTCTGTGTGGAGCCAAGAAATAGCCGTGTGTTTACTTCCTGCTCATCGCTTTAATCAAACAAGGCACCCAGAGCCCTGCCTGATTTGGTCTTGAAACCAGGCCCGGGAGCCAAGGCTCTGCTTCGTGGCTGAGACGTTCAGAACATTCTGGTACCAGCATCATGGTGGACTCTTAGGAGACCCTGTGTTCATTTACCCACTTAGGCATCAAGCATTAGGGAAGCTCCTGCTGTATGTGCTGGGTCCTGATGTGCACAGGTTTGGATTGAGGGCCCTCTCCTCCAGGGAGCCATCTCTGCAGGGTGGGGGACCGAGAGACGTCCATGGGAATAACTCTGTGACCCGAGTCGTTGGGGGCAGGACTGCGGCCGTCTTCGCGGCGGGGGTGGGGGGGGGGAAGGTAGCACAGGAGGTGATTTGGGTCTCAGACGGAGGGGGATCTCCTCACCCAGCGGATCTCACCTCAGGGGCGTTCCAGGCAGAGGCTGGAGTGCCGGCATGGAGGGGCCGAGAGCAGGAGGGTGAAAAGGCATGCAGGGCTGCTGGCAAGAGTGTCCTGGGGGGCCCTGCAGATAGGATGGGGGCTTAATGGAGCA
The DNA here is from genome assembly GCF_014898765.1 of Herpailurus yagouaroundi. Lineage (NCBI taxonomy): Eukaryota > Metazoa > Chordata > Mammalia > Carnivora > Felidae > Herpailurus > Herpailurus yagouaroundi. The sequence goes on from NW_024412396.1 coordinate 71,959,923, forward strand.
CAGTGTGGGCTTTGCTGCGTCCCAGCCTGCCCCTGAAGCTACTGAAGTTCTCTGTGCTCAGTTTCCTCATCTGTGAAATGGGGGCAGTCATAACCTCACATCTGTCAGGGCTGTTTAGGATGAAATGACAGTGGGAGTAAAGGTCCGGACCACCCTGTGCTTGGCAGGGGAGCCTGGTCATTGCAGTCGTGCAGGGATGCCGATGGAGGACGGGGGGGGGGGGGAGCCGTGTGGAGATGTACGGTTGTGGTAGCCGTGGTCATGTGGTGAGCACTGACAGCATGCCACGTGCTGGGCTCTGTTAGGTAGTTTGATTCCCATTTTATAGCCGAGAGACCTCTTCTTAAGAGGTTTGAGCAGCTGCCCCAGGTCACACAGGGCTGGAGAGAGGCTGTGATGCAGGGCTGCTGCTTGCCCTCAAGTCCTTCCTTGTGGAAGAAACAGCTGTGCAGGCAGTACTAGGGCTGGGGGGTGTGGGGGGGCTCCTCTGAGGGGAGGGGGCTTGTGTAGCAGAGGGGGTTTAGGGGATGGCCTGCCCCTGAATGGAGCGATGAGTCAGACCTTTCCCGGGTACCTGTTCTGTGGCCAGCCCTCTGCTGGGGGTACACACATTCACTTGGTCACTATGCCAGTATTTAGTAAGCACCTACGGCATGCCAGGCGTGCTCCCAGACCCCGGGTACCTGCAGATACCCTGGTGGGTACCCAGTGGGACAAGAAGGAAAGACAAGCAATTATCATGTGTCTGTGATATTTGGATAAGTGTGGATAAGTGACATTTCAACATTGAGATGGTGGTAGATGTTATTGCAATTTTATGTTAGATCCCCCCCCCACCCCGCTGAAAAAAACACCCCAGCTAAGCCCCCCTCCATTTCCCCACACGGCACACACTTAGAAGGAGATTTATCACTTGTGACTTGGACCTGTTGCTTGGAAGCCTTTCCCATCAGTTTAATTTCTTCTCCCTTTTAATCCTGTGGCTGGCAGGATGTTGCAGGGGCAGTAATTTAATAAAAGTATGCAGTTTGTAAAGCAGCTGCTACTCTGTGTACTAAGCACATTTGCCAACCTTTTCAGGGAAACCTCCAAGCTGTTCTTGGAACTTGGCGATATTGCAGGGAAAAAAGTTATATTTAATAACATTTCATCCTTTGGGCTCTGCAGCTAATACAAGCATAAATGGAAGCCATGTCTGAAAGCCATTTCTTTATGTGATTCAGAGGATCAGGACGCCGCAATTACACTGTGTATGAGATTTATGAAAACATTAATGCCTAACGAGAAGAAAACATCTCAGTGAGTTATTTAATTTCGAGTCGCGGACCTGGCTGCTGCTTCCTAATTCAGACCTCGCGTTCTGTTCTGCTCGTCGGCCCCCAGGCGCTGACTCACCAGACGCTCACTCACTGCCCCTGTCTCGCCTGGAGGTGGGGGCCGGGATCTGCTGGAGGGTCGGGGCACCGCGTCCCGTCCATCTGACCCGGAGCCCGTCTCTCCCTCACCCCTGCACAGGACAACCTTGTTAGGTTTGTAACACGCGGCAGCCACATATCTGCTGGGTAAGAGACACACATTTAAAAAAATTTACGTGCCACATGCTTTTCCTTTATTTCTCTTTCCCCTGAACTGACATAAAAAGGAGAGTCACACACAAGCAGATGTCAAAATGACTGCCGCGCTTTGCCTCATCAACTGGAAAAGCCACCGATTGAATTACTCCCGACACCGTTTCTGTTTATGGCAGATGTGGAGCGGGAGTGCGGGGTGGGGGCCGTATATTTTCCTGTTTTCCCTGATAGCTGAAGCCTTAATTCAAAAACAAATTAAGTCCTTCAGCTGTCAGTTGATTGTTCCCTCTGATCTTTGGGGATAAATATCATGGCTCCTGCCTCGTATCTTCTTCTCTCTCCTTTTCCCCCAAGCGTTTCCCCCAAGCTTTTCCCCGTACTTTTTTCTCTCTGCCCAGAACTCAACATTTCTTTGACAAAAGCATGCATTATTTAGAGCCTGTCGCCTCTTGAAGTTCTTTAATTACAGAATTAAAGCGAAGTAATGACAGTTTAATTTGTTCTTTCATTAATTGGGAGCGCTCGGGGCTGGTGTGAATTGAGCGCGTTCGGAAAGCTCGAAGAGTGTTGAGTGATTGGAGCACGAGTCGTAATAATCGCTGTCGTTAGTGCCTGGCGCGGTGCGTATTCTCAGCGTAGCCTCCCGGCACCCTGGGACGGTGGGGGATATTCCCCTCTCTGTCCTACACTGTAGGGTCTTCAAGCTCAGAGAGGGGTCGCAACAGGGTGGAGGCCGTCCGGGCAGCTGGAGGGAGAGCCAGGCCCGGACACCAGGGAGGCATCTGACCCTGGGGACCCCATTGGATCCTCAGGCCACCAGTGGTGACCTCAGTCCCACAAGTGGCTTGGGACTTGAGTCGGACCTTTCCCGAGTGCCTGATTTGTGGCCAGCCCCCTGCTGGGGGTACACACGTTCACTTGGTCAGGGGGATGACAGATAGGATTACAGGGGTGAGCCTGAGAAGCGCACAGTCGCGCCTGGCTGGGAACTGAAGTTGGGAGATGTATAAGAGGGGCTGGGGCTCCACTGAAGCCCAAGGTCGTTTTTCTTTTGACCTTGAAAGTAGTGGTTTATCCTTCCCAGAGACATAGAGACGCAGAGTCGTGCTCTCAAGCACATCCCGTTCTGCTTAGTTGTGGGTCAGGAGAGCTGCCACAGTGGACAGCAGGACTGACGACTCTCTGAAGGCCTGTGCTCCTGGGCTCCTGGGCTCCTGGGCTCCTGGGCTCCTGGGCTCCGCTCTGTCCTGGCTTAGGACAGGTCTCCTCTCTAGCTGAGGCTAAGGCCGGGGCTGATGCTGAAGGCCGAGACGGCAGTGGTCAGGACAGAGGCCTTTCTGTGGGCACACGTGGCCCAGGCATCATCTCTTCACACTGGCCTTGGGGCCCACCACACCTTCTTCTGCACAGGCCTCAGGTGTCCCTCTCAGGCCTGCATTGGCTCTGGGGCCTCGGGACTGGCCTGAGGACGGACAGCTGAGACGGTTGCACGTGCTGCTCACTCATCTGGCAGACCAAGTGTCCTAAAGGAAGGCACACAGGCAGCTCCTCCCAGCGTCGCTGGGTAGGGTCTTGAGCCCTGTGCACACCGTCATTTTGGTGGCAGGTGGTGAAGGACAGAAAGAACAACAGGTCCGTGGAGCCTTCGGCTGTACTTTCTACTTTGTGAAGCTTCCCCAGGATTCCGTTTTCTAGCTGTAGAAATGGCAGCTCAGAGACTCGGTCCTCTGCTCAGGCCGTGTCGCTCGAAGGGGCACAGGAAGGTGAGGATACGGGGTGTTTGAGGTGCCCGGTGGAACCCAAGCCGTGATGTCCTTGTTGTTGTCACCCCGTGTCCCCACCCCCACCTCTTGCTTCCTCACAGTGTTCCCGTCCCCCAGAGTCTCAGAGCTCCGCACTGTGAGTTGTCACACAGAACTCTGGAAGTTATTATTAATGCATTTCTCTGCAGCAAAGTCTAGATGAATTTAGGATTAGAGGGTTCAGTTACACTTTATTATTGTTTGCCATTAAAAATCATGCAAATAAGCCATGGAATAAAGCAGCTTGTATTGTTTTGGACATCGGATTTACATGTTTACTGGAAGAAAAATGACACTGAACTCCTTCAAGGTGGTAATAAGATTTTGCCTCAGAGCCTTGGCTTTGTTGGTCTTTATTTATAATTTATTCCATCGCAACTTCCAAAAGAGATTTGCAACTAGTTTATCATAAAAACTTATACACAGCAAGAGGATTTCAAAGCTTACTTTTGTAAAGCTGAAAACAGAGCTTAGAAGCCATATAGAGCACAGGGGTGGGAGTGGTGGAGGATAGGCCAGCCCAGCCGTTGGACCTGGGGCCTGGGAAGTCAGCCGAAAGCTGCCCCGTTGCTGGAGCCAGAAGGGAGACCTGCTGGGTCACAGGCTCCTCATTTATGGATCCACAGGAAGCTTCCATACACCTTTATTCTGAAGCCTCACTGAGCTTCTGACTTCACCTGTGGGAAGAAGGGGGAAGAAGGGCTGGGATAGAAAGACTTTTCTATCCTAACCTGAGTGTCGGGTGTCAGGTGTAGGTGGTCCTGGGAGCCTGTTTCCACTGTTGTGGAGTTTAGAACCCTGCACTTGGACATCGCGTCACCTGCTGGATGATACTGACCTTAAAGGGAAGGAGTCAGCAGTCCCAGTAAAGGAAGCGAAGGCTCAATCCACAATGATACTAAGCCTTCAACCTGTTTTTTAAAAAAATTTTTTTAATGTTTATTTATTTTTGAGAGAGAGACAGAGCATGATCAGAGGAGGGGCAAAGAGAGAGGGAGACACAGAATCCAAAGCAGGCTCCAGGCTCCGAGCTGTCAGCACACAGCCCAACACGGGGCTCAACCCACTAACCATGAGATCGCGACCTGAGCCGAAGTCGGACGCTTTACCAGCTGAGCCACCTAGGCGCCCCTAAGCCTTCAGTGTGTTAAGTTTGGCCTTGCACCCCTGCTGACATTCGGGGACCGCCCCCCCCCCCCTGTCTGTTTCAGCCCTGTGGCCTGTCTTCTTCCTGGTGAGGTGGGAAGCAGGGGCCATGAGGCCCATTCAGAGCCCAGAGAGGGGAAGGGGGCTGACTTTGTACACACCTAGGGATGCCGAGGGGTGTTGATGAATGACACAGCTGCAACAGGTTCGTTGTTGACGCTGATGATCGGCATCGGTAAGAATGCATAAATTGCAACACGCGGTGCATAGCACAGTACTGATAATAATCAATTTAAAACAACAGCTTGAAAGTCAAGCAGCAATTGTGCTGTGTTCTATTAAGAAAAAAATGGAAGCCACGCGCCGTACCCAAGAGCTAGTGAACGAGAGCGCGGGAGAGACAGGCTGACTAATAGACAAATGGGCTCTCTGTAATCAGTACCAGGATTCCTGATCACACCCGGCTCTTGGGGGGAACTGCTGTTGCCTGACATATGAGTTCTTGCTGCTGTCAGCACAGGTACAGATAAAGGGATTTCTGACTGCCATGCTCACAGCTTCTGTAAATTACAGGCTTTGTGACCACAGAAGTCATTGACTTAAGTGCTGCAGACTTATCACTGTTATCCCATTATGAACCTTTTTAATTCTTTAGAGTCACTTGTTAAACTTAAAAAAAATTTTTTTTAATGTTTATTTCTGAGACAGAGAGAGACAGAGCATGAGTGGGGGGAGGGGCAGAGAGAGAGGGAGACACAGGATCTGAAACAGGCTCCAGGCTCCGAGCCGTCAGCACGGAGCCCGACGCGGGGCTTGAGCTCACGAACCGCAAGATCGTGATCTGAGCTGAAGTCGGCCGCTCAACCGAGCCACCCAGGCACCCCACTTGTTAAACTTTTATAGGTAAAATAATTTCATGCTCATTGAAGTGGTGCAATGTAAGACTAATTCAAGACTATTAGAAATTGGGGGGGCTCCATTTATAATACCACTTAATGCATGCAAGGTTCAGTTTGTTAGGGAGCGATATTCATCCCGAAAGAACCGCAGGCCTGGGCATGAGCTTGAGTCCTGAGAAATTTTGTGTGACTTGAAAGCTGGTGGAAACTGGTTAGTTAGTCCTTAACTGGCCCTTTTAGAAGGAATTAGACTTGGGGATCGTTTCTGAGCCCTGGGCTCAAGGCCCATAAATCTACCATGATTGCTTGGGCACCAATCTGGAGATCACAAAGAGAGTTTCTGGGCAGCCAGCAGCAACTTCTGCTGAGCCGCGTGTGTGCAAACCTCCAGGTGGAGATAGGGCTTCTTTGCCAAGTGTCAGCTGCTCTCGTACTGTCGCCGAATTGAGCAGGTCAGGGTGGGCCAAGACAGGAGGGATTTGGGGTACTCTGGGCCGAGGGTCTCAGCCTGCTGCCACCCCAGACTTGAATGCTCAGAGTCTGTCGATGTCTGATGCGGTGACCCGGGGTGGGGAGGCAGCAGAAGCCAGGCCTGCAGAATGACAATTCTGTGGCCGAAATGATTTTCAAAAACCCTTTGTGAGATTGAGGTAATGTATTTCCCAGACTCAAGCAACTTGCTCCTTCCCGCTGCGCTGAATCAGGCTGTTAAATCCTCTTGCTGTGTGCATATAGCTGTTGGCACCAGGGGAACATGGTCAAGTTCAGGGCCGCTGCCGTATCTGTGCTAGGCTTTTCTGGAATTGATGAGTAACTGCACTTTTGAAAATGAAGTTATTAAGAACATTGGAAAATGGTAAGTGAAGAAAGCAAGATGCCAGATTTGTGTATTCAGTGGGATCTCAGGAAAAACAAAGTATGCATTGAAAAGTACTGCGGAAAAAAAAAAAGGAAAAACAAGAAAAGGTTAGAGAGGGAGGGAGCCAAAACATAAGAGGTTCTTAAAGACTGAGGACAACCTGAGGGTTGATGGGGGGTGGGTGAGGGGCATTGAGGAGGGCACGTGTCGGGATGAGCACTGGGTGTTGTATGGAAACCAATCTGACAATAGATTTCATATTTAAAAAAAAAAAAAGAAAGAAAAGTACTGCGAAGACACTGCCAGTCGGTTCACGGCGGCCACTCTGAGTGCAAGGATTAGATTCAGTGTCACCCTGTGTCCCTTTGCTCACTGCCCGTGGCCCAGGGTGGTCACCGTGGGAGGTCCCTCATCTGTAAAATGGCCCCGTCACACCCACTGGAGAAGCGTGTGAACATGTCAACGTGTTGGTGACGAAGCCCTGGCAGTGTTGGGCACGTGGTGGTCTAAAGGGATGGCGCTTTTGTGCTGATGGGGGCGTGAAAAAAGATAAAGGCTCGTGGATTCCCTTCAGAGTCAGAAAAGCATTGTATGTAAGGTAATGGGAGAGAGGAGCAATGACTAAAAATAGGAAAACAAAGCAGGCCTTCCAGCTGCAAGATCCCCTGACCACCGTCTCCCCTCATGACGGCCACTCTTGACTTGTTTTCAGGAGAGGGGAGGTCAGATGGCATCCAGACCCTCACCATGTGGTGCATCCGGTCCCGCCAGAGGGAAAGCATGGGCACTGTGGGAACATCCACCGGGACCTTACCTCAGCCTCTGGGAGTCAGGAGGGCTTCCTGGAAGAAGGAGCATCTCAGCTGAGACTGGAAGGAAGAGAAGGGGCCAACCCGATAGAGAGGGAAGAAACTGCTTCGAGTAGAGGGACGGGCACGTGTAAAATCTGAGGGGGCAAAGAGCCGGGCACATTCACGAAACATGTCTGGAAGTTGACACGTGAATGAGGAAGAGGGGAGAGGTGGGGCTGGGCAGGCGACTGGGGCCTCCCATGTCGGCTGGATGCTTTCCGGTTGGGCCGGTCCCATTTACAACCCTCCTCTGGGCCCCTGGGTGTGCCAAGCAGGGGCCCATAGCCACCAAAGTCCTTATAGCCAGAAGACTCCTAGAGTACCTCCTTATTGGGTTTCTGGATGGAGTTTTGGGAATGAGAGGTTGGCATTCATTTTTATGCCTATGTTGAGGAGTCTTGATGAAAACGATCACCCCCGTCCCAACCCAGTCGTGGAGGGCCAGCAGTGTGGGCCTGTCGGAGCTCAGCCTGGCACTGTGTGGAGACCGCCTAGCTCAGGCCTCTGGTGGTTGCCATGGCAGCGGGACCTGAGTGACCTCACTTTCTGAGATGGTCACCTCTGTTGTGGGGCCCTGCCCTGGCTGCCTGTTGGGCGGGGGTGGGATCGGCTTTCTCAACTGGGTCTCTGGCAAAGCTGTCAGGAGACCGTCCCCTGGGACAAGGCTGTGTATGACAGCCGGGACACCAGGGTCCCCTCCCCCCCGCCCCCAAACCTCCTATGGGGGCTGTGGAAGGAGTTAAGCTGGAGGCCATTGGAACCAAGTAAGTGTGTGCTCTAAGGAGCCCCCACTGGTAAGTGCCAAGAGCAGCCCCAGTCTCTATCCACATGTGGAAGAAGCAGACCCGGTGACTTGGAGGCTGCCCCTCACCCTGGCTCGGATGGAGTGGATCCCCACCCCCTGCCACTGCCATCGCTTGGAAAGGTGGTGCCGTGATGGGAAGGAGACGTCCCAGGTTCTGTTCTCCCTGCCACGAGCACAGCGTGACCAGGAGCATGCTCTCTCCTGCGGTGTCCCCACAGCCCCTGCACCCCGCCTCTCAGCTGCTCTCACTCGGATCCACCCCAAGTCCTGGTGACCCTTTTCCACAATGCACGTCCAGTGTGTGCTCGGTTCCTGGCTTGCTCATTGCTTCCTTGGACCCGGCCCGTTCTCTCCCTCCGAATGCCCTCTTCACTGGTCTCCCCGCATCATTCTGGCCTCTCACACGGCAGCGTGCATTTTTTAAAAAGGAAAATTCGATCACTGCTTTGCTCTGCTGTGTCTGAGCCTTCAGCCGCCTCCCGTGGTACACGGGGGGAGATAGGCCTGCCCTCCCCTCTCCCCCGAGGCTTCCTCCCTGCGGCCTCGCTCCTTCCTCAGAAGCCTGCCCACCTCCCCAGTTGAATTTACACTTCACCTGCCGTTCCTACCTCCCAGAGTCCCGTTCTTGCCTTCCACTTCTCTCCAGTGGTACCTGTTTACACATTTGCTTAATGTCTGTCTTTCTCACCAGACTCTCATGAGTGGTTCTATTCCCCGGGATTCCTGCAGTGGGCAACATTCTTGGCACATACTGGGCCCTGAATGAATCTCTGTTGAATAAACCCAGGGAATGAATGAGAGCGGCCCACCCTTTATAAGCCTCCGTTTTCGCAACTGTAAAACGGAGGTGACTTCCCTGTGGACTTGGGAGTCTACGTGAGGATCACAGGATGCCATCATCTGGAGAGTGCTGTGGAGTGCGGTGCACAGAAGTTAAAGTATAATATTATCCCTGCCTCTAACCATTTCAGACCCTCCTCCCAGCCCCTCCGGTTCTGGAAGGAGCGAGCACTTCTTAGCTTTTGTGCATAGGGAGCAGTTAGCTACCTCTCAGTTGTCTGTGTTCAGGGCTAGAGGACAGCTGTGACATGCAGCCCGGAGGGGTCCCTGGCAGGCAAGGCTGGCGCACAGAAGCATCCGGCGGTGCCAGGTGAGCCCCCGCGGCGCCACCGGCTGTGGCTGTGCTGGGAAATTACGGGGAGCAGGCCGCGCTGGGAAGACCAGAGGTGTCAGTGTGCAGCCTGTCTTCTGAGAGAGAAGAAAGGTGGTGTGAGAAGCCGTCAGCAACCTTAGGGTTGACTCATGGCAAAATTCTAGAAGGATTTGTGTGACAACTTTTGGTTGCCAGCAGCCGTGCCTAGGAGCTGAAGCAGAAAACAGTCTGCTGGCTCGAGAGGTGACGAGGTCAAGGGTTGTACAGTTTCAGGCATAACTGCACTTGGGGGCCTGGGGGCCCTTGTGTCCTGGTCTGCCCCTCGCCTTCTGTCTCTCTTGGCATGTCCCGGGGACGTGTCACCCCGCTGGGCCCCCCCCTTTTGGCTTCAGGGCTACTCCTTTGCAACCCCAGTGAGAGGAAGTGCCTCTTCCCTTTCCCTGTCCACTGATGCCCTGGGCTCCGACCTCATTGCCTCTGATTGACCAGGCCTGGGTTACATGGCCTTCGTAGAGGTTAGAGTCAGTGCCTCATGTACCCCAGCGACCGAGTGGGGTGTGAATGGTTCTCCACGGAAGGATGGAATGCTCGTCCCAGAGGAAGGGCAAACGGACATCGGGCAGGACAGTGGACATAGCATCCAGGGCATTGCGACATTAATACAGACGTGCGCGCCGAGAGCCAGCACTCGTTCACCAAAATCGTTCATTCTTTATGAATTCTTAGGCTCACAGGATCTCTGTGTATTGAGGCCAGAGACCAAGTGAATCTTGATTAGGTAAGGCATGTGGCACTTGAAGAACCCAGGCCTTTAGAACTGTGGCGATTTCATCTCACACTTAATTTTCTAGAGGAGCAGGAACCAGTCCAAAGTCCTCGTGGTGCCAGAGAGTCCAGGCTCCTTGTGAACATAGAGGGAGAGGTGTTTACCGGGTGATATAATCCAACTGTTGAAAAAAGCACCCCCAACTGAAAGAATTCACGACTTATTCTCAGAGCAAGAAGGTCTCATGGCCAAAGGGCATTATACTTCGCCTCTTCTGTTCCTCAACTTAATAGACAAGTGGAGTCACATTACCGAGGGGAGATCTGCTTGTCCAAGCTGTAGACTGCAGCTGGGAGAGCCGTCCTTTCATCTGTGTGTGTGTGTGTGTGTGTGTGTGTGTGTATCCATCCATCTGTCCGTTCGTCCATTCCATCTATCCCTTCATTTATGCAACAAATATTTATTTCACTTCTAGAGTGTGCCAGACCCTGTTCAACACCCTGGGGGTACAGAAGCGAGCAAAAATAGGTAATTAATAGAGTCCTTACCCTCACAGAGCTTACATTTTAGTGGGAGAAGCAGACAACAAACAAACAAACAAACAAATACAAATAAATACGTTAGGAAGTAATGCCTGCTTTGAGGAAGAGTAGAGCCAGCCAAGAGGAAGGCGAGTGATGGGAGCAGTGTTTAAATCGGGTGGTTTAGGGACTGTGTCTAGGTAGAGACTCGAGTGAGCCCCGGGGCTGTCTGGAGAGAACATTCTAGGTAGAGGGAAAGCAGGTGTGCGGGCCCTGAGGCAGAAGGGTCTGATGAGGCAGAAGGCTCAGGGGGGATGGCCAGGGATTTGTGCCAGTGGCGGGGAGCCCCTCGGCCGGCTGTTGAGCGGGGGAAGGGTGTCGCCTGACTTCTGGCTCCTAGGGCTACTGTGGGTGCCGTTATGGCAGCAGCCCGTGGGGCTGAGTGGAGGCCGAGACCCCAGTTTTGAGGCTCTCGCAAGGGAGCGGGGGAGAGGCGGTGGCGTCTCAGACGAGGGTGGCCACAGCGGAGGTGAGGAGCAGTGGTTAGATTTGGGGTGTGTTTGGAAATTGGAGCTGGCAGGTGAGGGGAAAGTGCATGAGGGAAGACCGTAGGACTTTGGGGCACCACGTTAGGGGGCAGGGGTTCTGAGGGGGGGCCAGCGTGACACAGCTGAGGGGCTGTCAGTGGGCGGAGGGGCAGTCTGGCTTTGTGCTGTGTTCCCTACAGAGCTGGGTTGGGAGCGCTTGGCTGACCACGGGGCACATCGCAGGCGGATGGTGGACGCATGTTGTGTTCGGCCAGCAGGCTCTGGAGCTGAGCTGCCCAGGCCCGATTCCCTGCCCCATCTGTCACTGTGTGGCCCCAGGGAAGATGACCTCTCCGTGCTTCAGTTTCCTCATCTGTCAGATGGCGTTTATAATCATAGGCAGGGGTAAGGATCGAGTTCATTCTCGCAAAGTGCTTGAAAGCTTGCCTGATGCGTTAGTAACTGCTGAATTCAGGATGGCTGTTACCTGGAGGTGGGAGGTGAGGTGGCATTTTGTCTCAGAATAACATCCAGGATCGTGGTGCTTTCAGAAGGGGCCCTGGCTCTGGCCAGAGTCCCGCACTCACCACCGTTGGAAAGGCTGCACCACCCACTGGGGACCCTGCAGGCTGCGGAGGGGTCACCCCACTCTACAAGGAAGGTGGCCCCGAGGACCCCCAGCTCCCCAAGCATTCTTCAGCAACCTCTGATGGGTCTTACTCTTAATCCTTTCTACTCCAAGAAACCTCTTCTTTGCCTTCTACATCTTCTGCTGACATTTAAAACTCCTTCCCTTGGCACTGACCTTATTGAATACAGAGAAGAGTTTCTTGGAATTCTCTGTATAATGTACTTACAGGTGCTGATTGAGTTTGTCCTCATTCTTTACTTTAAGGGACCTTGCATCATGTGGTATAGAAAAAATTTTAGGAAGCACTTAGGAAGATGGTGTAAAACGAAGGGACTATTTTAGTTCTCACTATTTCTGCAAATGTGAGCCCCTTGTAACAACAGCTGTCAGCCACGGTACCCCGCCCTTAGAGAATCAAGCAAAACTGGTTCCAACTTCTTTGCCACGTATCCTAGGAACCCTGCAGGTTTCCCAGGCTCTCTACAAGCTTTCCTGAAGCTGGCAGGGCTGGGGGAGTAGTGTGGGTGGGCCCGTCTCCTCAGATCATTCCTGGCTTCTCGTTCCTGCCTGCGGTAAATGACATCAGTTTACAGATCACTCCTGGCCTTCTTGTCACCTCCGTGACACAGCAGCTCACACACAGAACAAATACTCCAGTCCCCTCACTCTTCGAAATATCCCTACCAGGGGGCAGGGTGTAGGGAGATTGTTACCTAAGTACTGGGCCAGTGGGGTGTGTGTGTGTGCCAGGCCTGGGGGTGGAGATGAGGAAGTGGGGGGATGTGTCACTGTCCAGGACTGCAGAACAGATGCTCAAAACCAGTGTCCGATTTGGCTTCCAGTAATGAAGGAGCAGTTCCTATCAGAGTAACTGTACAGCTGACAACTGTAAACTCTGAACAACAACAACAACAACAACAAAAACAACAGTAAGCTACTTGAAGGTGTCGGAGAGCAACAGAAGGCAGGCAGATACTGGAAGGGAGCTCTTAGAAGAAGGAAACGGCACTGGGCGAGTCTCCTGCTTTGATGTTTTTCTGCCCAAGGGTGGGCTCCAATCTGTGCCTGGCAGAGCAGCAGCTAAAAGTTGGATAGAAAACTCGCAATGTTACTGGCTTGAAGAAGCAGAGGACAGATGGGGCAACCATGGCAGCTGGAAAGTGAGGAGGGAGATCTCAGAAAGGAAAGAGTCAGAGAAGAGGAGTCCTAAGTTCTGTCAGTAGGCTCTGCCCAGATCTCTGGATGACTCCCGGACCAATGCATGGAACAGACTCCAAGCAGCTCAGCTAAGGCTAAGAGAACCAAACAGAAATTTCTGCTGCTGCACACAGCAGAGGAGACAGTTTAAAATGTGAGTAGAGCCAAGTTAGCTGACTGTTGAAAACAAAATTGTTCTTCAGAGAAACATAACAGTCTAGAGTCTATACAACATAAATTTTGTCATATCTAGCATTTCACCCCAAATTACTCACTGTAGGAAGAAACAGGAAGAGGGGACCCATAGTCAAGAGAAAGGCGATCAGTGGAGCTTGTCTCCAAGATATCCAGATGTTGAAATTAGCAGAGTATTTTAAAACAGTTATTATGAAAGTGCTGAAGGATACAAAGGAAAATATATTCGCAATGAATCAAAAGACAGGAGATCTCTGTAGAGAAATAGCAACTGCTGTATATAGAAAAACAAATGGAAATCCTAGAGTTGAAAAATACAGTATCTGAAAGAAAGAATCCACCATTTGGGCTCCATTGCAGAATGGAGATGTCAGAAGAAGGAGCTAGTGAACTTGGAGATAGAACAATAGAAATTATTCAATCTGAAAACAGAGGAAAGGAGTAGGGGAAAGAAAGAACAGATAGGGGCGCTTGGGTGGTTCAGTCGGTTAAGCACCCAACTTCGGCCCAGGTCATGATCTCACAGCTCATGAGTTCAAGCCCTGTGTTGGGCTCTGTGCCGACAGCCCAGAGCCTGGAACCTGCTTCAGATTCTGCATCTCCTTCTCTCTCTGCCCCTCCCTTGCTCACGCTCTGTCTCTCTGTCTCTCTCAAGAATAAATAAACATTAAAACAAACAAACAAACAGGATACACAGGGACCTGTGGATAATATCCAAAGATATCTGTATAATATATATTGTGATATTGTGTGTATAATTGGAGTCCCAGAAGGAGATGACAGAGAATGAGGAAGAAAAAACTATTTGAAGAAATAATGCCCGAAAATGTCCCAAATTTGATGAAATGTGTGTATTTACAGATTCAAAAGAAAAAACAAACAAACTTTGCAACCACCAAATAAGACATATAAAGAGAATCACACTATGGCATATCCTAGTCAAACATGTGGAAACCAAAGATTAAAAAATTTAAAGTAACAAGAGAAAAATGAAAATCACATAGAGGAGAATAATGGTATGAAAATCACTGACTTCTCATCAGAATCAGTGGAGTCCAGAAGCAGTCGAATAGCATCTTCAAAGTGTTGAGAAAACACACACGCACACGCACACACACAACCAAAAACATGTTAACTCATGATTCTGTATCGTCTAAGAATGAAGGTGAATTAAAGACATTTTCAGATAGGGGCACTTGGGTGGCTTAGTCGGTTAAGTGTCTGATTTTGGCTCAGGTCATGATCTCACAGTTCATGGGTTCAAGGCCCACGTCAGGCTCTATGCTGACAGCCTGGAGCCTGGAGCCTGCTTCGGATTCTGTGTCTCCCTCTCTCTCTGCCCCTCCCCTGCTGGCACTCTGTCTCTGTCTCTCAAAAATGAATAAATGTTAAAGAAAAAAAAAAGATGTTTTCAGATAAATGGCAACTGAGAATTCATTGACAGCTGACATGCAACTTAGAAATGTTAAAGGATATTCTTTAGGATGGAGGAATATGACACCAGATAGGAGCTCAGATCTTCAGGAAGAAGTGAAGAGCCTGGAAATGGTAAATATGTGGGGAAAGATAGAAGACTATTTTTTCCTCTTAAATTAAACAAAAAAATACATATGACTATTTAAAGCAAAAACGATCATATTGCTTGTGGGGTTTCTAACATATGTGGATGTGATACATGTGACAACTATAGAGTAAAGAATGGGCACGGATGAAAGACATTTATGGTTTCAAGCTTCTTATATTTTATGTAAACTGGTATAATATTAACCATAAAAAGACTTTAAAATATTAAGAATGTATATTATAATCCCTAGAGCAACCATTAAAGAAGTAACATCAAGGAATAGCTAAAAAGCCAATAAGTAAAGTGGAATTGTAAAAAGTTATTTCAAAAGAAGGTAGTAAGGGAAGAAAAGCGAAATAAAACAGAGATAAAACCAGAAAACGAATAGAAAAATGATAGATGTAATTCTGATCATATCAACAATCACGTTAAATGTAAATGGGTTAAACATTGCGATTGAAAGAGATTATTGGAATGGATACAAAAGTAAAATTATATGCTGTCAACAAGAGTAAGAGAGAAGACATTTCATAGTGATAAAAGAATCAATTTATCAGGAAGATCTTGCAGTCGTATATGCACTTAATAGCAGAGCTTCAACGTACATGAAAAATTTTTCATAGCCTGAAAGGGAGAATAAAAAAATTCATACTTATACGTGGAGATCTTAACTCTTCTTTAAGTAATTGATTGGACAGCCAAACAGATCAATAAAGATGGGAGATCTCTATTACACTCTCAACTACCTTACCTTAATTCACATTTATAGAACACTATGCATGGCAAGTGTAGGCTACGTGGGCTTTTTAAATTCAAATAGTACTTTACTAAGATAGGTCACACGCAAATCTCAATACATTTAAAAAGATCGAAACAACAGAGAGCCTAGTCTCTGTTTACAATGGAATTAAATTAGTAATAATGAGTTACTAAACAATATGAAAAACCATAAACATTTGGCAATTAAGACACACTTTTTTTTTTTTTTAATCCTCAAGTTAGTTAACATACAATGTAGTCTTGGCTTCAGGATTAGAACCCAGTGATTCATTTCTGACATATCACACCCAGTGCTCATCCTGAAAAGTACCCTCCTTAATGCCCATCATCCATTTAACTCAGCCCCACACCCACCCCCATCAACCTTCAGTTTGTTCTCTGTATTTAAGAGTTTCTTATGGTTTGCCTCCCTCTTCTGTTTTTATCTTAGTTTTCCTTCCCTTCACCTGTGCTCATCTGCTAAGTTTCTCAGATTCCACATGTGAGTGAAATCATATGATATCTGTCTTTCTCTGACTGACTTCACTCAGCATAATACCCTCCCGTTCCGTCCATGTTGTTACAAATAAGCCACACACTTCTAAATAACTTTGAGGACTTACACTTTTGGCCAAGATGGAGTAATAGGGACCAGATTTATGCTTCAATCTTAAGCAATTTAAAAAATCAGACAAAATGTAAGAAGCAGTGGTTTTTACAAAATGTAAAAATCAAAACGCTAGGCAATGGAGGGGCGCCTGGATGGCTCAGTCTGTCGAGCGTCCGACTTCGTCTCAGGTCATGATCTCACGGCTCGTGAGTTCAAGCCCGATGTTGGGGTCTGTGCTGACGACTCAGAGCCTGGAGCCTGCTTTGGATTCTGTGTCTCCCTCTCTCTCTGCCCTCCCCCCACCCCTCTCTCTCTCAAAAATAAATAAACATTAAAAAAAAAAACAAAACAAAAACGCTAGGCAATGGAGACAGTGGGCCTTGAGAGAAGGGGAAGAAAAATGAAACGGGTCCTGGGGGACTGCTCCCGCTGACTGTCTGGTGAGAGTTCCCAGACTGCCACACAGGGAGGAGAAACCCAAATGGGTCTCAGTGGTCTTCCTGACCTGAGGAGACAAAGCTGGGAGTCAAGGAAGCCACGGCAGCTAGAGTTCTCAGGACAGAGAAGGGGAGATTAGAGAGCTGCACCAACAGAAAGCTCCAGAGATCTGTAGGAAGCTCCCTCAGAGTCTTCAGTGGAGTACTTGATCAACATGTGTGTGAGGAAATTCCTTGAAGCAGGAGAAGAACCACCCAAAAGGAACAGGGTGAACAATCCCCAGAGCTCCCAGGGCCAAGAATAGTTCATAGTGCCACAAGCCAGAGTGGGAAGTCCTCATAATTCATTAGAGTGTTCCCTCAGCAGGGTAAAATAGCCCTAGACTAAATAGTGTTCTAGTTCCTCCTATCAGAGCTTTGAAACTATCCTGGAAAGGAGTGAACGGTTTCCAAGTAATTTAACTGTGTCCCAGAACAAACCTCAAGAGTATTTATAGGAATACAAAAATATAAAACATCCACTAAAGTAAAATTCACTGTGTCTGACATCCAAACAGAGATTACAAGGAATGCAAAGAAGTAGAAAAATCTAGACTATGATTAGAAGAAAAATCAGTCAATAGAAGCAGACCCAGAAATGGCACAGATGGTGTGATTAGTCAGTAAGAACATTAAGCCAACTATTTATAAATATGCTCCATATATGCAAAAAGGTAGAGACAAGCATGAGCATGTTAAGGAGAGACAAGGAAGATAGAAGAAAGATCCAATTTGAACTCCAGAACTGAAAAAAAAAAAAATCTCAGATGAAAAATGCACTGGATAGGATTAATAGCAAATCGGAAACTATAAAAGGTTAGCAAATTTGAAGACCTGTTTTAGAATGCAATACAGAGAGTAAACAGCTTGGGGAAAAATGAACAGAGCATCCAAGAGTTGTGGTACAACTTCAAGCTCACCTGATATATGTGAAATTGAAGTCTTCACAGGCAGAGAGAACAGAAAAAAATATTCAAAGAACTAAGGGCTGAAAGTTTTCCAAATTTGATGAAAACTGGAAACCCACAGAACCAAGAAACTCAGTGAACCCTAAGCACAAGAACCATGAAGAAAAAAGTTCACCAAGGTACCTCTTAATGGAATTTCTTATAGCCAACGATAAAGAAGAAAGTTTTTTTTTATAATTTTTTTTTCAACGTTTATTTATTTTTGGGACAGAGAGAGACAGAGCATGAACGGGGGAGGGGCAGAGAGAGAGGGAGACACAGCATCGGAAACAGGCTCCAGGCTCCGAGCCGTCAGCCCAGAGCCCGACGCGGGGCTCGAACTCACGGAGCGCGACATCGTGACCTGGCTGAAGTCGGACGCTCAACCGACTGCGCCACCCAGGCGCCCCCAAGAAGAAAGTTTTTAAAGCAGCCAGAGGAGGAGAAAAAGGCAAGTTTCATCCTGAGCAATCAAGAGAAGAATGACAACAGACTTCTTATTGGAAATAATGCCAGAAGACAGTGGAACAACATACTTAAACTACTGGAAGGAAAAAGAACAAACCACTGTCAGCCCCAAATTTAATACCCAGTGAAATATGTTTTTAAGGGAAAGGCAACATACTTTCTTTAGACATTTAAAAGTGGAAGTAATTCATCACCAGCAGACTTGTACTATGGGAAATGTTAAATAAAGTTCTCAAGGCAGAAGGAAAATGATGCCAGATAGACATTTACACAGGGGAGTGCTGAGCACCAGAAGTGGTAAATATGTGGGTAAATCTAAATAATTTTTGTTCTTACTTAAAAATCCCTTTAAATGATGATTGATTGGGCGCCTGGGTGGCGCAGTCAGTTGAGCGTCCGACGTCAGCCAGGTCACGATCTCGCGGTCCGTGAGTTCGAGCCCCGCGTCGGGCTCTGGGCTGACGGCTCGGAGCCCGGAGCCTGTTTCCGATTCTGTGTCTCCCTCTCTCTCTGCCCCTCGCCCGTTCATGCTCTGTCTCTCTCTGTCCCCAAAATAAATAAACGTTGAAAAAAAAATTAAAAAAAAAAAATGATGATTGATTATTTAAGGTAAAAACAATGGCCATGTTTTAGGGGGTTTGTGTGAAACGTGTGATAATGCATACAGGCTGAGATGGGGAACACAGTATGTATTATTATTATGGTTCTTATTAGGCAAGTGCTAATATTACTTGAAAGTGACTGTGATAAGTTAGAGATGTATGCTCTAAACCTTAAAGCAACTAGCAATAAAACAAAACAAAATTAACGGTTAGTAATCTAACATTGGGAGATAAAATGAAATAACAAAAAATGCTTAATTCCAAAGAAGGCAAAAAAGGGAAAGAGGGAACAAAGGACAGATGAGATGAGTTTTGGAAAACAAGTAGCAAATTTAAACCCAAACTGCATCAATAATAGATGAAATGGTCCAAATACCCATTTAAAAAACAAAGATTATTAGATTGGATAAAAGGGCAATTTATACAATGCCTACCAGAAACCCACTTTAAATATAAAGACACAAAAAGTTAAATGTTTAAGGATGGAAAAACATATACCAAACTAACACTAACTTTAAACAGAGTGGCCATATTCATATCAGACAAAGTAGATTTCAGAGCAAAGAATATTAGCAGAAATAGAGTTATCTTATAATGATAAAGGGGTCAGTTCCTTGAAGGGCATCAATATTTATAGAGCTTTAAAATCCATGAAGCAAAACTGATAGAACTGAGTGAAGAAATAATCAAATCCACAACTATAGTTGGAGGTTTAAACATCCTTTTCTCAATAGTCAATAGCTCAAGTAGACAGGAAGTCAGTAAAGATACAGAATATTTGAATAATCCTATCATCCAATTTGGCCTAATTGACATTTATAAAACACTTTATGTAACAACAGCATAACGTACATTCTTTTGTAGCATATGTGGAATGTTTACCAGGGCAGACCAAATTCTAGGCCATAAAATAAGTCTCAGTAAATTTAAAAGGTTTGAAATCATTCAAAGCATATACTCTAATGATCACGGGATTAAGTTAAAAATCAGTAACAGGTATCTGGAAAATTCCCAAATATTTGGAAACTAAAATTACACTTCTAAATAATCCTTGGGTCAAGGAAAAAACTGTTAGAGATATTAGAAAACATGTTGAACTGAATGCTTATGAAAAAACAACATGAAAATTTGTGGAATGTAGAGAGAGCAATTCTCAGCTGCTAATTTATAGCAGTAATTGCCTATATTAATAAAGGAGAAAATTTCAAATCAGTGATCTCAGTTTCCACTTTAAGACATGAGAAAAGGAAGAGCAAATTCAACCAATGTAAGCAAAAGGAAGGAGATTAAGAGCAGAAATAACTGAAATAGAAAACCGATGAACAGTAGAGAAAAATCAGTAAATCCAACAGTTGGTTTTTTGAGATCATTGAAGCTGATAGCCCTTCAGCTACGCATCAGGAATAAAATAGAAAAGATACAAATTGCTAATATTATGTGAGAAGTGACTTGATTACAGATTCTAAAGATAGTAAAAGGCTACAAAGGTCATGTGAGGATCAACTTTTTGCCAGTGAATTCTACAAGTTAGACGACACAGATAAATCCCTTGAACGACCCAAACAGGAAAAGCTCACTCATGAAGAAATAGATAACCTCCAAAGCCCTGTATCTATTAAAGAAATTGAATTCATAGTTAAAAACCTTCCCACAGAGAAAACTCTAGGCCCAAATGACTTCACTAGTGAATCTTAGCAAACATTTAAGATAGAAATTATACCAATTTGTTAAGGGTTGAGTCGTGTCTCAAAATTTATATTTTGAATTCCTAACCCCCAGTGCCTCAGAATAAGTCTTTATTTGGAGATAGGGTCTTTACAGAGATTAATCATGTTAAAATGAGGTCATTAGGATGGGCCATAATCCAGTATGACTGGCGTCCTAATCAAAAGGGGAGATTTGGAGACAGGCAGAGAGAACACCATGTGAACGTGAAGGCAGCCATGTAGAAATCAAGAAGAAAGGTCTGGAACAGATCCTTCCCTCATGGCCCTCAGAGGGCACCAACCCTGCCAGCACCTTAATTTCTGCCTTTTCGTTTCCTTAATCATGAGACAATACATTTCTGTTGTTTTAAGCCACTCAGTTTGTGGTACTTTGTTATGGCAGCCCTGGGAAACTCCTGCACAATCCTATTCAAACTCTTCTAGAAAATCATAGAGGAAGAAATACTTCCCAGCTCATTCTGTGAGGCCATCATTACCTTATACCCAACAGGAAAAAATACATTGTAAGAGAAGAAAGTGATAGACCAATATCTTTCATGAACATAAGTACAAAATTTTAAATTAAATTTTAGCAAATTAATCCAACTGTGTGTGTGTGTATGTGTGTGTATGTGTGTATACATATATACTTATATTTATTTATTTGTAATATCAGGGCCAAGTAAGATCTGTCTCAGGAATGCAAGCTTCACTTAATATTTGAAATCAGTCAGTGCATTTCAGCATATTAATGAACTAAAAAAGAAGAACCAAATGATCGTGTGAAGAGATACAGAAGGAGCATTTAACAATCTACAGTATTCATTTCTGATAAAAAAAAAAAAAACTTTGTGCAAAGTAGAAATAGAATGTTCTTAAACTGATAAGGGACATTTATGAAAACATTAGCTTTCGCATCATACTTAACTGTATAAAAGACTGACTGCTTTCCCCATAAGATCAGGAACTAGGCAAGCGTGTCTGCCCTCACCATGTCTATGCAACATTGTAGTGGGGATTCTAGCCAGTGCAATAAGGCAAGAAAAAGAAACAAAAGGTATCCATATTGTAAAGAAGGAAGTAAAACTGTCTTTATTTGCAGACAACCTGACTGTCTATGTAGAAAATTGTACTGAATCTACAAAAAAAAAACTTCTAGAACTAAAAAGTTGGTTTAGCAGAATTCAAGGTCAAGATCTAAAAAACTGATCTTATGTCTACTTACTGGAAATGAGCCTGAAATTAAAAATAAAAAATACCATTTACAATATCATCAAAATATGAAGTAATTAAGGGTAAGTTTGACAAAAGATGCATAAGATTTTTTTTTCATTAAAAAACTACAAACCGGGGCGCCTGGGTGGCTCAGTTGGTTAAGCGTCCAACTTTGGCTCAGGTCATGATCTCGCGGTTTGTGAGTTTGAGCCCCGCGTCGGGCTCTGTGCTGACAGCTCAGAGCCTAGAGCCTGTTTCAGATTCTGTGTCTCCCTCTCTGTCTCTGACCCTCCCCTGTTCTTGCTGTGTCTCTCTGCCTCAAAAATAAATAAACGTTAAAAAAAAATAAAAAAATAAAAACAAAAAACTACAAACCATTGCTTAGAGAAATTAAAGAAGGCCTGAATGAAAGGAGAGACATATCCTATTCATGCATTGGAAGACTCAATAACGTTGAGATATCTCCCCAAATTGGTCTGTACATTCAGTGCAGTTCCAGCCTTTGACACACATCATAAAGGAATCCCAAAGCTTTTGCAGGCAAATGGCTTGGTCAAAGTTTACGCACTGGTTGCACAGCCTTGCTGAGCTAGTGAGTCTGATAGTCGTCTCTAGAATGATATCCTGGAGTAGCAGGGGCTGCCAGGGGGTAGAGAGTAGGCCAGGAACTTCAGCTGAACTAGGAATGTCCCTGAGGCAGGAGCTGTCAGGGGTGGGCCAGATGGGAGGCAAAGATTCACCCAGAAGTCTGATAGCCACTGTGTGCAGGTGGTGGAATTATGGATGACTCTTATGTTCTTCTTTGTGTTTCTTTGTTGTTTCATTCCCCACCCCCCCGCCCCGAGCATACTTAGTTCCAATATAATCAGAGGAACCACAGTCCTATAGTTGATTCCTATGGGGTATTATTTTTTTGTACACCTGTATAATTTGAATATTTTACAAGGAGGTTGCGTTTACTTTGTAATCAAAAACAAAAGGCAGACAGGCAGAAAGAACATAACCTGTGGTTAAAGCAGTAGGTCTTAAGACACTGTGAGGAACTCCTGGTAGAGCCATGTATCAGTAACCAGGACATGGAAACCACAGTAAATACAGGACAGCCAAGCAAATGCGTGTTTCACTTGTCATGTTCTTTCCAAATCTGACTTCTGTTGGACACATAGAATGTCTGTCTCTAGTTAATGCACCAAGCCATCTTAGAACATTTGACAGAAGACTTAACTCCTTAATTCCAGGGAGGCAGATTGGGATCTCTAATTACTTAATTGAAAAAAGGTACACACTTCAGGCTGCCACAGTGTTTGGGAATTAATCTTTAAAACCTGACGGTGAACATTAAATTCAATTAGGGAGGGCGATTAGCAACGTTTCTTCTCTCCTTCACCCTGGGTAGCTTGGAGAAGTGGCTGACTGGTCCGCATTGATTCTGACGCTATCCTTGTGTATATATCAGCCAGGAGAGCCAAGTATGCATTTTTCACTTCAGAGGAGCGTTATCGGGCAATTTACAGATTGATGGATTTCCCTAACATGTCTCCATGGCTGATTCAGAGGCCCCGCTCCCGAGAATTTAGACCTACCAGTGTGCTGCTTTGCGCCTTGGTGCCTTCCCCTCCTCTTCCTCCTCCTCCTCCCCTCTCTTTCTTCTCTTTCCTTGTCTCCACCCCCCATTCATTTTGTTGCTTCTACTTTCCAAGTGAGGCCACTTTCCCAGTGCCTCCAGCTGGTCCAACTATTCTCCTCTGTCCCCTGGATTCTTGCAGAAGCTCCACACTGTCTCCCTTGCCTTGCACTCTCCTCCTGGTAGAGAAGCCAGAGGGGTCCTGTTTCTGCCTGGAAGGTTCTTCCTCAATTTCTGTATAGCTCCCATCATCCCCCCTTCAGATCTTCCTTCAGAGCCACCTTCTCTGAGAGGCCCTTCCTGGCCACCATCTCAACTTCTGCTGCCCTTAGGGCCCCTTTCTTGCTCACTTACTATGCCTCCAGCCTTTACCCCTACCTTACATGCTATAGAGATGCTGCTGGTTTATCTTGTTTAGTGTCTGTCTCTTTGAAGGCAAGGGTTTTTGTCTTAGTTGTTTGCTGCTGAATAATGCCTGGCTAATAACAGCTGCTCAAGAAATGTTTGTTGAATGAATGAAGAAATGAATGAGTTTAACAGATGGAAACATTTGAACATATTTGCTTCAGAGCATTCTCTCTCCCTCTCTCTCTCTCTCTCTCTCTCTCTCTCTCTCAGAAAGACAGTGTAGTGTTCACAGTGCCCTTCACCCAACCCCGTCCCTCACCCACCATTTCCCCAGAGTGACCATCATCTTCATATATGTTGTTATGGTCTTACTACAAATGCACAAATAAGCTTGATAGAATTTTGCTTCATGTATGTTTTTAAAATTGTGTTGCAATACATATCACATAAAATTTACCATTTTAACCATTTTTAAGTGTACAGTTCATTGGCATTGAGCACATTTACCTTATTGTACAACCATCGCACCATCCATCCCCAGAACTCTTTCTGTCTTGCAAAACTGAAACTCTGACCCCATTAAACACTAACTCCCCATCTCCCCTCCCCCAGCTCCTGGCATCCCCCATTCTACTTTCTGTGTCTATGATTTTGACTCTTCTAGGAACCTTATGTAACTGGAATTATATACCCTTTTTGCCGTTTTGTGTCTGGCTTATTTCACTCGGCATAATGTCCTCAAGGTTCATCCGTGTTGGAGCAGGTGTCAGCGTCTCCCTCCTTTTTAAGACTGAATAGTAGTCCATTGTATGGAGAGACCATGCTTTGCTTATCCGTTCTTCTCTCAGTGGACACTCGGATTGCTTCTACCTTTTGCCCCTGTGAGTAATGCTGCTGTGAACGTTGGTGCGCAGGGACCTCTTTGAGACCCTGCTCTCCATTTTGCGGTTATATACACACAAGTGGGCTTGCTGGATCATATGGCAGCTCTATGCATAATTTTTTAAGAAACTGTCGTACTGTTTTCCGTATAATCTGTGCCATTTTGCGTTCCCACCGACAGTGCACAGAGGTTCCAGTTTCCCCACATTCTCCCAACACTTGTTCTTTTTTTCTTATTTTTGATAGAAGCCATGGGTATGAAGTGATGTTTTATGTGTTTTGGTAATTTAGGTGGCATCTTGCTGTGTATATGAAGCTTGTCTCATGTAATCAATATTATGTTTTTTACTGCTTAGTCATTGTTAACTCTGTAGGTGTAGCTCATTAGTTCTACTTTATTTTCTCTATTAACGAGTCATACTTGTCCCTAGTTTTGCAAAAAACGACATGCTGTGTTCTTCTACCATAAATTTCCACTCCGTGTTGACGTCTTCTGGTTGTTTCTTCTGTTATTTCTGTCCGTATTTCTTTTTTTTAGAATTTTTCTTCTCTCGTTTTTTTTAAATGCTTATTTACTTATTTTGAGAGAGAGAGAGAGAGAGAGAGAGAGCGAGCCAGCATGAGCAGAGGAAGGGCACAGAGAGGGAGAGAGAGAATCCCAAGCTGGCTCCGTACTGTCAGCGCAGAGCCCGACTCAGGGCTCGAACTCACAAACCGTGAGATCATGACCTGAGCTGAAATGAAGAGTCAGACACTCAACCGACTGAGCCATCCAGGCGCCCCTCTGTCCATACTCTTTTTTTTTTTTTACAGTGGGCTCCGTGCCCAACATGGAGCTTGAATCCATGGCCTGAGATCAAGAGTTGTGTGCTCTGCTGGCCGAGCCAGCCAGGCGGCCCTCTGTCCATATTTCTAAATGTAGATGCTGCTATTTCATGATTGTTTCAGTTTGAGACCCCAGCTATTGACCCCCAATAAGAAAAAAAGGATCTGAGCTCTCTTAGCATTCTTTGCCAGCTGCTCGTTTCCTTAAGCTCAGACATTTCCATATGCCCAGGAAACATGCTTTCAGAACTCTGATCCTTTGCCTTGTGAGCACCTTGGGGAAGCAGCGGGATGAATTTTCTCGTCTTGAAAGGGAAGGCCATCTCCACATCTGGTTTGTGGATGTGCGTGGGTGGAGACGAAGAACACGAGGCTTGGGTTCCCCACCGTAACCGAGAGAAGGTCAGAGAATACTGTTGTCAGGAACTGGGTGCACGGCAAGCCCCAAGGAGCCCGCTCACCAGCTCCACTCATTCCTCACCACAGGCCTTGGGGTGGGGCTCTGACCCCCGCTTCACAGAGGAGGAGACTGAGGCCCAGGGAGGCCAGGCTGCTTGGCCAGGTCACACGATCTGCAAACAGAAGCATCACATGGGAGGCGCTTGCCTCCGAGGCCCACACTCTGGTGGCAGGTGCTCTGCCTGTCTCTCGTGTTTGATCCTCTAAAAGCCACCTCAGACGATGGACAGCAGCCTCCCCTGCTTCCTGTATTGGCAGTGAGGGTAGGGGACTGGCCAGGCCCAGAGCCAGCCCTATCAGGCTCCGTGCTAACCAGCCTTTCCCCGGGGCTCCTGAATGAGCTGGTGCACTGGTGAAGGGCTCTCTCCTGTGTGGAGTGGCCCTGGCCCTTGGAATGTGCGGTTCTACACTTGAGGGCTCAAGAGCATATTTCAGAAGTCATTGAATGTACATGGGGCTTTCTGCTAGCAGCTTTGTCGCCAGAGAAAGCCAGGGTGGGAATGAAGGATGGCACCTCTTCCCCAGGAAAAAGGACAGCTGGCAGATCCTGGCTCTTTGCCCGGTTGTAAGCACCGGTGTGGCAGGTTCCGTTTCGAATCTGACTCTCAAAGCTAGACCCAAGAGGATAGCCTGACTCGGTGCGGTGTCCACCTCAGGGCTCACGAAGCCCTGTCTTGGAGGACAGCCATCAGAGACGCAGGCGGCACTGGGCTAGAAGTGTGAGCAGAGCGGGACATTTGGCGGTGAGCAGCTGCAAAGCAGGTGGGGAGGGCGGGCGGGGGAGAGGCGGGACTCGGGCACGCTGTGTTCTTGTGGGTCCCCTTGACCCCGGGAGGGGTTTTGGGAAAAGCTCCCCCTCAACTCACCAGCCCCGAAAACTTGACATTTCTGCACGGAAGAATTTAACAGCTAGATGTGGTTTTGATGGTAAAATAACAGGAATCTAGTTCCGCTAGGAGACCCTCTCCACCCCATAGAGGGGCCAAGCCAAGCCCCAGAGGTCAGGCCTCCGCTTCTGACATCTGGCTCTGTGTTTGCCTCGTAGGTGTGGAATGCTGTGGACTCAGGCCGCTGCCTGCAGACCTACTGCCTGCACAGTGAGGCAGTGCGGGCCGCCCGGTGGTCCCCCTGTGGCCGGCGCATCCTCAGCGGGGGCTTCGACTTCGCCCTACACCTCACGGACCTTGAAACAGGTGTGTTTTACTGCATTGTTACCCCGAGGCGCCCCTTCCTCGGAGCTGGCGGCTGGGTCGGCTTTCTCATCGGGAAGCTTCTCTGGGCGGTCAGCAGCCACAAGCTGCATATGGCTTCGGGGCAGTAGGAGGTAGCCCTCAGGAGAGGCTCACCTTGGTGAGTGCGTTTCCAGGGCATTTGCCTGGAACCACGACTCTCCACGGAGGGTTCAAGGTGGGCCTCTGCCAGTCTGCCCGGAGGACAGAGCCCCAAGGTTGTCTCAGCCCAAGCTGTGGGGCTGGATAAAGAGGTAGCTTTTTAATCAACTTCTGACATGTAATTTGTACCAAAATAGATTTAGCTTTATCACAATGTCCTTTGGTTGGAATCAGTTTAGAATTCCTGTCAATTCATTATCGTTGAAAGGCTGCAAGGAATGATTCCAGCTCATAAGGAAAGTCTGCAAACGAGTTCTGCTTTAATGCCTACACTGAAAAGGCATTTGGGTAAGATGGATTTGTGCTGGGTAAATCCTAAGGGGGCTCTTGACAAGCAGGGCGAGGAGGAGAGAGCAGTCCGTGGAAGGAACTTTACATTAGCGAGTACTCCTGTGCAACAGGCACTCTTAGCACCTAATCCCGCCACAGCCCCTGCGTGGGGTCCTGTCCGTGGTCCTCAGGCGAGGACAGAGCCACGGGGTCAGAGCTGGTTCGAAGCCTCTGCCCCTGACTCAGGTTGGCTGGTCTCAGCACCCACGTGGCCTCCTCTTCCTTGGGCTCCTTCTGGTCACTTTTCTGCTGGACTCTCCTGCCGGGGCCAGGAGGGGAGGCCGGAGTCCCCGCCCATCCCCGGGGTGTCCCAAGTCTTCACATAGGCCTCCCATACCCCGTGGCAAAGGCCCTGGGGTCCGTGCCTCTCTCAGGGCCTGGCAAGCAGGAGACGACAGCTCCGGGCCCGACCACACAGCCCCTCCCCGGCAGCTGGGAGGGGGCACGGCGAAGGAATACGGAGGATGGTGTAGGGTAGTGGTGGGGTTTGTGTCCCACCCGGAGCATACTTGTCACTGGATTGCTGAGGCTTGGCCTCGAGGCTCCTCTGCCTGAGCCCCGTGCGTCCTCAGCGGGGGTGAGGACAAGATTGGTGGCCGTGTCAGCGGCCGGTACTGTGCCACAGGCCCTCACCATGGCGTGCTGCCTGCAATCTCTTCTCCATTTTACAGGCAGAAAGCTGAGGCTCAGAGCAGGGAGTAGCTAGCTCACGACCTCCCCGTGGTACGTGGCAAGTGGGGATTTAGAGCCATGTCTGCATTTGCAAATCCTATGTCTTTCCACGGTGCTGAGTGTATATGGGGTTTTTCTTCTCAACAAAGTGTTTCCCTAACCATTTGTGGTCTTACAGTGAGTCCCACAGGGCCGATGAGGATGCCATGGCTCAGGGAGTTTGGTGCCACTTGGTGATGACCGCGGTGGGTAATGTCCTGACCACCCACTGTGTGCTAGGCCTTCTCCTGCAGCCTTACATCTGGGGTCTCACCCTTTAAGGCCGCACCACCAGCATCTTCTTTGTGTGCAAAAATCTGCCAGGCTCACTCCGTTGCCCGTGTGCCCAGTAATCCATGCTCAGCATTGGAGATGCAGACCCAGGATCCACCCCAGAAGCTCTTGTCTGCCGGGGGAGACGGAAGTGTGGACAGAATCCCAGGTTGTGGTGATGGAGCGAGATGCAAGAACCTGTAGCCTGGAACCTGGCAGGAGGCAGCACCCAGGACCCAGGGGACAGAAGATCCGGGTGGAGGGGGTGTGGTGGAGGAGGAGGGAAGCACATTCCCAGCAGACAGAACAATGAGGACAGAGTTGTTAGAGGAACAGGAGTGGAGTGTGTGGCGTTGTGGGGTGCAGGCAGTTGGGGGGGAGTCTGGGGGTGCAGACCTGTGGTTCCCGGCCTGTGAGGTCTTTTTCCTTTTCTTGGCCCCGCTGCCCCCCCCCCACTCCAGGGTCATTGGGTGCCCATGGGTACCTGCACTGCCCAGCCTCGGAGCGAAGGAGTGATGCTTTTCACATCCTGGCGGTGCTGTTGGGTTAATCAAATACGAGTTCATTTGATAACATTAATGGATGCTTAGTGGCCCTTTGTCATGATGTATCTTCTCAATCAACAGATGTTAAACAGACACTGCCGTGGCATGTGTGGGTGTGTGTGAATGTGGGGGAAGGCTTCTGAAATTTTTGGATTTTTTTGAAGAGAGTCTTCCTGACAAGTTAGGGACTGCCACAGCAGGTGGCAGTAGGGGGCCGTTGCTGAGTTTGGAGCAGGAGAGAATCATGGCTTGATTTGCACTCTGGGCAGGTCTGCCTGGTATCTTCAGCTGGTTGGGTATGACCAGGGTGAGGTGGAGAGCTGGAGGAGGGGAGGGGGCATGCCCTGCCCAGTCTGTGGCAGAACTTCACTGGAGAGGAGCTCGTGTGGCCCCAGGCCCAGGGTGCTCCTCCAACGGTGGTGTACTGGGTGGTGGAGGGAAGGCTCAGCCCCTGTCCTCAGGGCTTCGCCTAAGACGGGGGGACTTTTCCACGCTACCCCACTCCCGGGACTAGCACTCATCACCTGTTGAGAGCCGGGTTCCATTCACTCAGCAGGTATTTCCTGAGCACCTGCTATGTGTAGGACCTGGTGCTGGGGCTGTAGCAGTGAGCATGTTGGATATCCTTTGTCCCTCGTGGGGAGGTCTCAGGGTGTGGACCTCACCCTTGGAGCAGCCCTCCGGCCCCGACATGGACTTCTCCTGCTGAGGGGGCTGTTGGTCTCTGTGTTTGTCGCCCTGACTAGTGTGGGAGCTCTTGAGAATGGGGCCTGCCCTGGGAGTCTTCGTGTCTTCGTCATCTGGCCAGGGCTGGCTCGGAGCAGCGACTTGGAGTGTGTGAGCAGAGGCTGGCCCTTGCTGAGCAGCGAAACCCATCGGTGGCTCCCCCCGTGCCTCCCACCTCGGCTGTGCGTCCCCACCCTTGGCCCAGGTTGTCGTAGATGCTGTCTTTAGCAGAGGCCGGTGGGCTTGGGCGGCCCCTGTGGCTCTCGGCCCGGTTTGACTTCTCTCGTCGTCCTTTCTCGTCACCGAGTCTGATTTCCCTTTTCACTCGATCTGCCTCTTTCCGCCCTTGGTGATTTGGCTTTTTCATTTCAATCTAATTAGAACTCTCTGCCAGGAGAAGGCAATGCAGGGCGTTCTCACCGCAGTGCTTTGGGAATTAGTCACTCGGTGCCCATTGTCGTTAATGGGAATTTGGCGCCAAGGCCATTTATCCTGGTGTCCTCAATCAATACAGTTAAAAATCTGTGGATTCTGAAATGTCAATACCCGGCCTGAAATATGGAGAGCCAGCCACATTTTATCTCGTTAATTTATAGTTCTGACGGGCTGTTGGCTTATAGGACAACCATGAATCAACACCTAAATAAAATCCACTCACAGATTCATTATTTTTGGTGCTCCCGCTTCAGTCTGTAATCTTCCTAACAAAACGTCTCTGATGCATTAGTCTGAGTGGCCTCAGGGAACCCTGGCCAGCTCCGCCAGGGCCCCAGTGTCGCCTGCCTTATGAGTCAGCTGTCCTGCACACCAAATCAGCCCATCTCCTCGAAATCCCCTGAAGAGCTTGTTCACTTCTACGGGCACTGGTCTTGTGAAGGTTCCAGCCCATCACGCCCCCCTCCCCCACCACTGGCAGGTGCCCCCCAGCCTGGCTATTGAGACCTCATAGGTTTGCAGGACCCCTGGTGCCCCCAGGGCTCCGACTTTGGGGAAGGCACCCTGTCTTCCTTCCTTTGCCCTGGTCAGCTCTCCTGATGTGCATCCAGCCTGTCCTGGACGTCCGTGCAATGGCACCTGGTCCCAACAGTGCTGGAGGCAGTGCAGTGTGATGGGGCACGAATGGGGTGCGAATGTGTGCCTCCACTCACCTGAGCTGGGTGTCCTGGGGGAAGGTTCCTTCACTTCTGTTTCTGCATCCATGAAAGGGGATAACAGTACCTGGCTGGTGGTAGGATTTTGAGGGGAATAGCTGAGATAATGTTTGTAGGCACTTTGCAGAATGCCTGGCTCAGGTATGCACTCAGCAAAACATGTCCCTTCCCTACCTCTGTCCCTCCCTCTGAGGCCCTTGGGATGGTGGGAAATAATGACCTTGTTCCTGCCAAGCGTCCAGAGAGCCCCGGTTGCTGGGCCATTTCTTCAGATGCGGCAGCTTTGGTAGCTCAGCTCCAAAAGCCCCCAATCTGGTGATCCCCCAGCTGGCTTACGAGTGTGGCCCTTGGTCCCCATGTGGGTCTGGGGCAGCCGGGAAGGCCTTCCTGGGTCCTCCCCGTGTCTCCTCCATGTGTTGCTTCTCCGTGACAAAATTCTACTGGTGGTGGGCTAGTGGCTTCCTCCTGGTGACGAGACGGCAGCTGCCCTTTATGTGGGTTGCGTGTGCAGACCCCCCGCAGTCCAGCCTGACCCGCTCTCCAGAGCTCCAGGCACCCAGTGCTGAGGAAGGTCTCTTCCCGCAGATAACCCACTGCCTGCAGCCTTGCTGTCCCCAGCCCCTGGCTAGCTCCTCCTGCTCCGGGGGTCCCTGTGTCTTTCGGTGGGGGGTCATGGTGCATGGAAATGACAGCTGAGACTGGACCCGTAAGTGACCATTTCTCTTGTTTTCCAAGAGGTGCGTTCTGGTGCCTCCCTCAGTTTTGCATCCTGATTGGGACTGCCGTCACAGAAATGCTTCAGGAAAGGGGACCGCCACATCAGCTGAGTGTGCACCGTGGGCCAGGCCCCGGGTGGTGTAGCCCTGGTTCCTGGCACACTGCTTGGTCTGTATGAAGCTGAAATGGACAAAAAGATGTTAGTCCCTTTGCTTACTTATTACATTTTTAGTACCTACACTTACCTGTGAGGACAGTGTTTTTATCCCCATTTCATTGACCCGGACACTGAGGCTTGGAGTGCTCGGGGACTTGCTCAAGGCTTCGCGGCCAGCAGCAACAGAGCTGGGATCCACCTGTGGCCTGTGTGACTGGCAGAGCCTGCCTGTTGAAGCCTGGGAGTGGCATGCCCTCACCGCGTCGGTTTTCCCTGCCGAGGACGAACGGTTTGCTGAAGCCCACCCCTAGGGGCCCTGCTTGGCTCTCCCCCGGGCAGCTGGCTTGCCACCTGTGGAAGCGAGCTTGGGGCCTCTGGGAGGAAGGGGCGCCCGGACAGATCTTGACCCAGCCTTCTGATTAAGTGACTGGCTGAAGGATGCTTCTCTGGCTGTCGACAGCCGCTGCTCCGGTGGGAGAAATGTTAGCCCTGGCGATTATAGTACACTTGGCATAGGAAGGGTGAGAAGCATCCAAATTAGAACCCTGACAAAGACCAGGAGCTCATGGGGCTTTAGACGAGGGGCTGCAGATGGGGCTCCTTTTGGGCCGACTGGTGCCACCACTCCCGGCCCTGGAGGAGGTGCCTGCAGAGGGCCTGGGCTTCTCCATGCTTTGGCTTTTGAGCACCATGACTGAGTGTCCCCCAGCACAGCTCCGAGGGACTGGGTCAGGCACCCTTTAGGTACCTGTGGAGGCAGGAAGACGGATGCCCAGCCGCATCGTGGGCTGCCAGGTGATGGGCACACTTGCACAGCTCCTGATGGTACGGGCACGTTTTGTGTGTCCAGTCCTGTGGTCCTAGGGGTTTGCCGCTGGATCCAGACACAGAGTCTCTGAGGGGCTCCATAGCCCAGTGAGGTCTGAGCCGACGATGGCCCCGGCACTGCCCCTCCAGTGCCTTCTTGCCCAGGGAGCAGCTGCGCACCTCCATCCGTCCTTCGGGTGTAGGCGGGACCCCCACAGACTCCTCTGCTTTTCCCCTGTCCTCATCCGCCCCTCTTTCTCCCAAGCTCGTTCCTCCCCCGACGCCCTGTCCCTAGCCCTCTTTTCAATGTGCCCGTTCTCAACTCTACCACCTCTTTGGCCCTGGGCCCCATTCCCACGCACACCCTTCCTCTTTCGGTCTGAAGAGTTTTTCTCTCCAGTTTCAGGCTTGTTTTCTCCCCCTCTTTCCATACAGCTTTGGGGCACGACCCTAGTGTCGGATATTAAATCCAGTGTTATTACGCGTCCATGAAACAGGCTGCCAGCCCCATACCTCACCCTGTGGGAAGTGCCCGCGGGTCCTGCCACATCCCACACACCCCCGTCCTGTCATTTTCTCCCAGTGACGCCTGTGCCGTCCTGTGGATAAACGAATAGCGCTTTTAACCGATGGCACTGTTTCGTGGACTACCGTCGCCCCACCGTGCTGGTACTCGGTCTCTGCGTGCGCTCGGAGGCAGCCGCCGGGCGGTCAGGCTGCCCTCGTAGGTCAGACCTCCTCCGCCGACGGACTGGGAGCCCGGACGCTTGCCGTCGAGCGGGGCCTGCTGGGCCCTAGAAAAGCCAACTTGAGGCAAACCCTTGCGACACACCTTGTTTGCAAGTTGGGAACTTTTCTTTTCTTTTTAATTTTAGGGAACTCAGTCTCGTCCAGATCATTAAGAGCAGCAGCCAGACTTGATATAAAGAGAAACGCCGACTGCCGTTTCTTCTGTTGCTGCCGCAGCCGCTGTCTGGCGGGCCTGCCGTCCGTCTGGGGCCTGCCCCCTTATGTCACTCTGTCTTTCCGGTTCTCACGACAGCTTCCTCAGCTTAGCTTTATTACCCTGGTTTTGTGGATCTGAGAGGACCACCAGCTGAGCCAGAGGCGCCCGCTCAACCGCGGGGGACCTGTGGACGCACCCGGACCCTTCCCGGGACTCTGCCAGGCGTGCTGAGATGGCCCCTGTTTCTGATTCATAGAGTTTGATTTGGAAGTTAGTAAGCTCCTTTTCTCGTTAACTTTGAGTCAGGATGGTCAGATTTACAGCTGGCGGGGTACTTCCCAGAGGATGAGTGTAACGATATTGATTTTGGCGAAATGAGTCATATGCCGCCTGCCTGGGAACACGAGCTCAATCACCATGAGCCGACAGCATCAGCTTTCCCTTGTCAGCGTCTCCCCTGCATGTTCGTGAGTCCGTGGATACGAACAAAGAGCTAAGGAGAGGGAAAGGTCACGGATAGCGTGCAGGCAGGCAAGGCGGGGTACGGAGAGCGGGGCCCTGGGGCTGGACAGGCCCGGCCTGGCTCCCAGCATGGCTGACTTGTGTGGCCCTGGACCAGTCCTCACCTCTCAGAGCTTTCATTTCTCCTGCTGTGAAATGGGCTAATGACACCTACTACAGAGGGCTGCACGCAGGCCTGGAGGTGACAGATGCCCGCTCCCTGCAGAGGAGGGCGTGAACTTCTTTTCTCTTTCTTGGGGTCCCCTACTTGGGCTTCATCTGACCTGGATTAAATGTCTGTTATGTGCCAGGAACTGGGCTGGGGGCCAGACATGCTGAGTGGAAGAAGAGGACCCGTTGGGGACTCAGAGCGCCGCATGACGATAGGGTCCCCCAAGGTAGGCATTAGGGTGGACAGGTGGTGTTGCCCCAGCCACATGGGTGGTCATCTGTTGTCTCTACCTGAGAAAGGAAGAGGGGAACCTCTGAGGAATTTCCTGGCTAGTGTTACCAGCTGCCTTATCTTCTCAATATTGGTGATGGAACCAGGGGTAGTAATGATAGCGTCAAGAGAATAAATTGAGTTTCTGCATATTTTTTTTTTTAATTTTTTTTTCTTTTCCAACGTTTATTTATTTTTGGGACAGAGAGAGACAGAGCATGAACGGGCGAGGGGCAGAGAGAGAGGGAGACACAGAATCGGAAACAGGCTCCAGGCTCTGAGCCATCAGCCCAGAGCCCGACGCGGGGCTCGAACTCCCGGACCGCGAGATCGTGACCTGGCTGAAGTCGGGCGCTTAACCGACTGCGCCACCCAGGCGCCCCGAGTTTCTGCGTATTTTTGCCCTAATGACAATTTATGGTTTATTTGTATCATTATTGATTCAAGGAGGAAAAGAAGTGATTTTTCCTAACTCCAAGAGAATCTGAACAGTTCTTATACTGGTTGAGTTCATTATAACGAGATCAATAAAGTCAGTGTTAGTGGATTAAATATTTTAAAACTCAATTTCCCATAAGCAGCATACAGTGAATAAATAGAACTTTCTGTAACAAGCATGTAACCAAGCAAGATAGTCTCAAGGTTAAAGGTTACATAGCAACTAACCATTGTGCTTGAGGTAGCCTCGTGAGGGAGGAGAGGACGTGGTGAACAGGGCACTCGATGTAGGAACATGTAGAGGAGGAACAAGTCTGACAAGAAAGGACCTTCACCTCACCTCGCGGCTGGGAACAAGATAGTCTCTGATAAATATTTCCAGCCTTTATCTGTGTCTCTTCAACAAAATGCAAAGACTAGCCCAGGGCACTGTATTCTCATAGCCTCAAGACAGAAACTCCAAATCATTCCTCTCTCAAGGTTCCTGCTGTTAAGAACTTGTAGCCCTTGGTTTTAGGTTTTAATTTAACCAAGGATGAATTCAGTAATTTGGGGGTTAACTTTTTCCAACAATCATAGCTCCCTTTTATTGTTTGCTGTGTCTGCCGCGCCCTCCAGAGCACTCTACGCATTATGGATGCATGTCTCTCGCGTGTGGTCCCCAGACAGCCTGCCATTCACAGACTCAGGCAGGTCCCTCTCCTGGGGTGGGGCCTGGGTCTGGGTGACTCTCAGCCCCTCTGCTGCACCACCTCCTGCACCGAGCACGGTGCCGGGCACGGACAGCTGGGGTCCCCGACTTCTGAGCCACAGCCTTGTGCTAGACCTCCTTCCCCGGTAGAATCTCCCCCTTTGTGTTTCCCATGAGCTATCTGGAAGCTTATCAGAAATTCTAAAATCTTTTAGTTTTGGACCCTTTTAGCAGATACAGCAAAGGCCTAGTTCTCATAAACAAAAAGTAGGAGAAAAGATAGAAAGCATCGCTTGTGTTGTAACGGGAACATCGGAGTACTTACGAGACTCGAAGGCTCTTCCCAGTCTCTTTGGAAGGTTGAAGAATAACATGCAGAAATACGTGCATTTTTTTTTTTTTTTTAGCAGGAAAAGCTCAGTCCTCATCTTTTAGCAACTCAGCTTTTGCTTTTCCTCCCACCTTTTCCTCATTGTTGGCAAGACTGTATCACTGCACTTTTTGAAAAAACATGCCTAATTCACTGCTGTTTCTGAAATAAGCATATGGTTATATGCCATGGTCCAAGAAACAGGGAAAATTTTTCTCCAGGCAGACCGTTTATTTTTCCTTTTGGGCTTAAGGACTAGCAGTGACTCTGAATGAGCAGGAGGGCCACAGCAGGTACTGTTGCCTGTGCCAGGAGGAGATTTCTGGCCGGGGCCTTTGCCGCAGCGTGGGGGCCACAGTGGCATCTATGTGCTCCTTTTCCATTGAGGGGACATGATGGTGGTCCCTTTCTTCATCCCCCATATGGGTCCCCTGGCTACCTGGCTGGGGCACGTGCCCTGAGGCCTGAGCCGCAGTTCCAAGGCCTGTCCCAGCAGGTCTCTGTAAGTGCCATTCCGAGTCCCGGCCGTGGGGAGACCTCCATCCTCCCTAGGAGGGGGCATCTCTAATCGGGCATAGCATGGGTGGTCTCTGACCACCAACTATAGCTTGATGGGTTTCAGGAAAGAAGAGGAAGCTCAAGGAATATCCGGTTTCCACTCAGGTTAATTCCCCAGGATGTGAGTTTTGGCTTGAGACAGTTGCTTGTCTGTTGACCTAACGAGACACGTAGGACCCAGACTCCTGTAAGTCTGCTCCCCTCTGATGCCTGGTTAGAAGGATTCTTTATTAAGAAAAAGCCACACACACACAACATCATGACAACGATATTGGTGTAACTTAAAAAATGATCTTACTACCCCTAGAACAAACCACTTCAAGTCGGTGAATCTCTTCCCAGCCTCTGCCCGTATCAATCCCTACTTAATACTTTTGTGATCCAAGAACAGGTATCAGGCATTGTCTGTCTTGCCAAAGAGCACGGTTTGTGATTCCAGTTTTGAATGGCTTTTCGACGTTCCACCAGGCAGAGACCCACATTTGCCTTAACTGCCCCCTTGGGCTGGACCGCTAGGCTATTATTTATAGGCCCTTCACCGTTACGGATGACAGGACGCACAATGGCCCCTCTTCGCATCATAGTGACACAGGATGACCGTGAAAGACTTTGTGCACTGCCCGTTTGAGTGGAACAGTTAAGGGGCTTGTTGAACTTCAAGAAGTATAGAGGCTCCATTTACAAAACCTCAGGTGTTTCCAAAGTTTTCTCTGATGACAAGTGACTGCAAACTGTAGGCCCCTGGAAGATACTGGAAAAAAATCAACATAACCCTTCATCAAGGGAAAGGTGACACTTTAATGAAGAGCTTTCCCAAAAGTTTGTACTGTGGAAAGAACATTTTGAAAAGAGATGTTTTTGTTTCCACCATCTTGTAATTTGTTAACCAAAAACTATGTGAATGTGTCACCTATTAAAAACACTAATATCTGCACCCTGAACTTGGGAGCAGTTTTTCTAACCTGCTTCAAAATCCTTGAGATGACAATGTCAATGGATTTTGAATTGGGCTATTAAAAATATGAGAATGCAGTAATACCCTGTGATGAGTTGCAGGAGCGTTTTTCTGACCTGAGGGGAACTGGGGCCTCACTCATAACATGTTCACAAAATCCTTTGTATCAGGGATGGACAGAAGCGGACGGTGTCTCCTTTGTCGCCAGTGGTAAGCATCTTCCAGCCGGGTCTGTGCATCTCTGGGAAGAGTCTTTGTTAGCTCTGATGACCTCAGAGAATGGACTGGAGCCCTAACTGGGCTACTTTCAAATCATTGAGCCACAGACAGTTTTCTTACCTTTGAAAAAAAATGGAAGCAGTGTCAATTTGGTAGCTCTCACTAAAAACTCGTTTGATTTAATGATTTCACAGAGGTTTGTTGACACTCTTAGAAAATGGCACATTAAAATATATTTTATTATTTTTTAAAATACAATTTATTGTCATATTGGTTTCCATACAACACCCAGTGCTCATATTTTAAAATATTGGTTATTGTGTCCTTGTCTCTCCTTTAAAATAGTTTATTTTTGGTATCTTAATGCGTACAATTTATTCGCACGGTAGCGCGGTATGTAACTTACAAGCAAACACGCGTCCCCATGATACGTGCTGAAGGGCTGTCCCTTGTTGGGTGTTGCTGTCAGACGAGTGCAGAGACCATGGATCGAGGCAAATTGGGTTTAGAAAGGCTCCTGCTGTAACTCAAGACTACCAGTCGATGAACTTTCATTTCCTTACCTGGTGAGCTGGTAGAATGCTGTGTGTGGGGGTCCTGAACACAAAGCAGGGCAGCCTTCTGGAAGTGCTTTCTGAAATGGATGAGCAAACATGGCCTCTGGGTTCCCGTGAGAGGAAATGGTGCTGGAGATCTTGGCATCACGTTGGTCTCCACAGCCACCAGCTTCATGTGTCCCTAACTGCCCATGGCCTCAGTCCAGTGGAGGAGTTTCTGTGGGCCAGGGGCAGTCAAGGTTGTCCCTCCTGGGCAGTGGGAGCCATTGCTGACATCTCTGAGGGAAACCACCTTCACGCTCTTGGTGGGTGTTGCATAGCAGGTGCCATGCCCGTGAGATGGCCTGGCCCCTGGGAACGTGTCCCGTGGTTCCCAAGGCTGGTCTGGTTTCTGGCTGCATTTTCAGTGGGGTTGAATGGAGCACACGAGAACTACAGCCAGTGCCCTGGGGCATAATGTGGCACAACATAGAGGAACGAGTGCTGGCTTTTGGAACCCAACAGACCTGGGCTCAGGGTCGGAGATCTGCTCCCCACACGCCCTGAGTTCAGCCTGTTTATGTCGCTGACGTCTGAAAGCTCACAGTGGCGAAACCGACATTTTCCCCACCACGTGTGTGTGTACACACAAATGTTTTCACAGTGCACATGAGCGCTCGACAGCGGTTTCATGACAGATATGCAGAGGACAAGGACCGTCTTGAGTCCTGCAGAATCAGTGAGACCCCAGTGGGCCACACTGCCTGTCCACGCTGGCGCCTGGGGCCCTGTGGGGTCATGCTGTCACTTGTTGCCCAGAGCATCATGCTACCATTACCAGCCACTCCCTGTAGCAAATCATCCGTGGTCATGAATGTAAGGTCATGGTTGAAAGATGGCTGATCCCACAAAGATCACTTTGGAACATCTTGCTTTTTCTTTTTTAGACTCCTGGGTAAATACTCTCTATTAACTGTGCAGCTTTGACAATGTTACTTAAGCTCCCTGAGCCTTGGCTTTTCTTCAGTCGTAGAGCAGGTTTTGAGCGGTTGTGTGGTTTAAATGAGTTGATAGGCAGTGTCGATGGAACACAGGAAAGGTGATGTTCATGGGTCCGGCCGTTGGGTCGGCCCTGGGGGGCAGTTCGGCCAGTCAGGGACGGGGCTGGTCAGAGAGTGAGATTCAAGTGCCATGACGTCTGTTGTGCTTCCAGAAAGTCTCGTGGGCCCTTGGGCCCAGAGATCTATGTCAGATGGCATCTTAGTTTTAAGATATTTATCTTGTGGTCCGAGTATTTTTTAATGCTCTCTTCTCTTCTTTGTGTTGTAGGAACCCAGCTCTTCAGCGGTCAGAGTGACTTTAGAATCACTACTTTGAAATTTCACCCGAAAGACCACAGCCTTTTTGTGTGTGGAGGCTTCAACCCCGAAGTCAAAGCTTGGGATATAAGGACCGGCAAGGTGATGCCCGTCTTCCTCCCGTGGCCTCTCCACAGGAGAGCTTGCCACGGCGGTGTGACTGACCGGGGGCGGGCCAGCATCTAGGTGCAGGACCCTGGAGACGGGGTAATTACCACCTGACATTTCATCGGTGCTCAGCGTGATGTGTATGTGTTCTGAAAGAACGTTCTTGGGTTGTTAGAGTATTGAAACATCAGAGGTACGGCTCTGAAAACATTTATTGAGTACCTACTGTGTGCAGATGTTTCCAGATGATATAAAAGGAATTAGCCTTTGGGTTACTCAAGGGAATGATGTGCGGTTGCAGATAAGTGGTGCGGAGCACTACTGTATGTATGTCTGTGTGTGTGTGTATGTGTGCACGTGTGTGTGTGTGTGTGTGTGTGAGGGGGAGAGAGAGAGATGGGTGGGGGAGTAAGGGAGGCACAAGCAACCATTCAGAGGGAGAGGGCTTTCTGCTTGAGGTGAGGAAGGCTTCTTGGAGATCACGTGCCTCCTGGGGCTAAATGGCTGGTGGCGATCAGTCCCACAGAGGAGTTTCCACCCCGCTGCTCACCAAGCTGCTGCTTCCGTTGTCCTCACGCACTTAATAAGTGGCAGCTCCACCCTTCCAGGGATGCGGGTCGGAACTGTCAGAACCGTGCCTGTCTCTGCTCGTCCTGTCTCCCCCACGTCCAAGTCACGAGCATATCCTGTGGTGACTGGCTTGAGCTGCCGTTGACTCTTACTGGGATCATTGCAGTAGTTTCCTATGTGGTAGCTCTTTCCCCACTCCTTATAGTTTGTTCTCAACATGGCAGCCAGAGTGTCTGTCACAGTGTAAGTCTGATGTGCCTCTCCCCTGGTCAGAACACTCCAGGCTCTGATCTCACTCATGGTAAAGGCCAGTGTCCCCACAGTGGCCTTCAATACCTACATGAGCTTCCCTTCCCCCTTCTCATCACCTCCAGCCCCACTGGCCTCCTTGCCTTTCCTAGAACACACTAGCACGTTCCTGCCTCAGGGCCTTTGCACCTGCTGCTCCTTCCACCTGGAATGCTCTTCTCCCAGTTTTCTCTGTAGAGGCTCCCTCTCTCTGCTTGATTCTGTTCAAATGCCACCTCTCCTGTGAGGCCTTCTCTGATCACCGTGATGGTCACCCTCTGGCATTCACTCGTCCCCTTTGCCCCCTCACTGTTCTCCCTACTATGTATCATCACCCGGTGTACTGTGGATTTTACATGTTTATCTGCTTGCCTGTCTGCCTTCACTTGAACGTAAGTTTCTCCAGGGAGGGATTTTTTTTTTCTTTAAAAAAACTTTTTTTTAATGTTTATTTTTGAGAGAGAGAAAGAGGCAGAGAGAGGGAGACACAGAATCTGAAGCAGGCTCCAGACTCTGAGCTGTCAGCACAGAGCCTGATGCAGGGCTCAAACTCACGGACCGCAAGACCATGACCCGAGCCAAAGTCAGACACCCAACTGACTGAGCCACCCAGGCGCCCCTCCAGGGTAGGGACTTTCTGTCTACTTTGTTTGCTGTTGACTTGTAGCCCTTAGAACAGTGCCTGGCACGTAGCAGACACTCAGCAAGCCTCGGATGACCAAGTGAAGGAATGAGGGAGGAAGGCAGTCATGCAGAATGTGTATGTATAGAAGGTAGAAGTGTGAAACGTGTGCAGGGACCAGGGACTGGCTTGACCTGGTGGGGCATGGGCTCCAGGCAACGGTACTGGCCCCAGGCAAAGAGGCTCTCAATGCTGTGAGTCCTGGTTTGGGTTAGCAGTGAGAAGCCAGGCCTGAGAATGGGTTTGTGGGAGAGTAGTGAGGAAGAGCCATGGCCCGATTGCCTCTGGGGGTGCGCCGTGATTTTAGGCTGACTTGTTTTCAAGGTCTGAGAAGCACTACTCTGGTCTGAAGGAGGCACACGGCCACTTGAGTCCTACAGGGTAGTTTATAATAAAACCCATGTTAAACTTAACTTTGAAAGGAGAAGGTATGGAATGTCAGTTTGCCCTCCTGCATTTAGGATTCAGGGGTTCAGTGGTCCCACCCTGAAGGGCTCAAGGCTGCTGCAATGCTAAAAGGTTCTACCTAAAGGCTTTCCCTCCAGGACTGCCTCCCGCCCCACCTTGGATTTCCCAGATTTGAAGGTCAGGTTGGCCACTGCAGGAAGACACTTTCCCAACAGGCTGTTGGAAGGGGCTGCTGGCATTTTGCGAACCTAAGAACACAGGCAGTTTCTTTAAAGAAAATGTGAAGTTTTATCCATAGGTGTCTTGCTTAAAGTACTTCACAAGTGGGAAAATTAAAGCACAGAGAGATGTGCTCTTTAAAAAAAAAAAAAATCACACATTTTTCTTTTACAAAGAAACTTCTTTTTACAAAAATATCTGGAAAAGAGGGAAAAATTACACATAAAGACGTGGACACAGTGGAATTAAAAAAAAAAAACCCACTAGAACACTTGTATTTGGGCTGCATGTGTTGGAAACTCTTAGTCATGCTGTTTGAAGTGGGACCTTCGATTACCCAGCCCTGCTGACGGCCGCGTCCCTTAAAGGTGTGCTTACTGTTTTTAGCCTCAAAGACCAAACACGTAAGAGATTACTCACCAAGGACGCCATCTGATTTAAGAGTTTGTTAAAAATATTGGATTTTCTCCTAGGGCAGACGCCATCTGACAGGCTCTGAAAATGCTGGGGGAGAAGCAATTAGAAGCAGATGTTGCTGTGACTGGTATTGGCATATTTGCGAGTGTCTCCCAAGCTAATAATGTTGGGAAAGGGATCTGCACAATGTTTGTTTTTACTTCCCCTTTACTAGCAATCCGACCGCCTCTCCTCTCCCTCTGGGTCACAGGGCTAGTTCCATTTTGCATCAGCCAGGCTCAGGGACAGCTCTCTTGCTTCAGTTACGTTTCCTCTGACAGGTGTTGCCTGAGTGTCTCAAGTGGAAGTAGTCGGAGGACAGGAGAAGAAAGGCACAGCCTCCTTGCCCTCCTGGCTCCCACCTGGGGTGGCTCCCACCTGGGGTGGCTCCCTTTTCACC
The DNA here is from genome assembly GCF_014898765.1 of Herpailurus yagouaroundi. NCBI lineage: Eukaryota > Metazoa > Chordata > Mammalia > Carnivora > Felidae > Herpailurus > Herpailurus yagouaroundi. The sequence continues at coordinate 72,002,284 of NW_024412396.1, forward strand.
CCTCTGAGCTGCCTGCAGTATGTGGCGCTGTCCCTGGTGCTGAACTCTCCAGCTCGCTCCTGTGTAGATGAACATGTGGGGCTGAGCAGCTTGGCTGTTTTGATTTTGTTTTAAATTACCTTCAGGGACAGTGGTGGAAACTGCAGGTGCAGGCAGGAGGGACAGAGAGCTTAGCTTACAATCAAGACCAGCTTCCCCTTTTAAATACAGCAGGAGGAACTGTTTTCTTGTAAAAGTAATATGCAATCATATGAAAAAATTGGAAAGTAGAGGGAAATAAAGAGAAGGGGTAGTCTAGCCAGCTGAAGGAAACATTAGTAACATTTGAGTATTTTTCTTCCATTGTTCTTTTTCCCTGTGTGTGTGTGTGTGTGTGTGTGTGTGTGTTCTTAAAACGGTGGTCTGATTTTTATACACAATTTTATATTTTGTTTTTTACATAGCACTGTCAGGGTTTTCCTTGTTATCACAGACTCTTGTAGAATTTTCAATACATCCCTTTGATGCAGCGTGCTTACCTGACTTGCTTCTTGCCTTCTGCCTGGTGTTCAGAGCAGAGTCTAACATAAGCAGGCACTCAATAAATATGGATCCAATGGGTCGTTTTCAAAAAACCATTTCCCTAGGTTGGATAGTAAGGATAGTTCCTTTTTTTTTCTTTTTTTTTCCTGCCATGTAAAATTAATAGATGTGAAGGTAGAGATCGGGGTGAGCAAACTACAGCCCAGGGCTAAATCCGGCTTGCTGTCTGTTTTTGTAAAGTTTTATTGGAACACAGCCATGCACTCATTTATGTATCATCTGCAGCTGCTTTCACACTACAGTGGCAGAATTGAGTAGTTGCAACAGAGACCACATGGGCTGCAAAACCAAAAATATTTACGACCTGGCTAACCCCTGCTATGGATAGGTCTGGCTGTGACATCTGTCACCCTATTGATTGTTGAGATCCATCCTGATCTGGCTGACAAGGTGGGTGCTTCTGTACTTCCCTCTATTATGGGCATCCTTGCAGAAACCTTGTGCTCACACAATATCTTTTCCAGAGAGCTGTTCTTCTGTCAAGGTGTGCGAGCAGTTTCTCTCTGTTAATGATAATCTCCGAATAGACCATCCAGGTCTACTTTATTATACATTCCACTGTAAGACATATATTTGTGCATCTAGTGTTTTCCATATTTGAGGTTTATTCCCTTAAGCTTGGGTCCCAGAACTCAAATTGCTGGATCAAAGTGAATCAGCATTTAAAAGGTAAAGGGTAGGTTTCCAAGGACAGAGCTGAGGCATGCTGTGCTGGGCTAGTGAGCCCACCACTGGAGCGTGACTGCAGGGCCAGATAGCTTCTCGCCACGGTCTGAGAGAACAGAGTCTGAAGAGTGGTTGGAATGGATAGCTTTTAAGCTACTTTCCAGTCATACAATTTTATGACCCTTAGGCTGAGCCAAATGATGAAGGTTGGGATTCTGGACTTCTTGGGGCCACAGCCCAATTCATTAGAGCAAATGGGCTGTTTAGCTTCCCTCTCTTCTTTTCTTGGCCCGTCTCTCTCTTCCTTGGGTTTGATGATTGGAGCACATCTCTCATCACTGCAAAGTTCTTGACTTCATTTCCAGCGGGTCAGCGGGCTGTGTTCCATGTGAGTCGACCGAGTGCGCGTACTCAGGCTGGCATAACACCACCAGCAAAATTCTCTGACTTCTTTCTCCCGGCAGTGTGCTTGAACATGGGTGTGGCTTGGAGTCCAGGATGCCTGTGGGCTGGCCTTCATATCACTCTAGGGTCCCTCTCTCCAGAAGCCCCTCCCAGCTTCTAGTACTACTGGCCTGAGCTACAGGAGGCCTGGGCTCTCAGCCTCCCCGTACCACCTGCTCATCTGGGCGATTGTGGGCAAACCCCTCAGACTACAGTCTCTCTCAGTCATGGTTTCCCTGTGGGTCAAGGGGCAAGACAAGGTCATCCATAAAGCAGGGCTTTGCACACTGCCCATGTGCCAGAGAGCACCTGGGGCTCTTGTTAGGATGCAGATTCTGTATCAGCAGGTCTTTGGTAAGGATGATATCTCAATCTGTTTGGGCTGCTAGAAGAAAATACTATAGACTGAGGGGCTTCAAAAACAGACATTTAATTTGCACAGTTCTGAGGCTTGGAGCCCAAGACCAGGGTACCAGCATGGTCAGGTTCTGATGAGGGCTCTCCTCCTGGCTTGCAGAGTGCTCCTTTCTTGTTGTGTCCTTATATGATGGAGAGAGAGAGAGCTCCGGTCTTTTCATTCCCTTAGAAGGACACCAGTCCTCCATCATGGGGGCTGCACCCTCACGACCTCATCTAAACCATATCATCTTCCAAAGGCCTCACCACCCAATACCATCATATTGAGGAATAGGGCTTCAGCATATAGAGTTGGGGGGACACGTTCAGTCTATTGCCGATAAGATCTGGCATTTTTAACAAGCTCCCAGGAGATGCAGAGGCAAATGGTCCATGGACCACACTTTGAGAAGCCAGGGCCCAAAGGGCCTCTGAATGTAGAGGTTACTTGCTTCTGTCTTTGAGCTCCCGTGGCTTTCATTCTTGATTGGCCTGCACTGTCTGTGACCTGTTTCACTGATAGCTCTTTATCTTCTTACTTGACTGTGAGTTCCCTCAGCCAAACAGGTGTTTATTTACCGCTGCCGGTGGGGGCCCGAGGTGAATCACGTCTGTGCCTCAGCATCTCTCAACAGGGCCTGGGATCAGGCAGGTGCTCATGGGGTAACCATGTCCCTCTGATCATGATGGAGTCCTGAAGCAGCACTCACTCACTCCCAGCTGCAGGGCAGTGGCTGCCCTGGGATCTCTCCCTAGCTGCAATTCAGCTGCTACTGACTAGTCAGGAAGTGAAGTGAAGCCAGAGGCAGAGGGCATGGGCCATCTCGCATCAGAGGAGGTGCGCTGTTATGGTCCTGACAACACAGCGGTTGGCCGGCTCTGAGCTCTTATGCTCCCTGGTGTTTGGTAGATGACAGTAGCTAGCCTCACAGCTCCCTGGCTCTGAGCACAGCATGGACTGGGGGCTAGAGAGCCACAGTGATCTAAGATGTGGTCCCAGCTCTCCAGGGCCTACCAGCACTGTGGGAAATTCTCAAGGTAGTTACTTTGTAGTTAAAGTTCACTTTAAGGTGACTGTGTAGTTTGGGCCAAATTAGCATAGGTAATAAAATTCACCCTTGTATCATGAATCAAATTTGTAAGAAAAACTACAGAGACTTAAAAATCATAATGCATATTTAGTCAATCACCCTTTTTGCAAGCTTAAATTATGGAACCTCAGCATCAGCAAATTCCCTCTCGGTTGAGCAGGATCGGGCACTGGAAATTGGAGCAGCTCTGGCAAATCTAGGACACATGGCTCCCGAGCTGGCTTCGGCCCTGGTTCCTCTTCCCTCTGTCGGCAGAGCTGGGGCTCTGCGTGGCTCCCAAGAAAGAGAGTTGCAGATGCATTTAGACCCCTGTTTGGGCCTCCAGAACACCGACCCCCACCCCCAACCCTGGGATAAATTTTCATGATAACGTGGCTCTGACAGGCCAGCTCACGTTTGCTCTAGTGTTCGTTTGGCACGAGTCGTCAATATTTCATGTTTTTCTTTTTCTTCCTCTTTTTTTAAAGCGTGTAAAGGGCCGTCTTGATTTCCAGGTCTTGTGTTAGTTTCTTGACCTCTTTCTGGAGCTTTGTCCTAGCCCCTCTGCCGGTGTGTGTCCTGACACGCAGGTGGCAGTCCGGGAGGCTGCCGGCTCTCCCTCCCGCCTGCTTGGACTCTCCCCTGGGTCTCCTACCACAGCCTCTGACTCGTGTGTGTGTGTGTGTGTGTGTGTGTGTGTGTGTGTGTGTGTGCGTGATTTCCCAGCAGAATGGAAAACACCCTGGGACAGCAGTTTCGTCTCATTTGCTGCCCTGCTCCCACACCTACCGAAGTGCTAAGCATGCAGCACGCCCTAGCGGGGCTGCTGCATCAATGACTGGCCGTCCTGCCCAAGAGCAGGTTTTAAAAAAATTTTTTTTTTTTCAACGTTTATTTATTTTTGGGACAGAGAGAGACAGAGCATGAACGGGGGAGGGGCAGAGAGAGGGAGACACAGAATTGGAAACAGGCTCCAGGCTCCGAGCCATCAGCCCAGAGCCCGACCGACGCGGGGCTCGAACTCACGGACCGCGAGATCGCGACCTGGCTGAAGTCGGACGCTTAACCGACTGCGCCACCCAGGCGCCCCCAAGAGCAGGTTTTAAACCCCCACGTCGTGAGCCCATCCGAGGAGCAGAAGCTGAGCCACCATTGGTTAATGTGGTCACCTGAGCTCCTACTCGTGGGCGTCCTTCCCCTGCGTGGGAATGCCATGAGCCGGCAGGGCAGCCGGTGGCTCTTGACCTGGGCTGGCCGGAAGCACCTTGAGGGCACCCGCGAGCACCATTGCCCGGTGTCCGGCCCTGTGAACCACAGCCCTGGGGCTACAATTTGGGCACCTGGGTGAACATCCTGAGTGGTGTTGTAGGGTTTCGTCCCAAAACGTGGACTCCCGGACGGCAGCTGCCTGAAGGACTCCATGCCATCAGTTTCCGTGGTGTTGCAGGCAGGTTGCTTATTTGCCCTAATGAGGTTTTGATTACTCTCCATTTGTCTCTTTCACCAGCTTTATATTAAAAAGACTTTTTATTTGGACGCTTTGTACTTTCTACAGTTCTGAGTTTTGCCTCAAACCTAACTCTGTGTGCAGATAAGAGTAGGAGACTAACAGAGGCCGGGTGGGGGATGGGGAAGGGCCCGGGGAGCCTGGTGCATGGCCACTGCCTTCCTTGTGTCTTTGGTTGGCTCCCGGCCGCTTTTCTGCACTCCTGTGGCCCTGCCTGTTGAGTGGGGGTGGGGCCCGGGTGCTCTGAGGCCACTGCCAGCCAGTTGGCACTGCCACCTGCCGACCTCTGTTCTGAGCTCACCTGGTGCACAGCAATCCGGGGCAGCTGCCCCGCATCCCACTGGTAGGGCACCAGGGTTCAGGAAGGTTCAGTCCAGCACACGATAGTGCATAGCCCATCGGTAGTGGGGTAAGACCTTGAGCTCGGCGGCTTGACTCCCACATCCTTGCAGGGCTTCCTGTTCACAGCGTGAATGAAACTCAAGTCTTGTGTACGAATAAAACACTCTGTCAGTGAGTGCTGTGCGCTTTGTTCGGATGCTCACTCAGCCCTGCCACACACAGCTCTGTGCCTGGCGTCAGGGCTGTGGTGGGCCCTGAAGCCTCAGGCCTGAACACACGGCCCCAGCATGTCTGTGAGCGCAGCCTTCCGCCCCCACGGTGGAGGCGAGGAAGCTGTTCTGAAGGACGTAGCTCTGGGCACAGGGGCCGGCAGCTGCTGTGGGGCCGCGGACCTGAACCCAGGGCTTGTTTTAAGTTCTCCCTCCCACCATTGCACATTTCATTTATTGATGTCATAAAAATGTTATGAGCCCCCAGGAGACCAGGCACGTGGTGTGACAAAATCCAGTTAGTCCTTGCCCTCCAGGAGCTCCGGGCCCGGGCGGAAACCCCCACTGAGGACACGCGTTTCTTGGATGTTTGACGGATCGATCTGCTTCACTGGCTGCTTCCATAGGCAGCTGGGGTTGGGGGAGGGGGGTGCGGGTTCCTGTGTGTCCCCTGGGTCCTCCAGAATCTTGCGTAGAGCTGAGGAAGTGGTTCCCAGAATTCGGAACCCCAGAGACCTGCTGCCCAGCCTGCCCCCTCTCTTTTGCTTCCCTCCACACCACTTTCTGGGGGCGGACAGTTGGATTCCTCTTTCAAACCCGACGTGTGAACTGCCAGCTGGAGCGATGTGTGACCCCAGGAGACCCGCAGTACTCCAGAGGGGGGTCCTGAGACTTCTGACTCCCCCTTGATGACTTCTGCCCTTCAAAATGCAGTAGGGTGTATCAGAAAATATAAAGCAGATTCTGAACCTGTACTGATTGTGTAAATGTAATGTTTATGTAATTCTAATTTATGAGTCCTTTATAATGCATTTTGTCACTAACATAATCTGTGTTACACAGAACACCTCTTGTCGAGGTTTTTAAAATTTGAATACTTTTATTGAAATTGGTTCACATTTTTTTACTTGAAAACATATTTTAGCTTGCCATAACTAAGAGTATCCAAAAAAATCACGGGTTTGATGCTCTAATTATTTGTCTTAATATACTTTAAATACTTATTACATTTTGGGGGCAACAGCTTTATTGAGGTCTAGTTCACACACCATACAACCCACTCACGTAAAGTATATGGTTCATTAGTTTTTAGTATATTCATGGAATTCTACAACCACCACCCATAGTCAGATTAGAAGGCTTTCATCACCTCAGAAAGAAACCCTGCGCTTTTAGAGGTCACGGCTCACCCCCCTGTGTCCTCCCTGTCCCGTACCCCCAGCCCAGCTCTTGCTTTCCGTGTGGATCTGCCCATCCCGGGAATTTTATTTTTTAAAAATTTTTTTTTTCAACGTTTATTTATTTTTGGGACAGAGAGAGACAGAGCATGAATGGGGGAGGGGCAGAGAGAGAGGGAGACACAGAATCGGAAACAGGCTCCAGGCTCTGAGCCATCAGCCCAGAGCCCGACGCGGGGCTCGAACCCACGGACCGCGAGATCACGAGATCCCGCGAGATCGCGAGATCGTGACCTGGCTGAAGTCGGACGCTTAACCGACTGCGCCACCCAGGCGCCCCCATCCCGGGAATTTTATGTAAACAGAACCACACACGGTATGGCCTTTTGTGGCCGGCTTCTCTCATTTAGCATCATGTTCTCAGGGGCCAACCACATAGTAGCACGAGTCGGAGCTTCATTCTGCCTTTATGGCTGGATACTGTTCCCATCGTATGGATCGCCGTGTTTTGTTTGTCTGTTCGCAAGATGGTGGACATTTGTGTTGTTGCTGTCTTTTGGCCACCACGAATACCGTTACAAACGTCCATTTACAAGTTTTTGTGTGAACGTCTGTTTTCGTTTCTCTCGGGTCCTACCTAGGACTGAGATGGCTGAGTCACGGGGTAGCCTTACAGGTAACCATGCCGGAAGCTGCCAGATGGTTTCCAGAATGGTGGCACCTTTATTACGTTTTCAGGTTCTGTCTTTTATTATTAGATTCTGTCTTCTACTTTCATTCCTGATATTGGTCTTTATGTTTTCTTGTGTTTCTTTTTTTCTTAGTCAGTGTGACTAAAGATTCATTGATCATTTCAACAAAACGTTGATTTTTTTTTTAAATTTATTTTGGGGGGGAGGGGCAGAGAGAGAAGGAGAGAGAGAGAGAGAGAGAGAGAGAGAGAGAGAGAGAGAATCCTAAGCAGGTTGCATGCTGTCAGTGCAAAGCCCGACATGGGGCTCGAACCCACAAACCATGAGATCGTGACCTGAGCCGAAATCAAGAGTCAGACACTTGACCAACTGAGCCACCCAGGTGCCCCAAAATAATTGATTTTCTGTGTTTTTTCTGTTTTCAGCTTAATTAGTTTCTGCTTTTATTTTTATTGTCTTTTGCTTGCTTTGGGTTTAATATGCTCTTTCTCTAATTTCCTAAGGTGGGAAGTTAGATAGATGATTGATAGGAAGTTTTTCTTAAGATAAGCAGTTTCATGCTGTACGTTTCCCTCTAAGCATGCATCCCACAAATTTTGATATGTGGTATTTAATTTTCATTCAATTCAAAATATTTTCTAATTTTATTTTTACTTCCTCTTTGACCTGTGCGATATTTACAAGTATATTGTTTAGTTTCTGAACATGTAGAGATTTTCCAGATCTGTTTCTAGTATGAATGTTTAGTTTAATTGTGTTATAGTCAGAAAACATACTTGGTATGAATTCAGTCCTTTTATTTATGTATTTTTAAACTTTTTATTTACTTTGGGAGAGGGAGAGAAAGTGGGGAAGGGGCAGAGAGAGGGAGGGGGAGAGAGGGTTCCAAGCAGGCTCCACGCTGTCAACACAGTGCCTGACGCGGGCCTCGAACCCACGAACCATGAGATCGTGACCTGAGCTGAAGTCGGACGCTTAACCTACTGAGCTGCGCAGGCGCCCCTGAATTCAGTCCTTTTAAATTTGTTAAGGTTAGTTTTATGGCCCAGGATATGGTCTGTTTTGTTCAGCGCCTGCCCAGGAAGAATGTGTATTTTGCTGTTATCAGGTGGAGTGTTCTGTAAATGACAGTTTGGTCAAGTTAGTTGATGGTGTTGTTCGACAACTCCTTCTATCCTTGCTGGGTTTTTGTCTCTTTGTTGTTTCAATTATTGACAGAGGAGCGCTGAAGTCCCTAACCGTACTGTGGATTCGTGTATTTCTCCTTTTGGTTCTATCATTTTTCTTTTTTTCTTTCTCGTGCTTTGAAGCTGCCAGCAGTGCTCCACCGGGGGCCTGCTCTCAGGTCAGAGCTGTTAGGGAAAATAAGAAAAAGAGACAGAAAATGGCAGTTTGCCTCTGTGCCCGTCACTTCATGTTCTTACCCCTCTCCCAGTATCTGCTTTTGTTTACTTTGTCTTTAGGGAGTTGCTTTTTGCATTTTGTGCGGAGTTGTAGTTGTAATCAGTGGGGAAACACACTGGAGAGTGGGCTTACTCTCCCGCGTGGCCCCCGCATAGATTTTGAGCATATTTTTCTCTTGGCCTTGAATTTCCCCTCTTTCCCTGGCTGGGTGCCACCTGTCCTGCAACCACCACAGTGCCTCCTCTCCAGGAGCTTCTCTCGAACCCCAGTGGATTGGACGGCCCCTCCCTCCCTTGCTGTCATCCCCCGACTGGGACGTGAGCCATGTGAGAGCTGGGGGACATGACGGTCTTGTCCAGCGTGGCACCCCCAGACCTCCTGTGAGTTGGCACAGGGCCAGTGGCTCAGGCAGGATTTCTTGAGTAAGTTACTGTGAATCTGTGGCTGAACTCCACAGAGATTTGATGACTCTAGGAAGGTTTTTATGACCCAAATCAATGCCCTGACAAATAGGTCGGAGGGTACAAGGTGGTGTCGATGGCCATGGTGTTTTAAGCACATGGATCTCCTCTGTGCCCTGTCGGTGGACAGACTGTCCTGGCAGCCGCAGCCACGCCTGACTACCCTGAAGGAAGACCGCCCGGTGCTTGTTAGCGGGTCTGGCGCGCAGGCTGAGAAGGGAGGTAGGATGTGCTGAGAGGAGGAGGCCGCCGTGCGTCCCGTGATTAGGCTGTGCCGAGTGGTCCACTCATTATGTTGTGTTCAGAGAGGAAATGAAGGGTGGACGTCTCGTCTCACCCTCTGTGTGCCCTTGTTACATCAAACAAATTTCCCAGTGTTTAATTATAGTCTTTGATTTAAACCTTCTCTTTAAAAGGTCTGATTATCTGTCTCACCTCATTCATTTATTCATTGAACGTTAGCTGAGTACCTGCCACGCCTAGGACTTCTTAGTTTACAGGACTCGGAGAAGCTACAGGAAACACCTCGCGCCCGGCTGTCGGCCCCGCAATCCGCCCAGGTTTCTAGACCAAGCCAGAAACCTCAGTGGCAGCTTTAGGATTGCCCTCACCCCACCACGTCGATACCCTGCGCTTTCCTCTTCTGGGGCCAACATGTGAAGTTGTGCACGTTGTTCACCGTGCACGGCCTCCTGGCTGAGGGGGCGCTGGGGCTGGAATCCAGCCTAAGCTCTGCTGGCCAAGCCATGCCCTGGGCGTGGGGTGGTTTCCATCCAAGGGGTGTCTTTTTCTAATACGCACCAGGGTGCCCCATGGGCCAGGGGTGGCCCTGCCCCTTCCCCTCTGCTGCCCAGCCTGACGAAATCCACTCCCTCTCCGTCCCCACGGCCTCGCCCCAGGACTGCTCCTCACCCTGTCTCCTGGTGCCACCAGTGCCACTCACTGCCCCCCTCTTCTGTCTTCTACCCTGTAGCAGGTGGCATCTTCTGGAAATGCAGATCCGGGCACGTTCTCCTTCTACTTGGAGCTCTTGCTGACCCTACAGGGCAGGCCCAAGCCTCCCGCCCAGGTGCCGGTGGCTCTGCACAGCCCGGCCCGTCTCCCTCAGTAGCCTTGGTCCCAGCACCGGGCCTGCCCCAAGCCCTCCCCGCAGCCCCCAGCTCCCAGCACTGGCGTGGGAGTGGTGGTGGGGGAGGAGGACTTCACGCCTTCCCAGACCAGATGACTTGTTTGCTATGGATTGGTCTTAACTCTTAATAAAGAAAGTAGGTAAATTATTTCCGAAGAAGAAGGAGGAGAGGAATCTGTGAAGGAGCAATCAGGCAGAGACGTCGGGCAGAGAGCTGCGTCCTGAGCTGCGAGAGGCGGGGGAGGGGCCGTCCCAGCCGCCGGAGGGTCTGTGTGACCTGGAGACACAAGTGCACCCCCCCGCTCAAGAGCGGGAGGGGGCCTCATTCTCTAGACACTTGTTCGATTGCAAAAGCGACGTGCTCTTTGTAGCCTCCTTGGAAAATGGAAGACTGTTAACAGGGAAGGTAGCTCACTCGATTCCGACTCGGCCGCAGCCACCACTGACAGCTGGTCTCCTTTCTTCCAGTTTTTTTATGCGTGTATTTACATTTTTATGTAATTTTCTCCCAACCTAATATGATATCATTAGCGTTTTCTGCATTGTTGAAAAGTTTTTGGATGCTATAATTTTTAATAATTAGCCAGTATACTATAATGTATTTAACCAATCTTCCGTAATTGGGTATTTATCATATTTCCAGTGTTTCCTTTATTACAACCCTAAGGCATCTCTGTGTGTAAATCCCTAGATGCGGAATTGATCAAGGGGTATGCATGGTTTTAGGTCCTGGGTACCACTGCCCACTCCCTTCCAGGGAGGATTACCTGCTCACCCTAAGGCACCTAAGGTTGGTGCCTTAGTTTGCCTGTTTTTAGCATAAGTGAGGCCTAGGCATACTTACGTCCATCCTGGGGCAGAGCCAATGAGCCGACGCAGAGGGTTGGAAGGAGAAAGTGGGATGGCTGAGGGAGCAGGGCCTGCTAGAGGAGGGGCTGCTACCTCATGAGACAGAAGGAAGTGGGCTCGAGGGCCAGGACGGTGAGGCCTGCTCCTTTCTGGGGCCCCTGTCTGGGCTGTGGACCTGGTCTCAGGGGACACAGTCCATTGTGCTCTGGTTTGCCCTCCTCAGCCCTTGAGACCAGCCAGTCACCCGAGCCTCAGGCCTCAAATCAAGGGCCTACGTTCTCATGGACTACCATCACTGGGGAATGGGGTCCCCACTGGGGGGCAGGTGGGTGGTTCTGAGGGCAGACCAGGAGGGGCTTCTCAGAGAAGGTGGCTTTCCTTATAGGAAGAGATTGCTGGGCCCCAGGTGTCAGATAGCTGTCAGTACAGAGCTCTCTCATCCACTCCCACTAAGTGCAGCTATTTGGTTTGTGGGCCACAGGGACTTTGCACAGTAGGGTGAAGCAGAGTGTGTGGCCCTGTTAACAACACAGGCAGGCAGCAGGGATGCCTGTCCCTAGGTGAGAGCTAAGGGCAAGTAGTGGCCTGCCCAGAGTACCCCAGTGGCAGGTCCTGGGCTCTGGCTCTGGGCCCAGTGCTCTCCCCCTCCCCCTCCCCCTAGTGCTGCCCAGGCCCTGGCTCTGCCCAGAGGATCCCTGAGACTCGTCTGCCGTCCTCTGGGCAGATGCCACGGCTCTGGGCTTCCCCCTCACCATTTCTGTGTTCACTGAGGGTCCTGATCAGATGGGTCAGCTCCTGCTGGTCTCCAAGTATGCTCATGGGTGTGGGGACCCAGAAGGTGCCAGCAGAGAGCGGGTGGCTTGCTCACTCTCCTGTCTACCCTGCTCTGGTTCTGTGTGTTCCCAGGCCTGCCTGCGCCCAAGAGGAGGCCCTGCCCTTCCCCTCCTCCTCCTCTCGTGCCAGGGACTGGCTGCCTGGGAGGTAGGTCAGCTCATCTCTTCTACTCCTTCCAGAGGCCTGTCTGGGTGAGGACCATCCTGGCCTTGGAGGGTGAGAAGAGGGGGAGAGGTGATGGTCAGATGGAGGTGTGTTGGGCACGGGGCATTCTCTGTAACCCAGCCCCAGGCCAGTGTGCTGCGAAGTGGCCTCTGTTGGTTCCCATGACTCGTCAGAGATGTAGACCCCCTCCCCTCAGTCCCCTGGTTAGGGTCGCCAGGGCATGATCTGGTGTTAGAGGCTAGACGGGGGATCTCCACACCGTCCATCACTTGTCCAGAGTAGGCCTGAGCCTCTCTGCACTGCCCCTCCTTGCCTTTTTTTTTCCTAAATATTTATTTTTGAGAGAGAGCGAGAGCGAGAGAGCAAGCAAGCAGGGGAGGGGCAGAAAGAAAGGGAGACACGAAATCTGAAGCAGGCTCCAGGCTCCGAGCTGTCAGTGCAGAGCCCAACACGGGGCTCAAACTCGTGAACCGCGAGATCGTGACCTGAGCCAAAGCTGGAGGCTTAACTGACTGAGCCACCCACGCACCACCCTCCCTTGCTTCTTGAGTGTTGGGGATGTCTGGAGGAGGTGCTCATAGGCCATGGGCCCAGGGGCCCAGACTCTGTAGGGCTGGGCTACCCTTGGTGGTGGCTGCATCGTTAGAACCCGATTTAATTCTTGGCTCCATTGTAAAGTGAGGAAAACCAATTTTTCACTTGAGAGGATCAGCAACGTGGATACATATGTAATTGTCTCTTTCTGCTTTTCTTCCTTTCCCGGGTGTTCTGTATCCGTAATTTAAAATTTCACAGTCTCCAATGTGACGGCTTCTCTGTGGGTATGTTCAGATCCGTTTCGGATTCAGCAAACACTAATTGAGCAGCTACTCTCTGCCTCTGGCGGGGCAGCCTGTGGTTGTGCGGTAGGGAGGGGCCAGGCCCCCGTGTGGCCGGCAGATGGGGTGTCGTGCTGGCCCTGCCCCCACTCAGCTGTGTGATCACGAGGAGGCCGCTTTACTTCTCTGAGCCTGGGTGTCTTTGTCAGCACGTCAGGGCCGCTAATCCCAAACCCCTTGTCGTGCGGACGAAGTGAGGTCACGTGTCAAGCACCTGGTAAGCTGCATGGCGCGCAGTATGTGTTCACTTAATGGTCAGATGATGACCAGCACAGGGCTGTGCCCCCCATGAGGCGGTGAGAGCTGGCGTTCACGAGCTGTGTTTGGCGGTGCTGAAGGCCGAGTGGGGGCCGCCCCTGCCCTAGCCCGGCAGTGCGCGTGACCGCAGCGTGGCGTGGCTGTGCTTTTGGCCGAGGATGTTCTAGCCCAGTGTGGGAACACGGGTCCTCTCAGGCTGGTCGGAGACTCCTCAGATATACATTCCCCTTCGTCTTTGATTAATTTTTAAAAGAGAGAAATGAATTAATTATTGCCTCATGAGTACGGGTGCTCAGAGCGTGGGGGAAGGACTGAAAGCAGGACCTTGGGAGTTGCCGTGGTGGGAACCCCAGCCCCGGGTGCCCTAGCAGCTGTCCCAGGGGCTGCCTGTGATTCCCCAAAAACCTGGCCAGCAGACACCCCCAGAGACAGTGGACCTGTCCAGGGGTGGTCGGTGGGGCTCCTGGAGAGGAAGACACAGTGGCTGCTTCTCTCCAGGTGTCCCCTTCAGAGCACCCTCCCCCCAGGCCTGAGGCCCAGGAGCTGCCTCCCCCTAACCTGCCCAGCGATTCGGGCTGCGCTGTGGGGTCACACCTAGGAAGGCTGCCCGTGGGTATGTGTTCCGCCTCAGCTTGGACCCAGTAAAGTGCCTCAGGCAGGACCTCCAGGTAGTTCTAGGAGTTTCAGGGAGAGGCCCCCCTTGCCCCGCTGGTCCTCGCCCTCGCCCTCCCGCACAGCTTTGAACAGATGGTGCCTTCCTCCTCTCCGAGTTTTCTGAAGGTCGGTCTCACAGACCTCCCCTCCACCCTTCACCCACTACTTTGGGGATAAGGCCTGATGGCCTTTGTGAGTCCCCTGCATGTGGTGCTGTCATGATCTGGGCCTCAGTTTCCCCATCAGTCAGGAAGGGGCTGAGCTTTGTGATGCGGTCTGTATGGAGCCCCCCTCCCCACCCTGCCCCCTAGCCAGGGTTTACCTGGGAAAGGCTCGGCTGAGGCCCCACGTGGTGAGTGTCAGCTCCCTCTCTTGGGGTCGGGGGGGGGGGGTGGTGCCAGCGGCCTGGAGACAACTCACTGCTCCTCACCTGCTGACTCCCGTCAGTGTCCTCAAGCTGCTTGGTTTAGATTGAGTTCAGGGGATCCTTCAGACACCTACTGAATACCTGCTGGGTGGCAAGGGGCCATGGGATTCAGGAGATGAGGCTTATCCCTGCCCTGAGCCCTGAGGAGGAGACAGACACTCTTGGGCACTTAGGATGTGGTGTGATGAGGGCTGCTGTGCAGGGTTGATGAAAGGCCCTGAGAAGGAGCTCATGCATCTCCTTGGGAGGCTTGGTTGGCAGAAGGTTTTAAAGGATACATAGGAGGGGCGCCTGGGTGGCTCATTCGGTTAAGCGGCCGACTATGGCTCAGGTCACGATCTCGCAGTCCGTGAGTTCAAGCCCCGCGTCGGGCTCTGTGCTGACAGCTCAGAGCCTGGAGCCTCCTTCAGATTCTGTGCCTCTCTCTCTCTCTCTGACCCTCCCCCATTCATGCTCTGTCTCTCTCTGTCTCAAAAATAAATAAACGTTAAAAAAAAATTAAAAAAAAAAATAAAGGATACATAGGAGCTTTCTAGACAGTAAAATCAACGTAGGGCATTTTAGGCGTAAAGAATACGCAAAGGCATGAAAGGGCTTGACAGATGAGCGAACGGTAAGGAGTCGGTGTGGCTGAAGGTGTGTGAATGAGAGAGTATGAGAGAGAGAGAGTGAGCGCATGGCAGTAGAGGGATAGGAAACAAGGTTAGCCTGTCAATGCAGGGCTTTCATCCTGGCCATTTCCTTTTTTCTCTCCTCTCCTCTCCTCTCCTCTCCTCTCCTCTCCTCTCCTCTATTCTTCTCTTTTCTTTTTTTTTAATGTTTTATTTATTTTTGAGAGAGACAGAGAGAGACAGAGAGAGAGCATGAGCGGGGAGGGGCAGAGAGAGAGGGAGACACAGAATCGGAAGCGGGCTCCAGGCTCCGAGCTGTCAGCACAGAGCCCGACGTGGGGCCGGAACTCACAAACCGTGAGATCACGACCTGAGCCAAAGTCAGGCACTCAACCGACTGAGCTACCCAGGTGCCCTAATCCTGGCCATTTTCAGGTCGTGGCCCAGACCTGAACACCCCAAGGGAGGCGCTAGAGACAGGGAGCCCTTCCCAGCCATGCAGTTGCCTAGTCCTCCCGATGCTGCCTTCCAGGAAGGCTTGGAGCCTAGGCTGGCCCTCTGGGAGCTTGAGCCAGCTCATGAGTCATCCCTAAGTGTAACAGGGAAAGGTGTCCTCCCTCAGCGCATGCTTATTAAAGCACGCCATCTTTAAGCCTCATTAAGGCGTGTTAAATGCTAATGAATTTAGAGAGGGGCATCTTGGGGCCTCTGTTTCCTTGGAAACGTTTGAGAGCAGGTGCTTCATAATGAGCTGTACCTATTTTAAAAGTGAGCCATGAGGCCTGCTTTGATAGGCTGGATCTCAGATGCTGATGGGTAAGTGTGAACAAAGCCTGTGGAGGCCAGTGGAGACGCTTTGTGCTCTCTGAAATATCATTCTCTGGTGGTTTCTATAGAAACCACTGGCACCTAGGTAGGAGAATTGCCAAGCTCCAGAGTCTCATTACCCAACGCGTTGCCTCCAGCCTGGACAACTCAGCCCGAGCCTCTGAAGACCACTGGGGTCCTGTTAGCAGCGTGGGACAGGGTTCTGGACAGAACAGGACAGATGTGTGTTGCTGTAGCCGTAATTCAACTTTAATTGTGTCTGTTCCATACCTACCGCTTGATTTCAGCAGGTCCCCACCCTGCGTACTTCAGGCCTGGCTGGCTCTAATAAGAGCTACTTTTAGTGGAGCTCTCTCCTCCCCACAGAGCACTGTAAAAGGACCTTGTATTACTGAAACATTTAAATATATACCAAAGTGGAGAGACTCTTGATGAATCTCCATGCAACCAGCACCCTGTTTCAATAATTATACATTTACAGCCAAGCTTTAATCTATAATCATACCCATTTTCCCAGCAGTCTCTTCCCTCCAGCCCTCACTGCTGGGTAATTTTGAAGCATATCCCAGAAACGCTATCATTTCATTTGTGCATACTTTTGTTTAAGAGGTAAAGACTTCAAAAGAAGTATTATAATAGCATTGTCCCCTCCAACAATTTAGCAGTAATCCCTTAATATAGGCAAATATCCAATCCATATTCAGATTTCCTTGATTGCCTCATAATTGTAAACATTTTGACACAGTCGCATTGTTTAAATCCGGATCTGAACGTTTGGTTGATAAAGCTCTCAAGTCTTGTTTAATGTAGGAGTTTCCTTTTCTGTTTTCCTTGTAACTTATTTACAGGGGAGGAAGTTGGTTGGTTGTCCCTTTTCCTTATTGCATCCCCTGTGGTGTCATTTATCACATTCCTCTGTTCCCTGTATGTCTCACAAACTGATGGTTACCGTTGCAGCAGTGCAACTTGCATGGTGATGTACACAGGGTAATCGCGGTGCTTCTGCTCTGCTTTTAGTCTGAATCAGTGGGGCTGGAGTAGGGCCAGAGAAGAGACATTTCTAACAAACTCCCAGGTCTATTAGATGGTGCTGGTCCAGGGCTTGCTTTTTTTTTTTTTTTTTTTTTCTTAAAGCAAGGATCTAGACAGAGACTTGATAACATTCAGGGATGTTTTCCTTTTTTTCAGGCATATTTGATCAGGGGCACTTGGATGGCTCAGTCAGTTAAGCATCCAACTCCGGCTCAGGTCATGATCTCGTGGTCCGTGAGTTCGAGCCCCAAGTGGGGCTCTGTGCTGACAGCTCGGAGCCTGGAGCCCGCTTCGGATTCTGTGTCTCCCTCTCTCTCTGTCCCTCCTCTGCTTGCACTCTGTCTCTGTCTGTCTCTCAAAAGTAAATAAACATTAAAAAAAATCTTAAAAAAAATTTTGATCAGATTCAGTTAAATTCTTTTTGGCAAGAACAGTTCGTAGGTAGTGGTGCCTACTTCCATCAGGAGGTACTTAATGTCTGGTTGAACCACTTAGAGTGACGCTGTGATTAGTCAGGGGGCTCAGGTGTTGTGGGCCTGGTGCCTCCATTAGTAAGTCCCATTAGCTTTTCCCTGATGGTCCTAGTGGTTACTAACGGTCATTGCATTGATGTATGCATTCATTAGAGGTTGCAAAATACTGGACTACTTCTCTAAGGAAAGCTTTACTCCTAAACTCAGTTACCCTGAGGACAGGAAAGGCAGGAGGAAGGCTATCTTTTCCTTTATTTTGTAAGTTTCCAAAATAATGAGTTTTCCATAGCATTCCGCAGAGTTTTCCATAGCATTCCATAGCATTTCGTTTGTTGTGCTTTTTTTTTTTTAAGTGTCATTATGAACTCATGGATTTGTAACATATTTGGTATGTTTCAATCAGTTGTGTTTATCTTTCCAGTACTTGCCCTATATTTGGTGAGTGTATCTTCCCCCCCCCACTCCTTCCCCCTGACTCTTGTGTCTTTTTTTTTTTTCTAAATCAACTTTCCTGAAGTATCACTGACATATAATTAACTGCCATGCATTAGAGTGCACAATTCTATTAGTTTTGACGGATGTATACATCCATGGTGCCACCACCACAGTCAAGATATTGAATATTTCTGTCACCCGGAAGTTCTCTCCTGCCCCTTGGCAGTAAATCCCTCCCTGGACTTGATCCCCACTTTCTGTCACTGAAGAGCAATTTGCATTTTTCTGGATTTTTATATAAATGGAATCCTACAGCAGGAACTCTGTTGAGACTGGCTTCCTTCAGTTAGCATGGCCATCCATATGGTTGTATGTGTCAGTAGTCCTTTTTATTGCCAAGTAGTATTCTCTAATATGGATTTATCCGTTTGTTTATCCGTTAACTGCTCATGGACAGTTTGGGTTGTCTCCAGTTTGGGGCTGTTAATAAACGAAGCTGCTGGGGCGCCTGGGTGGCGCAGTCGGTTAAGCGTCCGACTTCAGCCAGGTCACGATCTCGCGGTCTGTGAGTTCGAGCCCCGCGTCGGGCTCTGGGCTGATGGCTCGGAGCCTGGAGCCTGTTTCCGATTCTGTGTCTCCCTCTCTCTCTGCCCCTCCCCGGTTCATGCTCTGTCTCTCTCTGTCCCAAAAAAAAAAAAAAAAAAAAACATTGAAAAAATAAACGAAGCTGCTGATAATCCTTGACCAAGTATTTGTGTGGATATATATCTTCATTTCTCTTGGTAAATAGTATAACTGCTAAGTGGTGCGCTGTGTGGATGTGTAAACTTACAGTAAATTGGCAAACTGTTTGCTCTTAGCAGTGTAGGAGAGCTTCACTCGCTACCCTGTCAGTCGTTCCCGGCGTGCATGGCGTCTGGTTGTGGGTTTAACTTTACTTCCCTGATGACCAGTGATGTTGAGCATCTTTTTGTGGCTTTGAATATTGAAGATCTTCTTTTGTGAAGGGTCTGTTCAAATCATTCGCCCACTTAATGATGATGATGATGAAGGAAAAGGAAAAGAAGTAGTAGTTTTAGGTCTTTGTACATTCTGGGATGATTTTCTCTCCTTCCATAGTTTTCTGTGTTCTATCTAAGAAATTTTTGCCTACTCTAAGGTTGCAAAATTTCTCTCCTACTAACTCCAAAAGTTTCACACTTTCAGGGCACCTGGCTGGCTCAGTTGGTGGAGTGTGTGACTCTTGATCTCTGGGTCATGAGTTCGAGTCCCACGTTGGGTGTAGAGATTGCTTAAAAAATAAATAAAAATTTCACACTTTGCTTGTACTTTTAGGTCTGTGGTCCCTTTTAAGTTCATTTAAGTTCATTGTTGTATGTGGTATGAGGTAACGTTTTTTCCGGTATTATTGTGATGTGGACTACGATGTTTTAGCACAATTTGTTGAAAAGACATTCCTTTCCAATTAGACTATTTTTGGACCTTTGACTGATAATCAGCTGGCCATGTAAGTTCGGCTATCTTTCTGGGTTCTCAGTTCTGCCCCACTGATTGCTGTCTCTGTCCTTTTACCATGACCACATTCTCTTGCTCACTGTAGCTTTATAGCAGTGTTGGGATTTTGGAAGTGCAAGCCCTCCAACTTTTTGTTTTCCAGAATCGTTCTGGCCCTTCTAGGTTCTTTATATTCCCATTTCAATTTTGCAAGTTGCTACAAAAAAAAAAAGAAAGAAAGAAAAAGAAAAGGCCTGCTGGTATGTTGATTAGGATTGTGTCCCAATTTTTAGATCAGTTTTGGGAAAATTGACATCTTAACAATATTGAGTCCTCTGATCCGTGAGCGTAGTGTCTCTCTGTTTATTTAGGTCTTCGTTATTTTCTCTGAGCCGTGTTCTGTAGTTTCCAGTGTTTAGATGTTGCACATACCATATTAAATTTCTTCCTCAGTATTTCATAGCTTTGAATACTGTTGTGAATGGAATTTTACTTTAAATTTCATTTTTCAATTGTTTATTGCTCTTTTTTAATGTTTATTTTTGAGAAAGACCAAAAGTGTGAGTGGGGGAGGGGGAGAGAGGGGGACAGAGGATCTGAAGTGGGCTCCACACTGACAACAGCAAGCCCAGTGTGGGGCTTGAACCCATGAACTGTGAAATCATGACCTGAGCTGAAGTTGGACACTCAACCCACTGAGCCACCAGGCGCCCTCAATTGTTTATTGCTAACGTATAAAAATACTATTAACTTTCTTAACCTTATATCCTGTGAATTTGCTGAATTCACATCTTAGTCCTCATAGCTTCTTCATAGATTACTTAGAAATTTCCACATACATGATCACATTATCTGTGAGTAATACAGCTTTACAGTTTCCTTCCAGTGTGTATGCACTCCCTCCCTCCCTCCCTCCCTCCCTCCCTCCTTCCTTCCTTCCTTCTTTTCTTTTCTTTTCTTTCTTTCTTTCTTTCTTTCTTTCTTTTCTTTCTTTCTTTCTTTCTTTCTTTCTTTCTTTCTTTCTTTCTTTCTTTCTTTCTTTCTTTCCTCTGTCCTTCCCTCCCTCTCTCTCTTTTCCCTTCCTTTCTTTTCTTTCTTTCTCTTTCTCTTTCTCTTCTCTTCTCTTCTTTCCTATACTGCAATTACTAGCACCTCCATTACAACGCTGAATAAAAGTGGTGAGAGTGATCATCCTCGTCTTGTTCTTGACCTTATGGGGAAAGCATAAGGTCCTTTTGCCATTAGGAATGATGTCAGAGGTTTGGGGTAGAGATCCTAAGTCAGTTTAAATGAGTTACCTTCTAGTCTTAGTTTTCTGAAGGTTTTTATCGTATAGTAATGTTGAACTTTGTCAAGTGATTTTGTCGTATCTGTATTTTTGCCTATATTCATTTAATGTGGTGAATTGCCCACGAACCGTGAGATCATGACCTGAGCTGAAGTCAGACGCTTAACCGACTGAGCCATCCAGGGACCCCTGAATTACATTGCTTTTTAAAAGAAATGCATGAGGGGCGCCTGGGTGGCGCAGTCGGTTAAGCGTCCGACTTCAGCCAGGTCACGATCTCGCGGTCCGTGAGTTCGAGCCCCGCGTCGGGCTCCGGGCTGATGGCTCGGAGCCTGGAGCCTGTTTCCGATTCTGTGTCTCCCTCTCTCTCTGCCCCTCCCCGGTTCATGCTCTGTCTCTCTCTGTCCCAAAAATAAATAAGTGTTGAAAAAAAAATTAAAAAAAAAAAAAAGAAATGCATGAACCTGCATTTCTGGGATAAACCCTACTTGGTCATGATGTTTTTTTTTTTTTTTTTAAATATATGGTTAATTCTAGTTGCTAATAATTTGTTAAGGATTTTGTATCTATGTTCATGAGAATTACTGGCTTATACTATTTTCTTGTGTTGTCTGTCTTGTTTTGATGTGAGATTAATATTGGCCTCAAAAAAATGAGTGGAGAAATCTTCTGTCGTCATGTACTTCCTGAATGTCTATGTAGGAGTGGTGTTATTTCTTCCCTAATGTTTGATGGAATTCACCAGTGAAGACATCTGGACCCAGGGTTTTCTTTGTTGGAAGATTTTGAATTACAGAAAAACATTAAATGTATATGTAGGGCTATTCAGGTATTCTGTTTCTTCTTCAGTCACTTTTGGAACTTTTTTCTTTCAAGAAATTTGCCCATTTCATCTAAGTTATCAAATGTGCTGGCCTCAAATTGATCTTAGCATTATTTCATTATTTATTTATTTATTTACTTATTCATTTATGTATTTATGTATTTATTTAGTTTCATTTGTCTTTCTTTTTTCCTTTCTTTCTCTTTCTTTCTTTATCTCTGTCCCCCTCTCCCTCTTTCTTTCCTTTTCTTTCTTTCTTTCTTTCTCTTCCTTCCTTCTTCCTTCCCTCCCTCTTCCTTTCCTTTCCTTTCCTTTCCTTTCCTTTTCTTTTCTTTTCTTTTCTTTTTTTCTTTTCTTTTCTTTTCTTTTCTTTTCTTTTCTTTTCTTTTCTTTTCTTTTCTTTATTATTGTTTTTCTTTCCTGTCGATCTGGCTACCAATCTGGTACCATTAATTCAGTTTGAAGAACTTACTTTAACATTTCTTGAAGTACAGATTTCCGAGTGGTGAATTATTTCAGTTTTTGTTTATCAAAAAAGTCTTTATTTTGCCTTCAGTTTTTCCATGTGAGCCCTTTTTGAAAATGCCTTTTTGGAAGTATAATAGACATACATTTAAACTGCATATTTGAAGTATGCACCATGATAAGTTTTGATATATGTATACATCCATAGAACCATCACTGTAGTCAAATGAAGTAATACATCCATCATCTTCAGACGTCTTTGTGCTCCTTTGTAATTTCTTTTCCTGTCCCTCCATTACGTATCTTTTGGCAACCACTGGTCTAGAATTTTTGTGTAAATGTAGTCATACGGTGTGTACTCTTTTTTGTGTGGCTTTTTCCCCCATTCAGCGTAATTATTTTGAGATTGATCCATGTTACTGTGTGTCCAAATATTGGTTTATTCCATCCTATTGATAAGTAGGACTCCACAGTAAGGACATACCACCGTTTATCTGTTTATTGTTGATGGATGTTGCGTTGCTTCCCGCTTTGGGTTGTTACAAATGAAGTTACGATGAACATTCATGTACACGCCTTTTTGTGAACACACGTCATCGTTTCTTTGCGGCGATGGACTACATTGTGTCCCCACCCCTTCACATGTTGAAGCCCTAACCCCTAATATGACTGTATAGGGCCTTTACAGAGATAATTAAGGTTAAATGAGGTCATAAAGGTCAGGCCCTAATCCAGTAGGACTGGTGTCCTTAAGAGAAAAGGAAGTGACATCAGAGCTTCCTCTGGGCTGCACAGAGTAAAGGCCACATGGGGACCCAGCAAGAAGTAAGAGTCTTCATTCCAAGGAGAGAGGCTTTGCCAGAAACCAACCGTGCTGACACCTTGCTCTTTGACTTCCAGCCTCCACAACTGTGAGATAACAGATGTCTGTTGTTTAAGCCACCCAGCTGCTGGGACTTTTTTATGGCAGCCTGAGCAGACTACGACATTGGGTAAATAGCTGGGGTTGGAATGACTGGGTCATATGCCGGTGTACGTTTACCTTTTAAAGAAACTTCCAGTTTTCCACATGGTTGCCCTATTTTACACTCCTGTGAACCTTGTGTGAAGGTCTCATTGCACTGCACCGTAGCCAACACTTGCTATGATCAACCTTTTAAACTTTAGCCATTCTGAAGTGAGTGTAGGGCATCCCACCGTGGTTTTGATTTGCATTTCCCAAACGATTAATGATGTTCAGCATCTTTTCATGAAGTTCTTTGCCATCTGTATACATAGATTTTTTGGATGAAATGTCCAGATTTTTTGCCCATTTTTTGGAAGAGCAGATTTTAAAATTTTTGATAGTTTAATTTCTCAGTGTTTTTCTTTTCTGATCATGCTGTTGGTGTCATAGCTAAGCAAACTTTACCTAATCTAAGGTCACAAAGATTTGCTTCTGCATTTACTTTTGGAGTTTGTGGGCTTTGGGGCTTTATATTAGTCTGTGGTCCATTTCATATTAGTTTTTGTACATGGTACGAGGTATGGATGGAAATTCATTTTCTCGCATGTGGATATTCAGTGTTCCTGCAACATTTGTTGAAAACAATACCCATGCCTTTATAACTGTGGAAAAATAGTTGACTAAATATGTGTAGATCTATTTTTGTAATGTCTCTTCTCTTCCGTTTCTTTCTTTGTCTATCCTTACACCAGTACCCCATTGTTTTCTTATTTTAATCCTTCTCATTATTTTCATTGTAATCTGATGAGTTTTGAAATCAGGTAGTATAAGTCTTCCCATTTTTTTTTTCTTTTTCAAAGTTGTTTTGACAGGTCTAGGTTCTTTGCATTTACATTTCGATTTTACAATCACTTTGTCAATTTTCTACCAGAAAAAGGCCTGCTTGAACTTTGAACGATATTGTATTTGATCTACCGATCAATGTTGGAGGAGAGTTGAATTCTTAACAGTTTTGAGTCTTTCAGTCTATGAGCATAGAATACTTCTCTGTTTATTTAAATCTAATTTAATTCTCTCACTAATGTCTTGTGGTTTTCACTGTATAGCTCTTCCACATTGTTATTAGATTTATCCCCAAGTATTTATATTTTTATGCTTTTGTAAGCAGTATTTTAAAATTCCAGTTTCTGGCCTGCCTGGATGGTTCAGTTGGTTAAGTGTCTGACTTTGGCTCAGGTCACGATCTCACGGTTTGTGAGTTTGAGCCCTACATTGAGCTCTGATGTCAGCATAGAGCCCACTTTGGATCCTCTGTCCCCCTCTCTCTGGCCCTTCCCTTCTCTCTCTCTCTCTCTCTCTCTCTTTCAAAATAAATAAACTTCAAAAAGTTAATAAAATTTCAGTTTCTGATTGTATGTTGTTAGTATATAGAAATATACTGATACTTGTGTATTCACCTTGAATTCTGTAACCCTAAGTCACTTATTAGTTCTAGTTGCTTCTTTGTAGATATTCTTGTATTTTCTGCAAAGATGATCATGTCATCAGTGAATAAAGGCAGCTTTAATTCTTCTTTTCCAATCTGGATGCCATTTCTTCCTCCCGCACTCCCTGCCTTGCCTTTCCTTCCTTCCGGCTTATTGTGTTGGCTTAAACCTCTAGATGTATGTTGACTAGAGGTGGTGGGGGTGGAAATCCTTGCCTTGTTCTCAGTATTAGAAGGGAAGCGTTCATTCTTGTTCACAGTTACATACGTTAGCCATGTGCTTTGTAGATGCCCCTATGAATTTGAGGACCTTCCCTTTTGTTCCTAGTTTGTTGAGAGTTGTTATTGTGAATGAGCGTTGGATTTTGTCCGTTGCTCTTCTCACATCTGTTGAAAGGATAATATGTTGTTCTTATGTACTCACTTAATATAGTGGATTTTCTCAATAGGGTTTTCAGATTTTAAAAATAACCTTGCATTCTTGGGATAAGTGCCCCTTGATCATGGTATATTATCCCCTTTATATAATTTGGGATTCTGTCAGCTAAAGTGTGTTCAGGATTTTCACATCTGTGTTCAAAGGGATACTGATCTGCACTTTTCTGGTATATCTTTGTCTTGTTTT
This sequence comes from Herpailurus yagouaroundi, assembly GCF_014898765.1. Lineage (NCBI taxonomy): Eukaryota > Metazoa > Chordata > Mammalia > Carnivora > Felidae > Herpailurus > Herpailurus yagouaroundi. The sequence continues at coordinate 72,026,935 of NW_024412396.1, forward strand.
GGTATCAGGGCAATGCTGGCCTCATAGAATGAATTGGGGACTGTCCCTTCTCCCCAGTTTCCTGGAAGAATTTGTTTAGAGTTGCTGTTTTTTCTTCTGTAACATTTGCTGGAATTGACTAGTGAAGTCGTCTGAGACTGAAATTTTCTTTTGGGGAAGATTTAAACCTCAAATAAGATTTGTCTAATAAATATAGGGTTATTCCAAGTGTTCTTCTTCTCTGAGTGACCTTCGGTAGTTTGTGGCCTTCAAGGAGATTTTTCTTTCACCGAGGTTATCTAATTTTTTGGCATAAATTTTTTCATCATACTTATGTTATTATATATAATGTGCAGTGACGTTACCTCAGTTCTCTCATTCCTGATATTGGTAATTGTGTTTTTTCTCATTCCCTCTGATCAGCTATCTGGAGGCTTATTAATTTTGTTGAGCTTTTCAAAGTTCCAGATTTTTGTTTCATTGATTTTTCTCTGTTTCTTTTTTCCTTTTAAAAAAAAACAATGATTTCTTTTATCTTAATTACTTCCTACTGCTTAAACCTTGGCTTTAGTTTTATCTTCTTTTTCTAGTTTCTTAAGGTGGAAGTTGAGGCTTTTATTTTTTCTCTAACACAGATGTTCAGTGCTAAAGGAGTCCCCCCTTGTCCACAGGGGGTACGTTCCAAGACCCCCAGCAGATGCCTGAAACCACAGGTAGTAGCGAACTCTGTATATAGTACATGCTGTATTTCCATGCCTATGATAAAGTTTCACTTATAAATTAGGCACAATAGTAGGTGGACAACAATAACTACTAATAAAATAGAACAATTATAACGACGTAATGTAACAGTAGAGTGAGTTACATGAACGTGGTCCTTCTCAAAATATCTTCTTCTCCTGTACCTAGCCTTTTTCTTGTGACAATGGGAGATGGTAAAATGCCTGTGCCATGAGATGAAGCCAAGTGAGTGATGTGCACACGGTGTTGTGGGAAGAGGCCACTGCCGACCTTCTGACAGTTCGTCAGAAGGAGGATCGTTTGCCTCCAGAGCGTGGTCGACCACGGGTGGCTGAAACTCTGGAAAGAAAAACCTCCGGCAAGGGCGGGGGCGGGTGGGGGTGGGGGGGGCTGTTAATTTCCCTCTGGGCTTTGCAGCCACATTAGACAACTGTTGCTGTATTGTGTTTTCATTTTTATTCAGTTAGAAATACTTGCTGATTACCTTTTTTATGTCTGCTTGGTCCATGGATCACATAGGAGTGTGCTATTCAGATGCAACATACTTGGGAGTTTTCCAGATATCTCTTATTGATTTTTCATTTAGCTCTGTTGTGGCACAGAACACACATCGTATGTTTGAATCCTTTTAAGTTTATTGAGACTTGTTTGACGTCCTAGAATGTGGTCTATCTTGGTAAATGTTCTGTGTGTAATTGAAAAGAATGTTTATTCTGCTGTTGTAGGGAGTAATGTTCTATACATCTCAATTAGACTGAGTTGGTAAATAGCATTATTCAAGGCTTCTATATCCTTTCTGATATTTCTGTCCATTTGTTCCCTTAGTTAAGAGCAGCTGGTTGAAATTTGTGACTAGAGGAGTGAATTTGTCTTATTTCCCTTTTTTTAAAAAAATTTTTTCTTAATGTTTATTTTTGAGAGAGACAGAGCGTGAGTGGGGGAGGGGCAGAGAGAGAGAGAGAGCCGAAATCCAGAGCAGCCTCTAGGCTCCGAACTCCGAGCTGTCAGCACAGAGCCTGACGTGAGGCTCAAACCCACGAACTGTGAGATCATGACCTGAGCCGAAGTCAGACACTTAACCAACTGAGCCACCCAGGTGCCCTGTCTTAGTTCCCTTTTTAAGTGCTATTTGTTTTCCTTCATTTATTTTGAGGGTCTGTTATTAGGTGAATAACTGTTGAGGATTGTTATGTTTTCCTGATGAATTGACTTTTTAATCATTACGAAAAGACTCTTTATCCCTGGTAATATTCTTTATTCTGAAGTCTACTCTGTCATTAACCTAGGCTTTCCTGGTTTACTTTGATTACTGCTACATGATACATCTTTTTCCATGTTTTCTACTTTTAACCTATGTGTGTCTTTATATTTCAAATGTGTTTCTTGGGGTGCCTGGGTGGCTCAGTAGGTTGAGTGTCCGACTTCAGCTCAGGTCATGATTTCACGGTTCACGGGTTCGAGCCCCGCGTGGGGTTCTGGGCTGACAGCTGGGAGCCTGGAGCCTGCTTCCGATTCTGTGTCTCCCTCTCTCTCTGCCCCTCCCCCACTCATGCTCTGTCTCTCTCTACCTCTCAAAGAAACGTAATAAAAAAATTTTTTTAATGTGTTTCTTGTAGGCAGCACTTTGGTTGGATCTTGATGTTTTAGTTTAATTCTGTATAATAATCTTTTCCTTCGAACTAGTGTATTTATCCTATTTTAATTAAATGCAATCATTGGTATGGTTGGGTTTAAATTTGCCATCTTGCCATTGTTTTTGTTACATCTATTCTCTTTTCTCCTTTTTTTGTTTTTGTTTTAACCCCCCTCTTTTCTCTTGGATTAATTTAGTGTTACTTTCATCTTATGTGTTTTGTTGCCTTTTTATTTAAAAAAATTTATTATTTTATTTTACTTTTTGAGAGAGAGAGAGAGAGAGAGAGAGAGAGAAAGAGTGTGGGGGAGGGGCAGAGAGAGAGGGAGAGAGAGAATCCCAAGCAGGCTCCACACTGTCAGCACAAAGCCGGATGCAGGGCTTGAACTCACAAACCATGAGATCATGACCTGAGCCGAAATCAAGAGTCAGACACCTAACTGACCGAGTCACCCAGGCACTGCTGTTGTTTTTGGCTTTTTTAGTCTTTGGATTTGTGTCGTGGTTTATTTTTAGTGGTTGCTTAGAGTTTATAGTCTACATCTTTGTCTTATCAGCCTGTGGTCAAGTATTGAATCTCTTTTTATATTGTATAAGCATTTCACAATATGCAGATTTCCAGTTTGTCCCTTCTTAATCTTTGTGCTATTGTTGGCAGACATTTTCTTTGTACATAAATTACAGTCCCCACAACACACTGTTATTATTTTTGTTGGAAACAGCAAATTATTTTGAAAATACTTTAATAATAGAAAAGTATGTCCTATTTCCCCCACATAGTTATTATTGCCATTGCTTCTCAATCTTTTATGTTGATTCCAGTCAGTGTAATTTTCTTCTTGCCTTAAGGACTTACAATTTTTGTTTTCAACGGTCACGCATATTTCAAGGAACTTAATGGGAGAAAAATGGTGTTTTGTATTTACCCAATCACATGCCGTTTCTTCCTTCATCCCTGGAGTTCTGACTTTTCCTCTGCTATTATTACTCTTTAGCCTAAAAACTGCCTTTAGCATTTGTTGTACATAGAGCAGGTCTGCTGACGATAGATCGACTTGGTTTTTCTTCCCCTGGGAAGGTCTCCATCCCACCTTCATTTCTGAGGATATTTCTGTGTCTGTAACAGCCTGGGCCGACACTCCTTGTCAGTGCTTTCACTGCGCCCACGGTCTTCTGGCCTCCATAGTTTCTGGCAAGAAGTCTGTCAGAACAGACACGGACTGCTGTCCCGTGATGCTTCATTTTTCTCCCCTGGGGGTTCCAAGGTTTGTCCTTTGAACTTTGCAGCAGTTTGATTGTGATGTGTGGGGCTTGATTTTCCTTGATTTTATCTCCTTTGTGGCTTGTGGAGCCTCTTGACTCTGAGTTTATGCCTTTTACCAAGTTTGGGCACTCTCAGTCAACAAGTGTATATATTTTCTCTGTTCTGCTGTCTTTCCCCTCTCCTTTAGGAACTCCCATGACAAAAATACTTAGGCTTTGATAGGTCCCTAAGGGTCTATACGTTTTTCCTTCGGATCGTATCATTTCCGTTGATCTGTCTTCGAGTTCACGGAGTCTTTCTCACTCCCGTTTTGTTATTGAGCTTATTCTTTGTTGTTGTTTTTTTCCAGTTCTAAAATTTCCATTTAAAACAATATGTAGTTTCTATTCTCTGTTGCCACCATCTATCCATTCATTTCAAGAGTGTTTGTGTTTATGTCATTGAGGATTATTATAATAGCCGTTAATTATATCTGATGATTCCAACATCTAGGTCACTTCAGGGCGATGTCTATCATTTCTCTTTTATAGTGCTTACTATTTACATTTTCCTAGTTCTTTATATGTCAAGTAATTTTGGAATATATCCCACGCATTTTCAATATTAGAAGATCCTGGACCCTATCACAGGCCTATGAGAATAGCAATTTGTCTTAACAGGCAACCAAGCCTGTTAGATTCAGTTTGCAGGTTCCTTCTCCCTTTTGTCGGGCGGTGGTTCTATTTTCTTTGCAGTATTCAAACTCTTTGTGATGCGGGGCCACTAACGGGTTGGTTTCAGACTTGGGCAGTGGGTATATGGTATTCTGCTTCCCAGAGCTTCGGCTGTGCTTCTGTGATTGGACTCCGTGAATGTATTGCTTAGGGATTGTCCCGGGGTGCATGTCAGTTCACACGAAGAACTAGAGGATTCTCAGCTCTGTCCTCTTGGAATCTCTCCCACGCGACGTGGCTTCCTGGGTCCTCCTTTCCTGGTCCTTCTGCCCAGAGAAATGACTTTGTCTCAGACTTAGTCTTCTGTCTTGTCACAGTATCTGTAACGGGGATCCCTTTCAAGACGAAGTACCCAGAGAAAATAGAGGAAAAAAGAAATGTGGATCTTCCTTACCGTTTTCATAATAAAGGCCCTTTCCCCAGCTCTTCTATTCAGATGCTTGCTCTCTAGGTTTTAGGTACTCGAACCGCACCCCCAGTGCACGGCAGAACTGCTGTTGGGCTGGCATTGGGTCAGCGCAGGAGAGCAAACAGACACATTGGAAAATGTCCCCCATAGTCTCTGGCTTACCAGGGCCCATTTTCTTGTTCCTTTGACCAGAACGACAGATTAATATCGGAGTTTTTGCTGTTTGTGCCCACCATGTAGTTACGTTTTTTTTCAGTAAGTCCACTAGTCAAAGTCAGGAGTGAAGAGACCGCAAACGAGCCACCCCCATCCCTACGCCCCACAAACCTAGGACCTTATTGATTTCCCTCCCCAGCCCACTTGCTGTTACTTACTCTCGAAAGCCTTCAGGTAGTTGCTTCTTGAACTTTGTCCGGAGCTTTTAGTTATAATTGGCGGGCGAGAGTAAGAGGCCATCGTGGGCTTACTCCGTTTTGGGTTAAAACTAGATTTCATCTTTAAATCCGGTCTGTTTTTCTCACTGGTATATTTTGAATGATTTCAGTTGCTATGTCTTCTAGTTCACTAATGGTTTTGCAGTGTCTCATTTGCTATTAACACCACCTAACGTATTTTTCATCTCAGACATTGTGCCTTTCAGGCCGACGTCCTCCACGTCTCTACTAACCGTGATCAGTCTTTCCTCCGTTATAGGTACCGGTGTGGTGCCGACATCTGTCATCTGTGTCACTTTTGCTTATCTGGGTTTGAAGACCATAATCTGAGTGATGTGGTTGCTCCTTGTTTCTAGGCCCTTTCTATGGACAGAGCTAGGAGATGTTTCTGTTATTAAGAAAAAGTACATCAGGGGCACCTGGCTGGCTCAGTTGGTAGAGCGTGCGACTCTTAATCTTAGGGCTGTGAGTTCAAACGCCATGTTGGGTGTACAGATTACGTAAACAAAATCTTCAAAAAGAAAGAAAAGGGAAAAAAAAAATATATCATTGTGTATACTGATTTTCCTAATTCAAATTTAGGATTATAGAATTTTTCTTTAACTTCTTTGGTTTTATATATTTTCTCTTTTTTATACTGGAAATTTTTATTTCTATCTGCATTTGCACAATTTTTTTGGTACATGTCAATGCTAGCTGTGCAGTGACTGAAGGCAGTTTAATATTTCTTGTGGTTCTTTTTGTCCATAATGTATGTCTAGCGTATGTCTAAATTACTGATTTTCCGTTCAGAATGTATATTCATCTAAGGATGTGCCATTAAATGACTATGCTTTTAATGTTTCCTAAAATAAATCCGATTTACGTGGTTAAGCTACCAGCTCAATACACGGTTAGTTTTATCAGCTTAATTTTGCTTTCACATTTTAGAGACTGCTTTCAGTTAATTTTGTTGCATAATTTTATAAAATATATACATGGCTCTAAGGAAGGGATTGGAAAGCTGGTGGGCCTGGTCTGGCCTGCTGCCATTTTTATACGGTCCTGGAGCTGAGAACCATTTCTGTGTTCTGAGATGGCTGTAACATACACATGTGGGTGCACATGCACGCACGCACACGCACACGGAAGAGAATGTAGCCGTGACTGTATGTGGCCCCAGACTGCAGAATAGTTACCGTCTGGCCCTTTCCAGAAGCCCTAAGAGTTCCACCTCTACTCCTGTCTCCACTATTCTGTTCTCTTCCTCTGTTCACTCATTTATTTAGTTCCTGGTTTATCTTCCTGCCGTTTTTAATGGATGTAAACACACACACACACACACACACACACACACACACACACACGTTCCCGTCGCCTCTTCCACTGACTTACGCGTGTGTTTTCCACCACCTGCCCTTCGCACCAGGCAGTATGCCTTGGAGGCCGCCCCGTAGCTAGGCAGGTGGACAGGCTGCACTGTCTCCAGCCCGTGGCATTCTGGAGTGTGGATGCGCCAAGGGTTACTCAGCTGATCCTCTGTGGCCGTACATTTGCGTCGTTTGTAGAAGTATTGCTGCTTTCAGCGGCGGCGTACTTACACCTTTGTGGGGTTTTGCCAGTGTACCTTTGGGACCGTTCCTACAAGTTGGTTTGCTGGGTCATGCACGTTGCTGAGAAACAAGGCATATGTTATTTTGCTCGACGTTGCCCCAGTTCTCTCCGCAGGGATTGTAGCGTTTTGTGTTTCTGTCAGCAGTGTGTGCAGTTAGCTCATGCCCCACAGCCACCTAATGGAGTGTGTTGTCAAACTGGGACTTTGGTAATTTGATAGGTAAGAAATGGTATCTCTGTGTGATTTGAATTTGCATGTCTCATTATGAGCAAGATCAAAGGACCAATTGCGTTTCCTTTTATATGAATTCTCTGTTCACTTTTCTTGCCTTTTTTTGTAGATGTGCTGGGTCTTTCTCATCTCTTTTGAGAACCTGTGTATTAGGGATAGTAACCTTTGCCTCTGAGACAAGTTGCAAATTTTCCTCCTGATTGTCTTTTTTACTTTTTTATTTACTTGCTTTTCATGCCGTACAATAGTTCTTAAAATTATTATGATGATTTTCATGTAGCCAGGTTAACCCATGTTTTTCTCATTGCTTCTGGCCTCAGAGTCATGACTTGGGAGCGATTCCCCCAGCCCCGGGGGGAATAGAAAAACTTAATCATGTCTTCTTTTCTATTTTTTTAAAATGTAGATTTCTGGTCCTTCGTGAACTTATCAGCAGAGTACTTTTGGTGCACACTGTGCCTTGTGATTGGCTACTTGTGTGAATTTAAGCTATAGAAACAGGCCCTTTGCTCACCTCTCCAGCTTGCCTTCATGCAGAGACTCCTGACCTCTTAGCATTTGCAGAGACCCGGATGTTTATTTTCGGGGAGAAGGAATGGAACTGTGGGGAGAAGGGACTTAAGCAAGGACCCAGAGCTCCATGCTGGGACTCTGGTTCTAGCCGGCCCTGGAGGAGAAGGTTTGTGAGGCTCTGGAAGAGATGGTTTGTGAGCTTCTGGTGCGCATTGGCCCCTGAGCCGGGCACGGTCACCGCTCTTGTTTGCTCCCAGGCTGCGGCCTGGTTGTCCCCCACTTACAGGTGTGGAGGCTGAAGCAGAGGGGTGGGGTTTGCCCGGGACCTCAGAGTCAGCAACAGGCCATCGGGCTGGACACCGAGGTGGCCGCCGGGGACCTGGGGCCCTCTCACTGGGGAGGGAGGCCTCTGTCGGCCTCCACGGGGCCAGCGATGATGCATGCGGCATTGAGCACAGCGCTCTGCTTCTGCCTCCCACCCCCACCACCGTCTCAGAGTTCCCAGGGAGTCAGGTCTCCTTCGTCTCCCACGTCCAGGGCCTCAGGCGGACCCTGTGAATGGTGCCTGACGGGGCCAGTGGCGGCGGCCTCACGTGTGCTGGCTCCTCCCCAAGTGCCGGGATATTGCTGGGAGCCGGAGACCTCAGTGTGCCTACTTGGCGAACTTTCCTTTTGTTCACAAATCCGGTGGTTAATCCAACACACCTGAGTAATGTCCGCAGCCCGCAGAGCCCGCACTGCCCAAAGGCAACCCAGTGTCACAGATACACGGTCCTGTGGGGCAGGCGGGTGGCTGAGGGAGCACGGCGTCCCGCGGGAGCCAGAGCAGTGTCTCCCCTTGCGTTTCCTCAGGTTTGGGTGCAGGGGAGTGGTGGGTGGGGTCAGGGGGCCAGTACACCCCAGTCTTCCGTCGCTCTGAGGTCCAGCAGCGCTCAGAGGCAGAGGTTCGCCCCTGTCGTCCAGGCCTCCCGTGGTGACGACCAAAAGGCCAGGACCCGAGCCTAGCCTGCGCCCCAACCCCACATACTTGGGAAGTGGCAGGGACACGAGGCAGGGAAATCTGTGCTTTGGATGAACCAGAGTCAGCCCGGAGTTTCCCAGGTCTGTCCGGAGGACCAGGCAGTCGTGGGATTTCAGGGATGTCCGGTGATTTTCATCTTGCCCGAGTCTGCCATGGTGTGGATCACGTCTGCCACCTGCCCCAGCGCCAGAAACCTTCGGCCCAGTATCGGCTTACCTGGCAGAGGCCCCCGGTTGTCAGAAGAGTCCGGGCGGGGCTCCCTTCCGGGTCCTGCCGGCGAGGGGTGCGTGGCGCCGTCCCACGCCCCTGGGATGGGATGTCCCAGCTGTCAGTGTGATTGAGGTCGCCATAAAACCCACCAGCTAGACACACAGATGGTTCCTCTGCTCTTTGCCGGGGCAGGAGCCGTTGTGAAGGCGAGTAGATCACGTTCGGCAGCGACCGCTTCAAAGGTCAGCCTTCTCTTGGCAGGGATCGCCCGTCACAGGCTTGTTTCCCGGCCACTCAGTTTTATGGCGCCCCGACGAATCGGGCCGTTTGCATCCATTCTCAGGAAACGTGCAGAACGGTGGTGTCCATTCTTCTGGAAAGCTCATCTTGGGAGGCAGGTGTGGCGCGCACAAGCCGAGGGCCGGCACCTTGCTCCTCCCGGGCCTCCGTGTCACCCTCCGGCTGTCCCCATGAGGTAATTTGTGTGGAACCCCGGGCCGGCGCCGCTTCCTGGGCACTCAGGGAGAGCCCTCTCCTTCCTCCGTCCTTGCCTGGGTCAGTGTGTTTCCCGAGCCCCTGTGGGGGTCACCGTGCGGTGGCCGGAGGGGGGCTGCAGCGAGAAGGCCAGAACCGCCCGCAGGAGCTCACGGCCCTGCCCGGGAGCTGGGACCCGCCCGGCGTCTGTGGGTGCTCTCCGGTGGCCATTCTGTGTGGGCCACTCCGTGCCCCCAGAGAGGACAGGCTGCCCAGGGCACGGGCCACTTCCAGGGACATGAGTCGGGCCAGACATACTCTTCCCTTGGCATTTACTGCCCCGGCCATCTCTGGATTCGCTGCTCCCCCCCCTGAATGGTGGGGATGGAGAGGGCTTTGGGAAAAGGGGAAGGAGGGCGTTGAGGACTGATGCGGCCGAGGCAGATAGAGGGTGGCTGGTGGGGAGGGTGTCGAAGTGAGGGGTGACTGTCATGGCACTGGGGTGGGAGGAGCTGGCGAAGAGAAGGCTCCAGAGCTGTGATTATGGGGCACCACTCCCTCCCCTCCCCTCCCCTCCCCTCTCTTCCCCACCAAAGTGGATTCTAAACGTGGCCTTGGGGTGGTGCTGTTGTGAGTCCGGATGCTGTGCAGACTGACACGATTGGATACTGGAGACTTCGAGG
>NW_024412396.1:72036843-72076931 GCF_014898765.1 Herpailurus yagouaroundi
CCGGATGCTGTGCAGACTGACACGATTGGATACTGGAGACTTCGAGGGCACGCGGGCCCCCTCCCCGGGCCCCAGCCTCAGACTGGGCGGAGGAGCATCTGGCAGCACCCCTGCTGAGCCCCTCTGGCTAGGGGCAAGGAGACTCCCTCCCCTCTGGGAGGCTCAGGGCTGGGGAGTGGCCATGGGCTGCCTTTCTGCCTTGTGTCCAGAGGTCTGCAGGGCCGCCTTCTCTTTTCTGTGTCCGTGCCACTTTGCGGGCTTCAAGGGGCTTACCCTGCGGTCACCTTACCTGGGAGTTGCTTCTTGAAGAAGCTCAGAGAACAGCCATTTGTCCCTCCCCTCCCCCAGGAAGCTGTCCCCTAATTTATGGAGGTAAGAAGTGGCCAGTAGGAGATTGGATTGTGGGCCCAAGGGAAGCAGCAGGGACAGGGAGAAGCCCGCCCCCCTGACGGTGGGACTTGGAGCAAATCCCTGCATCTCTGAGCCTCAGTGTTCCTCATCTGGAGAATGGGTCTCAGAACTGCCTAAGTTGACTTTATAGAATGCTACACGTGACGTGGATTTGACTTATGTACATTTGAAAGAGGACGATAATACTTTGAAGGTGGTAAACGCCGCTTTAAAGAAAAAATTGTCGAGACTTCTTATTTCACAGCCAGCAGACAGAGGGACCAGAGAACCGTGTGTATGCTGTGGCCACATGGTGGCGCCCAGGTAGCTGGTAAACAGGCCGGCCAGGAAGGCCTGAGGCCGCGTTGTACTGGCCTCTTGCTGAGTATTGCAATTGAAAGTCGTGAGGTCTGTGAGTTTGTTAAGTGGAGACACTTGTTAGTCCCGATACTGGGACCTGCCCCTAACCCGAACCAGTTGCTTTAGAATGGAAAGTGAGTGTTTATCAAATGCTCTGGGGAAAACAGAACTGCTGGGTACTCGATCGCATTGGTTTACAAGACAGGAGGCTATGAACTATTGGCCATGATGCTAGGAAGTAAAAAGTGTCTTTAAAGCTAATATATGTACTGTGGTTCTGCCTTACGGTCTCCAAGAGCTCTGGCTCTTTGCAATACAGTTACTACTCCAGAGAGAATAGGCTGCGGTTTTGTGGGCTGTGAATTATGTGACGTCTTTAGAAGCAACACCCTCAGTTGCTAGGCTCCTAGTTGGCTCAGTCAGTTAAGCGTCCAACTTCGGCTCAGGTCATGATCTCACCATTCATGGGGGTTTGAGTCCCGCGTTGGGCTCTGTGCTGACAGCTCAAAGCCTGGAGCCTGCTTCTGTGTCTCCCTCTCTCTCTCTCTCGGCCCCTCCCTGACTCATGCTCTTTCTCTGTCTCAAAAATAAATAAACATTAAAAAAAAAAGAAAAAGAAGGAGAAGAAGAAGCAAGACGCTCTCGTAACATGTGGCCTGGTATCAGTGGGCATCATTGATGCCCTTTAGGTGCCCTTGGGCGATGGTCCCTTCCCTGGGCTCACTTTCATCAGGCACTAGCTGCTGTCCCCGGGACTGGTGTGGTCTGAGAGGTCATCATGCCTCCCTGGGTAGCTCATGGTTGGTGGCCGTGCGCCAATAGATGTGGGGCAGGCACGTGACAGGGAGGACCGTCTGTGGGGAGGGGCCACGAAGCCAGGCTGAGGGAGGTATGTCCTAGCAGCCCGGCACGGCCCTCGCTAAACCCCATCTGCTGCCTGGGCTCTTGGTGGCCCTCTCCGTGGGTGCCCGCCCTGTACTCGTGGGGCCCACAGCATGACAGATGCATCTCTTGCAGGTGGTGAGAAGCTACAAGGCAACCATCCAGCAGACCTTGGACATCCTCTTCCTCCAGGAAGGCTCTGAGTTTCTGAGCAGCACGGACGCTTCGAGCCGGGACTCTGCTGACCGCACCATTATTGCCTGGGATTTCCGGAGCTCTGCCAAAATCTCCAACCAGATTTTCCACGTGAGAAACCTTATGTGGCATTGCTCTTCAGTTTGCTTCAGCTGTAGGCTGTGTCTAAGTAGCCCTCGGCTGTCTGGGATCCCAGATCACTTCCTGTGGGAGATGGTTCAGCAGGCAGGCTCTTTAGAGATCGTCCAGGTGCCTGAAATCCCTGGGGTGGGGGTAGACGAGTGCAGAAAACAGCACCTCCATACTTCTCCTACGTGTCCCTTGCCCGGCATGGCCACCCCACAGGGGAAGGGTGTGGAGGGGCCCCCCGTCCGGATCGATGGAGGACAGCCACACAGCCCACGCGCTCCTGCCTTCCCTCCACCACCCCATCCAGCCCACACGGGTTTCCACCCCACCTTTGTTCAGTGCTTTGGGCAGGAACTGTGACTTGGAAGTTCAAGCCGCGACCTGAGGCTAGATCTGGTGTTAAAGTCCTGGATTCACCACTCACAAGCCCTGGGCCCATTATTTAGCCTTTTTGATTCTTGTTTTCCTCTTAGGAAATTGAGGATGAGAATATATTTACCTCATAGAGTGGTTTTGAGAATTGAAGGAAATAACACTTATAAAGGATCTAGCACAGTGCCAGACCCAGGAGGAGGTGCTCCATAAACGCGTTACCTATTGTCACCATCACCACCATCGTCATTAACATCGTCACCATCGCCATCACCACCCTCATCACCACCACTATCATCCCCACCATAACCGTCACCATCCCCACCATCACCGTCATCATCATCACTGTCACCATCACCACCCTCATCAGCATCACATTCATCACCATCATCACCATCATCATCATCATCAGCATCACCATCACCACCCTCATCACCATCACATTCATCACCATCATCATCATCATCACCACCACCACCACCACCACCACCATCACCACCATCATCGCCATTACGATCACCATCACCTTTTAAGACTTCAAATAAGCCGTAGCTAATCTCTTCGGTGCTCCCCCCGCCAAATTATAAAATATGTGTTAGGCGTACATACGTACCTTCCCCCCATCCCCGCATTTCCTCTTCTCGGAGGGTTCTAAGTGATCCTGCGCACACCAGCCTCCAGACCTTCACTGCAGGGTCCTGGTGCAACCCGGGGAGAAGCACCAGCTCCGGGAGGGGGCTGCGTGGGCGTGTCTGGCCACTCTGGCCTTCCGCGTCCAACAGCCCGTGCAGAACAGGCACCCAGGGGAGGTGGATGGGAGTGCCACATGGCAGGCCACTGACCCTCCTACAGACCGCACCCACTCACTTTCTGCGTGGGGAGCAGGTGCTGTGCTCGCAGAGCATGCCATGGAACTTGTTCCCCGGTCAGCGTGGCCTCTGAGCCTCTGAGGGACACAGAGTGTGCAGCTGTGTTCCAGCTGCCCCCACTTTGCTCTCTGAGGTAGGCTCCTGTAGACAGTGTGGCCTCAGGACAACACTTGGAATAAAGCAAAGGCCAGATGCCGTGGAGAAGGGAGCTGCTAGGGGCGCTTCCATGTGATGCAGCCCGTCAGACGGTGACAGCTCCTTGCCTTGTGCTTTGAACACTTTGCTCACGCCTTTGTCTTCTCCCCGGCCGTCCACCTTCCCAGCTACTGTGCGTGTGGGCTGCGACGGGGGCCTGGGCCGGGCTGGGGCTTCCCCGAGAGCTCACCGTGGAGGTGGGGCGGGGGCAGGCGGGCATGCGGACTTCTTTCCCGGCGCTGCGTGGCAAAGTACCGCGGTCGCTGGCTTCAAAACGAACACGTTCTCTCTCTCCGTCCTGGAGGCCAGATGTCTGTGATCGTTCTCCCTGGGCTGAAATCGAGGTTTTGTCAGGGCGCACTGCTTCTGGAGGCTCGGGGGGAGTCTGCCCCCTCTTCCTCACGCTGGCCTCTTCAGACCCCTGCCACTGTATCTGTGAGTGTGATTGGCCGCCTCCCTTTACAAGGACACACATGAGTGCACTTAGGGCGGTAATAGAGGATGACATCCCCACCTCAAGATGCTTGACTTAATTATATCCTCAAAGACACCCCCTCCGCCCTTTTGCCATATAAGGTGACATTCACCGGTCCCAGGAATCCGCTACGTGGATGGGAGTGTGGGGGTCATTTTTCCGTCCACCACTAGGGCCGTGAACCAAGGGGTGCCAGTAAGGATAGGAAAACAGATTACCCCCCCCAGAGCCTCCAGAAGGAACACGGCTCTGCTGACACCTTGATGTTAGCCCAGGGAGACCCATGGCAGACGCCTGACCTCCTGGACTCTAAGAGAATAAATGTATGTAGTTTTAAGCCACCGAGTTTGTGGCATCTTGTTAAGCAGCCGCAGGAAAGCCGTGCAGACCTCTAAGGCCAGGCCTGGGGGTGGGGCCCAAGGCTCCAGGAGCAGGGCGCTGGGTGACGTGTCTGGCGGAGGCAGAAGGCCCAGCTGGGGCCTTTTTCCTGCCTCCCTGTGGCCTCACGTCTTTCAGGAGAGATACACCTGCCCCAGCCTCGCCTCGCATCCGCGGGAGCCCGTGTTCCTGGCACAGACCAACGGCAACTACCTGGCCCTCTTTTCCGCCGTGTGGCCCTACCGGATGAGCAGAAGGCGGCGCTACGAAGGACACAAGGTACTCTGTTCCTCTGCCCCGGGTTAAAACGGAGCACCGGCCCCAGAGCCTCCTCCAGACGACAGCAGCGGTGGACTTGGGGCCCCGGAGCGCACAGACCTTCTTTCTGGGAGGATTCTGTTTTCCGTTTCGCAGGTGCCCACGTGCCACGTGGCCTGGTGGTCCCCAAAGGCCCTGGGCCACATCTGGCCCTGCCCCCAGTCCCCAGGGGCCGGGCAGGAATGATTTTCCCCGACTTGTGGGCTCAATGGGGGCATGTCATGGGGGTGAGGGAGGGAGCACAGGACAGAACAGGGGAGGGGGCCTTTTCTGCCTCTATCCCCTTTCCCCACTGAGGCCTGCCTCACTGGGGCGGACGGGGCCGGGGACCTGGTGGCTGTTGGCGAGGCCAGGCACCGTCAGCTATGCTGAAGCCGTTCTAGCTGCGTTCCACTAAACTCCGTGAGACCAGATCCACGCTGGGACGCCGGCTTTCCGGCAGGAGCTCGGGCCTTGGCCTTGGGGATGCTGGGTGCCCTGCTCCGAGCCTCAGGCTGCTCCTCCACGGAGTGGGCACGGCGCCCCCCGCCTCACAGGCTGCCTGGCGGAGCAGCTGCCGTGTGGCCCGCTCACCCCGTGTTGCCTTCTGCAGGTAGAAGGCTACTCAGTGGGCTGCGAGTGCTCCCCAGACGGTGACCTGCTGGTGACGGGCAGCGCCGACGGCCGAGTCCTGCTGTACAGCTTCCGTACTGCCAGCCGGGCGCGCACGCTGCAAGGGCACGCGCAGGCCTGCGTTGGTACCACCTTCCACCCTGTGCTGCCCTCTGTCCTCGCCACCTGCTCCTGGGAGGGCGACATTAAGATCTGGCACTGAGCCTCCTGGAGCAGAGCCTTCCGGATACCGGCCAGGCCCCAGGCTCCCATTCGTCCCCCAGGGGTGGGGGTGGTGTGAGTAACCAGTGAGGTCGCCTCTGTGATCGGAGCTGGGTAGAAGGGGCCTCCACCCACCCCCCCCCCCGCCAAGCCTCAGTTTCCTCATCTGTAAAATGGGGACAGAGATCTGTTTGCCTCAGGGTTGTGAGAACTGCATTAGGTGAAAGCACCTGGTGGGTGGCTGCTGATGCTCAATAAACATGAGTGTTTTGCTGTTTCTTAGGGTATTTCAGTGACAGATATGTACAGGCAGCTTCGTGGCACCTTCCCACTCCCAGGCCCTCTGGGGCTTGAGACAGAGACCAGAGGGAGCTTGAGATAGGGCAGCCCCCCTCTGCTGATCCTGACCACGGAGTCCCTGGGGGCCAGGGGCCGTGGGGGGCCACGGGGGGCTCTGGGTCTCAGGCCTGCCCTCAGGAACTCCGTGCTGGAGCACGGCAGTCCTCATCAGTGCCATGGGGCCCAGGCCCCGCCCACCCCCACCCCAAGCATGGCCCACAGAGTCCCACTGCCTGGAGGGGGTGTATACTGCTCCAGGGAAGGAGGGAGGTTCCTGAGGTGAGGAGCCCTGCGGGGTCAGGCTGGCAGGAAGAGCCAGCGCCCTGGGGGTCTAGGCAGGTAGGGGAACCCTAGCACCAAATCCCACAGGCCACTCCAAGAGCCCCAGGATCCACCGAGGGTGACGATGGGAACCGGCAGATATCACAGCTCGGGGCAGGGGCAGGGGCGTCCCCGTGCCTCAGAAGGCTTGCCAGCAGAGGCAGACTGTGAGCTGGTGAGGAGGGCATCCCCAGCAGAGCAGTCAGTGAGGAAGGGCAGAGGCCCTGAGGACGAGCCCCATGGCGGGGAGCCAAGGGAGTAGGAACCACGGGTGCCCAGCTTTGCCTCTCCAGCACCCGGCTTCTAGGCCGGCTCTGCCGTCGGTGTAGCCGACGCTTCGTGAGTCATCTCTCCTCTCTGAGCCTCAGTCTCCCCATTGTAAAGTGGTGTCGGAACCCCCAGCCTTCAGGCTTGCTGTGTGGCCCCAAGGAGGTCACGTCCGTGGTGGGTGTCCGTACACTGGGGGTTCCATTCCCTGGAAGGGGACTGGGCAGATTGGGAAGGGCATCTGGAGCTTGCAGAGGGCTGGTGCATAAATAGGTTTATTTCAGGTGTCTAACTTGCTCAGGGGTCCATGAATCGGGCCTTCCAGGCGGAGGGAAGGACAGTGCAGAGGCCCTGAGGTAGGGCTGATCCTGAGGTCCGACTCCTTTTCTAGCCTTCTCCCTGCCCCCACTGCCCCGCGCCGCATTCAGTGCAGAGCCCCCGGCAGGCAGTGGGTGTTGAGCGGATACAGCACCTGTTGTGCCTGAGCTGGGATTCAGGGAAGGCTGGGGCTGAGAGTGGGGCGGCAGGAGCTGGGGAGCTCACAGTCTTTCAGGGTGGTGAAGAATGAACCCCTGAGCTCATGCAGGACGCAGG
Source organism: Herpailurus yagouaroundi (assembly GCF_014898765.1). Classification (NCBI taxonomy): domain Eukaryota; kingdom Metazoa; phylum Chordata; class Mammalia; order Carnivora; family Felidae; genus Herpailurus; species Herpailurus yagouaroundi. Next base: position 72,043,741 of record NW_024412396.1, read on the forward strand.
GTCCCAGTGACTGTCTGCTCCCAGGCTCAGGTTGGAAGCGCCTTCTCTTTTTAGGCTCAGGAATGGCTGATCTGGTGAAAAGAAAGATAATCACAGCCCATGCTCAGAGGGCCTGTCCCCTGCAGAAGTGGAACCCCCTGTGGGGTGCTGTCCCTGGCCTGAGCAGAGCAGTGGGGGGAGCGGAGGCTGATCTTACATCCATTCAGATCCTTATGCCGGTGATAGACGGTCCTCCCTCACCCCTCATGTGGCTGCCCCACTGAGCCTCTCGCCCCCCCCTCTTTCTCACCGCCCACCCTCTAAATAAGTTCCCCTGCTCAGTGTGGGAAGCCCAGTGATTTTAGAAGCCTGCCCTCGGGTCACTTTCTCTGTGAAATGAAGCCTTCCCGTATCACTCTCATCGCTGATGGGCTAATGACCCCCTCCACTGTGCTCTCATGGCATGGCGCCTCAGGACCTTTGCTCCCGCCGTCCCCTCTGCTGGGTCACTACTTCCCCCAGCGCCCCCCTGGATCCCTGCCTTTCTCCTGCTGTGGGCCTTCAGGGAGCCTCCCCTGATCTCTGTGTCTAACATGCTCCAGTCATTCTCGGTCCTTTCCCCAGAGTGCTTAGCTCTGTCTGCTGTCGTCCCCCCTTCCCGACAACACGGGTACGTGCAGTGGGATGTAAACTTCACGGGGTTCGCTGCCTGCTCCCTGCTGCGCACCTGACCCCGGTCCACAGTGGGCATTCTATGAATGACTGCAGGTGTGGCCTGTTGGCAGGACACAGGCTTTGGGGTCAGACGGACGTAGACTTAAACCCTGCCATCGCCTTTCGTTGTGTGGCTGCAGAAAGTGCTGAGCCGCCCGGTGCCTCAGTTTCCCCTTCTATGAAATGAGATTGGTAGTACCCAGCTTGTGAGGATTAATGAGGCCAGGTCTGGATAGCTCTTGGCGGGGCCTGTGTGCAGGAGGCACTCAGGAAATGGCAGCAGGGAGTCTTAGTATCAGTAATAATATTAATATTAGTATCCGTCCACCACTTGACGCAGATGTGGAGCCAGTTTAGACCAGAGGGTGCAGTTTGGCCCCATTCTCAGACCTCGTCACGGCAGGCCAAGGACCGCTGGGTCCAGCCCTCTGGGCCTCGGCCTGGGCCCGGTTCCCTCTCCTTGCATAAGCCCCCAGCAAGAGGCTGCCTCCTGCCTCTGTTCCCACTTGACAAGGGTCAGGGAAGGACTCTGGTTGGCTCTCACACGCCCACCGGGACCAGGGGTCCTTGGCCAGGCGTAGCTCTCATTACGGGCTGGAGGGGAGAGTGGCGGGACCACTACAGGCGAGTTCCTAAGGGTGTGTCTCCCCAGATCCAGCCTGAACAGGCCGTCCTCCGCATGCACCTGTCAAATGAACGAGTGGTGTGTGAATGAATCCGGACGCAGGCCACGAGGCAAGGCTATACTTGTCTGCAGTGCAGGGGGGGCCTGGCTTTGCCAGAGCGCCTCTCCTCTGCCTGTGCCACCCCCACTGCCCACGGTCCAGCCCCGGATCCTGGAGCCCAGATGTCCTGCTTCCCAGCGCAGCCTGAACTGGGTGCTTCTCTGCCTTCCTTGTGTGGAGTATTTTCTGAGTGAGAAATTCAGCACATAGTTTTCTGATTGCTTTCCCCACTGGGATATGTTATTATTACCACTTTTTTTTTTTTTTTGATGTTTATTTATGTTGAGACAGAGAGAGAGAGAGAGAGAGAGAGCAGGGGAGGGGCAGAGAGAAGAAGGAAGAGAATCCCAAGCAGGCTCCACGATACCAGCACAGAACCTGACGTGGGGCTCGAACTCATGACGATGAGGTCATGACCTGAGCCGAAACCAAGAGTGGGACGCTTAACTGAGCTATCCAGGCACCTGTACCACTTTTTAAATGTGAGCGTTGTTTACAGACTATATTAAATCAGGCTTTGGTGTGAGTGCTGGTGTGGCCGTAGGATGACCTCTCTGTCCAGCAGCTGTCCGGCCCCTCTCGTGTGCTGAGCACACACCCTGGCTGCCCGCAGTCCCGTGGGGTTTAGGGCCGGGAGACCGACTCGGGCCCCAAGCCCATCACTCTTCTGCTTGGGATGTTGGTAGGCGCTCTGCTTCTCTGAGCCTCAGTTTCCTCATCTGTAAAGTGGGCCTGTAGGAACAAGCAGGGGAGAAAATGCAGAGGAAAGGGCTTGTAGATCACTACCCTCTCAACTTCCCTTGGGGCAAACACCACCCGCGTCTGTCTGAGAAGTCGGTTTCTTTTCTATGCTGCTCACCTTGAGCCAGCCGAAGCTTTGATCCCCCTGGAGCAGGGGCTCATCCAGGGCTCCCCACGAGGGCTGTTTCTTGGTGCTCTCCTCTATGGACCCGATTCCTCCACTGCGCACCCTGGGGGTGCCAGCTGGCTGCCAGCCCCTCCCTTTTGTAGGTTCTTTTATTGGGAACAATGGCAAGTGTACTCCGTGCCTTCATCTGTCTTTTTCCTAATGCTTTCTTCCAAAGCGCACCCTTAAAGGCTCACTCCGATCCTGTGCAAGGTGTTGGGGAGTTCATCACTTGCAACTTTAAAATAAGGGAGCGGCTAAATTTAGAAAATGTGGAGCGGGAATGAGAAAGCAGTGTGGGCTGTCCCCTCCACCCACCTTCCCGGGCTCCGTGCCTACCTTTACCCTCACCTACAAATCTGAGCTGCAGATCTGAAGCCTCCGTGGGAGAACGGTTTCATCTTGGGGTGCCAGCCCGTGGCTGAGTGTGCTGCCAGGCATGGCCGTGACTTTGTCCAGTGGAGTGGACGCTCCAAACCCCCCCGCCAGGTGGCCCGACCCTGCTGTCCAGCTGAGAAAACTGAGCTCAGAGGACAGTCTGAAGTCTGTGCCCTGTCCCTCTCGTGGAGACCACCGCCAGCTTAGCCTGTGCCTCCCTGTGCATGGGGACAGCCAACTGTCATGAGGACCTCTGGGAGTCTCATCAGTGTCCCTAGGCTCCAGAAGGAGAAAGTGGCCCAAGGGCACATGGCCAACGAGTGGCAGAGCCCCGCCCTGTGCTGCCCTGGTTACAGGTGGAGCAGTGTGCTGGGATTGGTAGGAGGGTGGTGGGTGCACAGGTGGGGGCCTCGCAGAGGATGGGGTGGGATTCCGAGTGGAGGGGGAGGGTGACTGGTGGAGGACGGAGCCCCACACCATGGCCTGGCTGGCTGCCTGGGTACTTGGGACTAAGGAAGTAGAGGGCGAGGCCGCATCACAGCCCGGAAGTCCCCATCTAGCAGAATGTCTGTCCGAGGACATCTGGAGGGAAACTGGTGGTCCCCAGGCTGAGCCCTCAGGGAGGTGCATGGAGGCACTCAGCCGTTTCTGGAACCCCCAGCTATCACAAGTCTGTTCCCTTTGCCTGAAATGCCTGATGAACTCCTATTCATCCTTCAGCACCCAGCATGAGCCTCCTCCTGACTGCTTGCTTTCTTCTTTCCAGAGCTGTAGGGACCTTCGCCTCTCTGGATGGCCCTGTGCTCTTGAAGCCTTGAGCCTAGTGTCATGCCATCTGCCTCCCCCCCCCAGCCTCTGACCCCTGTGGGCAGAGCAAGGTCCCTGTGGCCAGCACAGGGCTGGCCGGCTGGCCCCATCATCAGGAGGAGGAGGGAAGCACCAAGTCCCCACCCAGCAGGTTCTGAGAGAGTCACTGGCCAGAGCCAGTGGTAAGTCCCAGCATCCTGATGAGCTGGTTTTGATCTGGGGGGGCTTGGAGGGAAACCAAGTTTTCCCACCTCGGCCCCACAAAAGTGGTTTGGGACTGCTTTACATAGCATCCCATGCTGGCCCCATGGTGTCAGCCTGACCCTGCTGCTCAGAGTCATGTGATGGAGTTCTAGATACCCCACCCCCACTCTGTGTGGCCTGGTCAGCCTATCCCTGCAGGCTTCCTGGCTCTGAGGCCAAAGAAGTCACTGTCCTCACCCAGCCCTGAGCAGGGCCCCCTGGGAACAAGGCCTCCTTGGAGCCCTGGCTGTGGCTAGCTTTGGAGGCCATGGCAGGACAGCTCTGTGAGATCTGGAGGCCACCTACAGGGGGCTGCGGGCTCCGAGGTGACGGTGTGGGGGCTAAAGCACCGACTCTGAGAAGGCCCTTGGCCCAGGGATCCCCAGCCCTGATACCAGGGCCAAGACCCTGAGGAGCTGGAGCCAGGCGGGCTCGTAGCACTTAGAGGTGGGAATACCGAGGCGAGAAAGAGGCATGGGGGCCGACCAGGCTTGGGATCCCCTCTGGGAACACCCCTGAGTGGCCGCTGGGTGCCAGGGGCCTCGTGTTTCTCCCTGCACCCTCCCTGTTGCCCCCAGCCCATTCAGGGTCGTCTCCTATCTGCGCACAAGGAAACCGGGCCCCAGAGGGGAGCTGACCCCTGAGCCTCTCACGGTCTCCCCAGCTCGAGGAGACTGCTTCTTGGGGCACATATCCTGGGGAGGACAGTTGGGCTAGCCCTGGGCTCTCCCGCAGAGGCAGGTCAAATGCAGGGATGCTGGGAGCCACCGTTGATGCCCATGCTCCTGGGGTCGCCTGGCAAGAGGCAGACCCACCCCCGATTTACACGGAGCTGGGTGAGCCAGGGAACTTCAAAGCCTGCACCCGGACCCGGCTGGTCTCCAGGGGGAGGGCCCCCGCCCTTGGAAAAGGCAGACATAAAGCCCCGTGAGGAGCGGCCCCCACCCTAGGCCTTGCAGAACCCCACAAGTAGATTCTCAAGGACGTCGAGGAGCGTGCGTCTGAGGTCACCAGGCTTGTGAGGAAATGAGGCAGCAAGGGCAGGAATCGAGAGAAAACACACGACGGAGTGCCAGACCCAGTCTGAACCAGCGATGCCCACATGTTTAAGGAAATAAAAGGCGAGCTAGAAAATAATCTCCAGGGAATAGGAAACTATTGAAGCAGCAGTGTAGATTTGTGAAACAAGCAAATAGAACATCTAGGAATAGAAAAATTAAAGGACAAACACTGAAAACTCAGTGGCTGTGTTTGGCGGCCACACGGACGATGCAGAGAGAAGTTAGTGAAATGGAACACAAGCCCCGCGGGCTGAGCTCGGGTGGGGGGGGGGGGCCCAGAAGCAGGACCCACAGGAGAGAGGGCAGCACGCATGAAGCGTGCAGTGAGAGGGACTTCCAGGGGTCTAAGGCAGTCCCCGGAAGAGCGAGGAAACAAAATTTAAACAAAAGCTGAGAATTTTCCGGAACCATCCCACGGATACAAGACTCCAGGTGAATTCCCAAGAAGGGTAAATCCGCGACCAGACACACCTCGGGGGGAGCTGCAGAAAACCAAAGGGAAGATCTTAAGCGGCCAGAGAGCAGGAGGACGGAGTACCGTCAATGAGCAGCTCCCCACGGGCGGACCGGCTGACGGGCGTCCCCACACCCACACCCGCAGGAGGCCGGGGGCAAGGCCTCTCCATCACCACATGCTGGGAAAAGAGACCCCGGCTACCTCCCTCCCCTGTGAGGACACCCTTCGAAATGGGGCAAAACAGAGAAAAGAGCAAGCGATCCTGTCCCTCGCAGAGCTGTGCCAAGGCAAGTCCCCAGGCAGGAAGCTCCCGGCAGAAGCCAAGTCTGAGACGCAAGAAAGGACAAGGGGGCAGGTGTATGTGGGAGAGTGGACAGGGACGTCCGAGAAAGGGCCGCAAGAGCGCCCAGCGGGCTGAGACAGTGGGAGCGCCCAGCTGCTGCACAGGACTCTGGGGCGGGTGGGGACAAGGCAAGGGGCACCCAGGGTCACGCGTCCCTGCGGTCAAACGGCAGCAGAATAAACCACCCGAAGCCACGTTCTTTCCACTGACGTCTTTTATTAATGAACGAAAGTACAGTACTAACCGAGACAGGGCATGCATCGCAGACAACGGGAGAGCAAGCCACAGAAACTGGGAGTCCGAGGGCCTCATTACGTCTGAGGTAGAGCGAGGTGGTGCCGGGGAGCGGGACGCTGGGGGACGAGCACCGGCCCCACTCGGGACTACGGACCACAGGAGAGCTGGGGCGGTGTGTCGGTCACACGGCGAAAACAGTTTAGAAACATTTCACATCCCCCCCACCCGGTCCACCTCCCCTCTTCGCGGACAGAGCTACGGGCTCCCCTGTCACTGGCTCGCTGGGGTGTCTCCACAGGACACCGTCCTTCCCCTCCCAGGGGCAGGCCCCGCTGTCCTCCCCCGAAAAATAAAGGAGCTTTGTGTTGAAAACGCCAAGGCTGCCGTCCAGGGAGCTGGAGGCCAAGTGCGTTAAGAAAGACCCTTTTTCTCTATAAAAATAGTTTCACTTTATAAAAGGGGGGGATGCTCATCTCAGGTGGGGAAGGATGTTGGTGTGTGAAAAACGTTCCACCGTGGTGGGGCTGGGGTGGACAGGATGGTGGGGGAGGGGTCCTCCGCTCAGGCTCAACTGGGTCGGGTGGAAGAGAGGGTCCCGGTTGGCAGGGACTGGGGAGGACGGGTGTCTAGGGGGGAGGGGAGCTGTGCCCTCGGGGCCCGGGGGTGGGTGGGTGGGCGGGGGCCCCCTGGCCGCGGCCTGCAGGCAGGCGCTCAGTTGAGCAAGGTTCCGTAGAGCTGGGCTTTCGTGAGGCTGTCCTTGCGGCTGAGCCCCGAGCCACCAGTCCGCGGGAAGGCCGGCTGGGGGCTGAGGCGGGCGGCGGGGTGCATCTCCGGGGAGGCCTCCATGGAGCTGGGCTCCAAGGAGTCCCTGGAACTGTGGGGGCTGTGCTCGGGCTCGGGACTGCCGCCCGCCCCGCACAGCTGCACCCCGAGCCTCTCCGCATCCCCCTGGCTGGGCGCATAGCCGGGCAGCGGGTCGGCCGCGCGGCCCGGGCTCAGGCTCAGGTCGCCGCCGGCCCGGAGGAAGCGGGGCTCCGCCAGGTGGCCCTGGGAGAGGTCGTCACCCTCCGAGAAGCTGTCGGCCTTGTAGGTGGCATAGAGGGGGCTGGCGCGGCCCTCGGCCTTCTTGCCCGGGCTGCCCCCACTGCCGTAGTAGCGTTCAGAGAAGCTGCAGGGCGAGGCGCGGCCGGCGGCGGTGGCCGGGTAGGAGTAGGCACCGATGTCCTCCACGCTCAGGGGCCGCCACTGGCCCCGCGCGTCCTCCCCGGGGAGCCGGGCCGTCCCCGGCTTGGCCCGCAGGCTCCACAGGTTTGGGGGCATCAGGGCCTGCTGGGGGCCCGGGGAGGCCGGGAAGCGGAAGGACTCGGCGGGGTACGGCGACATGGTCCGCGCAAACCCCGGGGCCACCTCAGCCTCCAGTGGCGCTGCCACGCTGGCCGTGGCCTTGGCGAAGCGCGGGCTGCCCTCGTAGGCGGCGGCCGGCGGCTTGCGGTCGAAGAGCTCGTCGCGGCTGTTCAGGTAGATGGCCTGCTGCGAGGCGGTGAGCGTGCTGGCCTGGGCGTGCTCCTTCTCCTCCGACGTGGCGCTGAAGCTGGAGTAGGAGCTGGACGTGGGCAGCGAGCCCGCGTAGCCCGGGAAGGCCTCGTGCCGGAAGCCCGCGGGGAAGGCGGCCGCCTCGGCCTCCTCCTCCTCCTCGGCCGCGCTGTCGGTGGAGTTCTGGGCCCGCAGGAAGCCCACGTCGGTCACGGGCGCGTCCACGCTGGGCCGCCGGGTGCGCCGCCGCTCCTCGGGGCAGTAGAGGGCCGTGTCGCTGCAGTAGATGTCCCCCTTGTAGGGGGGCCGCGGGCCCGGCTTCTCCCCGCCATCCCGGAAGGCCAGGTCGCGGGCCGAGGCGTCAGACAGGCGGGAGGACAGGCTGGCGGGGTCGGGCTTCTCCAGCACCTTGGCGATGACGCAGGTGGGGACGCTGTCGGCGTAGGCGGGGTGGCAGAGTGGGGAGGGCAGCCCGCAGCCGTGCTTCTCCAGGTGCAGGCTCACACGTTCCTGGAAGTCGGAGGGCAGCTGGAACGGGTCAGGGGGGAGGAGGGGAGGGCGGGGATGGGGGGGGTGGTGGGCAGTCAGCCCGGCACCTGCAGCCGTGACCCTGAGCAACAGGCGTGCAGACCAAGAGGGACCCGCCCAGGGCCTCTCAAATTGCCCCGGCTAGAGCCAGGGCCCAGGACTCTGCATTTCACAAGCTCCTGAGCCTCGCCCAAGGAGCACCCCCCTCCACTTGCCCAGGCCACACGAACTGGGCTCCAGCGTGCCTGGAGGGCGGACCCAGGGTCTGACGCGGGCCCTTCTCGGGGCTACAGCCCCCCTCATCTCCTTCCACTGAGGGGCTGGCTCTCCCAGCCCCAAGGTCTGTCGGGGGCACCCCTGCCGGGTCATGAGGCCTCTGCCAGACTCAGAAACAGATGCAACACAGATTGAGGGCCAGGGCCAGGTGCCCAGCGGTTTCTGCACGAGCACCTGGTGCCGTGTAGGGACGTCCTGCTACTGTTTGATCTATTTTGTGAGTGTCTTAGGCATGGCCAGGCCCAGGGAGGAGGGGACATGGACCGAGGCCTGGGTGAGGGCAGCAATGCGGAGGTGGGGGCGGCCTGGCAGGGGTGAGGGGCCACGGGCCAACTTGGCTTGGGGCATCAGGGAGCCCTGTGGCCTCGGCTGAGCCACTGCACTGTGAAGCCAGCTTTCTCGCCTCTGCAAGTGGGCACCGGAATTGTGCCCAAACCGAACCACGGGGTTTCTGTGAGGCTCACACAGGACCCCTCTGCCCCCATCAGCGCTCAGCGGACAGGGGTCTCGGAGCAGGGACAATGAGCAGCCCCCAGAGGAAAGCCACGGGAACGGGCAGGCTGTCCCGACTGGGGGCGGGCGGGCAGCCCGCCCCTCCTCCGGATCGAGAAAGGCCAGGATACCTGCAGGGGTGAGGAGGGACGGGGGAGCTCAGGCTCACCCGGCGCCTGCCCTCATCAAGGGCGAGAAGTGGCCTTGGGGTGGGACCTGTAGGAAAGGAGCCCGAAGCAGTCCTGGGGGCGGGGGTGGCCTAGCTGGGGCGGGGCTCACGTTACCTCGGACACCTTATGGACCCTGCCGTACGTCTGGCTGCACTGCAGCAGCTGGGCCGCTAGATTGCAGTCCTTCCTATAGAGCTCCTACAAGACAAGAGAAGGCGTTCGGTGCAGGTTCGCCCCTTGCCGAGCTCCCTGCCGCCCGGCGCCTGGCGGCCAACACGGAGACCAGGTGGGGGGGGTGCCGGCTGGGCAGCTGTCAGGACGGGGACCCTCTCTGGGACTCACGCCCTCGCCTGCAGAATGGGGGCCTCGGTTCTGACCTGGAGCTGCCGCCGCCCCGGATGGGAGCCTCCCACAAGGGGTGGGGGGGGGGCAGTGGTGGAGGAAGGGCCTCCATTGGCCCCTGAGCTCTCAGGGGGCTCCCTGTTCCCCCACCGCGTGGAGAGTGCCAGCGTGGAATGATAAGGAATGTGCCTGCGGCCCCTGGCTCCCCATGTGTCAGACTTGCTCTACGCCCCACCCACCCCCATCCTTAAAGTGTGGCCTGCTTCCAGGGGTGGCTGCAGGGCCAGGCGAGGGTCAGGGCATGCTGGGGCAGAGGGCCTGTGCGACCCAGGGTCCGGGCAGGGACCGGCTCAGCCTCCTGAGCTGAAAACAGATGCAAACAGTAGGACTCGAGGGGATTTGGTTTCATCTTTGGTAAATCTCTGTTGCATGTGCCTGTGGTTGGGTCTCTCACTGCCGCCGCCCCCCCCCCCCCCCCGCCCCAGGGACCCTCCGCAGGGAGGGCTCCGACAGTGAGGGGTCTGGGGTCCACCGACGGGCCCTCAGATCCGCCAGCTCCCACAGTCTCCGCTCAGCCGGGAACAGGTGCCCTGCCGCTCAGACAAGTTGCCCAACCCCCACCCCGTTCCTGGAGGTTCCCCCGCCTCCACCTCTGTGCCGAGGCTTGCGTCCCCAACTTGGCCCGCAAAGTGGAGAGGACCTGGGTCCCCAGACTCCTCAACGTCTCCTTGAGGGGCACAATTGGCTGAGAGCTGAGGTCCCTGGCCTCAGAGGGCTGTGAGCGCTGCCCGGCTGGCCAGATCTGCCTCCGCATCACTGTGCTGGGCCGCTGGGCCTCCACTCTCCTCATCTGCCTGCACTCCTGGACGATCTCACCCCACCTGTGGCTTTGAGCCGCAGGCATATGCTGATCTCTGCCCTAAACTCCAGACCCCGCCATCTGGCTGCCTCTCGGGCAGGCCCTTCAGCCGTCCAGGGCCGCCTCCTTCCCCTGCTCAAGAACCTTCAGTGGCTCCCTACTTCATTCAGAATAAAACCCAGACTCCTAGAGGAGCCTCACACTGTGGCCTCCTGTTCACTCTCTGACCTCAGACCCTGGGCCCCTGCCTGTGTCCGGGGGCCCCATCTACTGTTCCTGCGGGCCCACCTCTGCCACTCCGGTTCTTCCTGCCAGGTGCCCGTGGCCCGCTCTCTGGCCTCTTTCGGGTGTTGACGTAGCAGCCCCTTCCAGAAGCACCCTGACTCCCTAGCACTGTCACCTACGTGACTTTTCTCTGCGGCATTTAGCACTTTTACCAACCGCATGGCTTGCGTATCTGTCTTATTTACCGCCTTCCCCACTCAGGGGTAAACTCCATGCGGGCAGGGAGTTTTTTTGGCCCGTGTCATTCACACCATGTTCTCGGAGCCTAGGAGGGCCTGGCAAGAAGCAGACACTCATCAGGGAATGTGTGGTCAGCTGTCAGGCGTCCCTGGAGCATGGCTGGGCCCATCCCAGGGGGCCCGCGCAATCAGGGCGGCCACATGGCTCTGATGCCCACCGGGGCCGGCCGGGGCAGGAGTCCTAAGTGAGCATGCCCCAAACTTGGGGTCAGGCAGCGCCGCCTCGAATGGGATACTATGGCCCAGGGGTCGCTACCACAAGCCCGGTTTCCTTCCCGCGGAGGAGGGTCTTCCTGGATACCCTCCAGGCAGTGGATGTCTGGCGAGGCAGCCCGTCCTTCCCCCACCGCCCAGGCACTCCTTCCACCGCCCCTGCGCCAGCCCCTCAAGCCTGGAGGCCACAGCACCGGGGCCTGGGCCCCCAGAGTCACGGTGGCCCGACACTCACATTGTCCTCCGACAGCTTGTCGATGGTCACCTTGGCCTCCAGCAGGTGGCTGTTGAGGGCAACAATCTCGTGGCTCAGCGCTCGCTTCTCTTCCTCATAGTGCTGGCCCTGGGGCGAGCGGAGGGTGGGGGAAGGAGCCGGTCGGTGGCCAGCCAAGGCCTGAGCCTCAAGCCCCTAGACCTCTCGGGTGCCCTCTTGCAGTAAATAACGATGAGGTGTTTGCAAGGCCAAGGAAGGTGGGGGTAAGAACACAGAGCAGCAGGCTCAAGTCCACCTGCGCTGCCTCACCGACAAGCCAGACGGCCCCGGGCAAGTCACGGCCTCCCCGGGTCTCTTGCTCATCCCGCCAAGGGGACGGCAACGCCCTGCTTCCCAGGAGCCCGTGGGGAGGATGGCTCGCGCTCTGCACAGAGCCTGGCCCCCGTCCCTGCCCTCCTCTCCTCGAACCCATCCAGTTTCAGCCTCCAACTGAGGCTCAGAAGGGCAAGGGCCCTTGTCCCGGGCCCCGAGGAGGGCTGGCCCAGCCTCCAGGCCTGCCCGTCTCCACTCTGCCGGCAGTCTACGACAGGCAGGTGCTCAACGCCCATTTGTGACTTTCAGAAAGAAAACAAGCTCGTGACCAGACTAGAAAGAGAGGAAGCTCCTATCTGAGGGAGGGGAGATACCAGAACTGGGCTGGCCCCTCCCTGACGCCGGCCCCGCCAGACCCGGAGGCCTCCACCACCGTCCCAGCTCCTAACGGATCTCGACAGCCAGATCAACATACAGAAGCTGCAGCACTTCGGGGGGCTGCCTGCGGTGGCTGTGAGTGTTTCCAGGAGGGTCTCTGCCCGTGCTGGGGCCAGACACTGTCTCATTTATTCCTCGCAGGAAGACGGGGCGTCCCCATGAGGGTACAGTCGGGCTCCAACATCCTTCTGCTCCCCCAGGTCTGGGCCTCCGGGCTGACCCTTAAAGCAGGGTCAACATCCACGGCGCACGTCCTCCGTCCCACAGCCCTACTTCACACCTCCGGGTCGGGTACTTGCAATGTGCCGTGAAGGCTCAGGGGGCAGCTGGGAACCCCGTGACTTGCTAGTCCTGAGAGCACCTCCCCCCCGTCCGCCCCCATTCACTGCGGAGAGGGGCGCGACCGACCCAGCCCCCGCGGTGGGGAGGGGCAGGCCAGGAAACCAGGCCTGTGACCCAGCTCCCGCACACGCAAGGGCACAGGCAGCTAGGCCGGTGGGCACACCACCAGGGCTCCGGGATGGGAGTGCGGGGGTGGCGGCCTCACCATGCGGTACAGCTTGTCCTCTAGCTCCTGGTTGATCCGCTGCAGCGCCATGTAATTGCTCTGAATCCTGGAACAGGAGACAGTGGGGTCACCGCGGTGCCAGGCCTGACTCTCCCGTGACCCCCTTACAGCCACACAGCCTGCTGAGCAGGGCCGGGCTGGACGCGGGCCCCCGGAGCCCACCCACTGGTCCCACCCTGGGCTACTCGCTCCTCTCCACGCAGCAAAAGGCATCTGATTAGAGCTAGCTTGTAGAGGCCTTTCCTGGGCCAGGGTCAAGGACCCCCTGCAGATGAGAAGGGAAGGCCTGTACTCACAAGTGACTTTGTCCGGTCCTTGCTCGGAGCCAGTACTCACATTTAAACACGATTCTTGCAAGCCTGGCTAAGGGATTTACATTCAACAGCAGGTTAGCAGGGAAGAGGCTGACGGCTGGCCACTCCATGGGCCCTAGACGGAGCGCTAGAGACACACGGTGGCTAAAACACGGCTCCCCCTGGAGGACGCGGAGGGCAGAAGCCGCTGCTGGGTGGGAATCAGGGCTCCGTGTGTTCCCTACTGCCACTCAACGCAACGGTCCCTAAACACTGGTTCACGTCCTCTTCCTGTCAGAGACCCAGGGGATGGTGGCCAGGGCCCCGGTGGGCCAGGAGGGGTCTGGAGATGGCTGCGTGTGCCATGCGGCTGCCCCACCGAGAATACATGAGAAGGAATGAACAGAGGATGAAGGGGCGCCTGGGAAGGGCCTGTCCTGGCAGTAGCTAGACCCAGGGTCACGTCCCGCCTGACTCGGCTGCGCTGGGCACGACGCGGGACTGAGCCTCGGCCTCCACATCTGCGAACGGGGTCCGCGGCTCAGGAGGGGGCGGGGCTCCTCTGGCGGCCGATCCCGGGGCCCCGCCCCGCGCGCCCGGCCCCGCCCCCCGTACCTGCGCAGCTTCTCCGTGACCTTCTCGAGCTCTTCCTGCGCGCGCCGCAGCTCGATCTCCAGGTAGTGGCGCGTGGAGTCGAACTCGGTCTCGAGCTTCTCGAGCTTGTGCGTGGTGTAGGACAGCCGCTTGCGCAGCTCGCCCTTCTGCTCCTGCAGCGCGCTGCAACGACACGCGGCGGCGGGCCGGGCCGCGGCGCTGAGCGCGGGAAACGGAGCCCGAGCGGGCCAGCCGCGGCGCCGTGGGGGCGCGCCGTGCGCGCCCGGCCGCTTAACACACGCGAGTGCGCGCGCAGGCGCGCGCGCACGCCTCGGACCCTTCCCCAGGCGGCAGGCGGCCCCTCGGGGGCGGCCAGAGACGCGGTCTGGCCCTCGGCCGCAAGTAAGTAAATCCCTGGCGCAGTCACCCTGGAGGAGAGACGCAGGCCCCCGAACCTGGAGAGTGTTTGGGGCGGCTAAAGGACGCTGGTTTGAGGAGCGCTCACCGGGCCCCCGAGGCTCTCTGACTCCGAGCCGACCCCTGGACGGCGCAGCTTGCAAGGTCTCTCCCCCCCCACCCCGCTTCTGCGCCTCCACAGCGCCGGGTGGGGAAGCTCTGAGGTCCCGCGGCGGAAGTGCCACCCGTAGACCGGGCCTCCCTACCCCAAATTGGCTGTGTGACCTCTAGGCCTGGGAGAGGATGGGGCCGTGAGCCCCGTGCCCAGGCAGCCTCCGCCACAGTGGCCAGCTAGCTGCACACGGCGGCGGACAGTCTGCAAAGCCCTGGCCTGCCCCAGGTCCCCCTTCCTCCGGGAAGCCTCCCAGAGCCTCGGCCCCAGCTCTTGAGGCTCTATTTTCTCCACAGACTTCGTGGGCTCCCCCAGGACGCCAGGACGCTGAGCCCCCAGCCCCAGGAAACGGAGACGCGGGAGGATCGCCCACGGACCGCAGGCCGTCCACTCTACAGTTGGGCAAAAGGCAGGAGGGGGAAGTGTGGGGCGTGGCCGTGAGCTCCACGGGGGCAGGGGCCACACCCTCCTGTGGGCAGCCTCCCAGCTCCAGAGCCGGTAGGTACTGCTGAACACACGCCGACCTGGTGCACGCTTCCCTTTACAGGCTGGGCACACGGATGCGGGCAGCTGGGGAAAAGGCCCCAGCCTTAATAGTGGGGCCAAGAGGGCTGCTTTCCTGCAGGCAAAGGGGCTGCGGGGGGCGGGGTGCGTTGTGCTGGGAGTCCCCCACCGGCCGAGCTGGGACCCCAGCGCTGTTCGGTGCTCTGGGCATGCGCTTTCCCCTGTCACCCCCTTGGACTTCAGTGACAAGGAAGCAGCCCGTAGAGGGGCAGGCCCGCCTGGCATCACGGCATGGGTGGGGGTCTGCGGGCACACAGACTTGCTGCTGGTCCCCGCCCCCCAGGCTGCCCGCTATCCTTCCGTTCAGGCCTCAGCTGCCCCCTGGAAAGAGGGGACTGCCCCCATCTTAAATTCTGCCCAGAGAGGTGCCCAGGTCTGAGGCGGGTGCCGAGCGGGCCCACGGTTTGCCCGGGAAGAGCGGTGCCCGCTCCAGGCCGCTGCGCAGGCCTGGGAGGGAGTCCCCGGACGTCACCCTGGGAACCTGGACTGTGCCCGGGCTTGGGAACTCTGACACTGCCCGGGTGTGCGGTGGAACCTCGGGCAAGAGCCTGTGTTCTCCCGACCTCTGAGACCCACATCGGAGTGAGGGGAAGTGGGGGCAGGCGGGAGGCTTCCTCCTTCAGCCTCGGGGCCCCGTGTACGAAGCCATTCATGTTACCACAGGCGCACGCCCAGCAAATCTTGATGAAACGTTCCTGGATCCCTGCCCAGGTCGAATTCTTTAAATAAATAAAAATAAAGAGTTGCCTATGTGTTGAGAACCTCAGTGGAGGGTGGGGCAGGCCCTCACAGGGGTCAATCTCTAGGGAGGCTGCAGACAGTCAGTCAAGGAGAGAGCCCTGAGCTCAGCACAGTGCCCACGGCTGCCCACGCAAGTCTAGCCACCTCCTCCAGGCAGCACGCCTGCCTGCACCACCCCGAGCACCCTGCAGCTACAGATCCCAGATTGTCCTCAACCCCTGCCCCAGCCTTTCTCCCCAGTGGGGTGGCGGGCTCTCTGGGGACTCTCCCATGTCATCCGGGCCCCCTGCAGGCACAGTGTCCGGGGAGGGGGTGGGGCAGTAGCCCCTGAAATCAGCTGTCCTGCGGGGGGACTGCCGATCTGCCCACAGCCCTCTGTCACAGGGTACAGGTGGGGTCTGCACCCTCGGGAAGAGGTGGGAGCATCGCCATCCACTCTTGTGTCCACCTCAGTGGCCACCCGTCCCCGCCACCCAGAGCCAGTGACCGTCCCTCCCTCGCCGTGGCCACCCGCCTGCCGCCACAGCACGAACCCTGCCGTCACGCAGATTGCCCACTCCTGATGTGACCCAGCCACACGTGCACCTCTACCAGACCCTCTTTCCTTCCCCCTCCGGCCCCGCCCCGCCCTGCTCCTGGCCCCTCAAAGCAGCGAGTAGGACAAACGTCCCCACCCCGCAGAGCCTACGGTCTGGAGGGAGGCACACAGTGAACACGGAACAGGTTCCTCGACGAGGCGAGCGCATGACAGGGCTGTGACGTGGGTCCCCGCCCAAGGCCTCCCCCTCAGCAGACAAGCCCTTCACCGAGCTGGCCTGCTCGAGCCTCGCCTCCCCCTTGGCCCCCGCTGGCCTTCCGGACATGCTGGGGCGGCTCCGTCCCACCGACCCTCACCCGTCCCTGAGCCCTACCCTGGCCAAGCCCGGGTCCCCCAGCGCCCCGGCCCCTGGCTCCCGCCCCTCCTTGCCCCCGGACACACCTCTGACCCCGAAGTCACAGCAGACCCGGCTGTGCCCAGACCCGCCACCGGAGCCACCACGCCTCCCCCATCTCTGCCACTCTGGCTCTGTTGAGTCTGCAGACAACTTGGCTTTGCCCGGGGCCGACGGTCAGGGCACGGGTCGGCACCCAGCCCCTCCCTGCACCTCTCGGGCTGAATTTCCTCCCTGCCAGGCCACACGGGGGGCTCCCCCGCCCCCCGCATCCAGCCGTCCACCGGCCTCTCCGCCCCGTGGCCCACCTCACCCACAGTGCGTTCAGTGCTGACCCTCCCTGCCCTCCGTGTTCCCCACCCCCAAGAAGGGCATAGCCACCCTCAGTCCCCAGTCAGACTCCGAGAAGCCACAGTGACCCCTCCTTGCCCCTTGCCCCTCACAGCTGGTCACCCAAGTCCCGGTGATCAGCTACTCAGAAGCTTTGGACATGTCCCCTCCTCAGCCTGGTCCAGAAAGGTGCCGGGCCGGGCGTCCCGGGTCTGCGGCCACCTGGGTGGTACCACTGCCTTCCCCTCCCAGGACACGGACCCCAGCCCTGCCTGCCCTCCGCCTCAGTCTCCGTGGCTGTAAAACAGGGATGTGTGCACCCACCCAGGGGGCGCTCGGGCTGTCCCTGTGGTCCGTGCGCTACCCCGGGTCATCAGATGCCAGAGGCGAGTACCATGTGGGTGCGCGGCTTCCAGGCTACTGGGAATCTGGGGGGTTGCTTCGGGCCCTGGGGTTCAGTAGCCCCTGCTTCCCCCTGAGCACGAAGCTGGCTTAGGGGGCCCTGGCATCTGGAAGCAGCCCCGTAGCAGGTGCGCAGGGAGGGTGTGGAAGTCCTTTGTGATCAGACCAGCCAGTGCCATGCCCCCCGGGGAAGGGCCACCCCTCCCAGGTTGGGAGCTCAGGAAACCCTACTCAGACTGGAGCCTGGCGAGGCCCCCTCGCTTTGACCTGCAAGTTGGTGAATTAAATCAGGACGTGGGGGTGTGGGTGGCTGAGTGGGGGGGCTCCTGCTTCCTCCCGGCCCACGGGAAGCCCCTGGGAGTGCTTTCTGGCCTCTCAGGGAGGAATGACGGGGGTGCTCGGGGCAGGCCTCCTCCGCGGCGCAGTCCCGGCCTGCCTTCCACCAGGAGCCCTCCTGGACCCTCGGGGGAGACTTGAGCCCAAGGACAGAGCCCTTGGCTGGGGCAGGGGGTGTGGGGTGGGGGGGCGTCGAGGGCCTCGCCTCTGAGATGGGTGGCACGGGGTGGTGTGGTGAGGATGTGCGCGTTCCCCTTCTGTCTCGGGCGGGTGGACGCAGACACGGGAGGGACGTCTGGGGACAGACGCAGAGACACCAAGGAACCGGGGAGACAACAGGTATGTTACCTGTCCCAGAGCGAGGGCGAGGACCTGGCCAGTCGGCCCTGCAGGATGCGGGGCTGCCCGAGGCACGAGGGCACCCAGGGGCTGCGCAGCCTGTAGGCGAAGAGGACAGAGCCGCTCAGCGCAGGGGCGGGGGCCACGCCAGGCCCACCGTGGGCACAGACACAGAGAGATGTGGAGCCCGCCCCCGCCCACACCGGACAGGAACGCTCCTTATTGGCAGCAAGGTGTCAGGGCAGGGGTGCGGGAACCAGCGTGGGGTGCCCAGCCCGCGTAACTGCCGGCCCCTGGGCTGCCTGAGCTCGGCGGTGGCACCGTGTGCCGCCAGTGGCAGGGTCCCCGTCTGCAAGCCTGCCTCAAGGTCTCAGCTTCAGAGGAGAGTCGTGGGGGGGGGCAGGGGCCCTACCGCTCTGGGCTCCCATCTGGCAGGACCCACTGGTTGGAGACCCTAGGAGGCAAGGACAGGGGAGGGACAGTGTGATGCCCGTCGCTGCTGGGACACTGCGATGGGCTCGTGTGTGGACAGGGGAGGCGCATCTCAGAGGCTGAGGGACCCGGCAGAAGTCAGGGGTCCAGGGCAGGGCCCACCTCACCCTCCCTGGGACCCCTTGTCACCCCACTCTGCCCGTGGCCTGTCTCGATCTGGCAGTGGGGGGACTGGAGGGGAACAGAATCCGCTGGGTGGGTGTGAGGGGGGGGGACCCAGGTCTGCCTGGCCCTGCCGGGGTAGCACCCGGCTGGGGGCCACTGGAGAGTCATCAGAGCCCCCGCCAAGGCTGCTTGGGAGCCTCCTCCCAGTGCAGTCTCTCCAGGGACGCCCTGGTGGCCTTGCGGGCCCCAGAGCCAAAGCGGACATCTGATCATAGGAAGCAGCCCCAGAAATCAGGCTCCAAAAAAATGCTTAGAGACACGGGGGTTAAGAGAATGCGCGGTATAATCCCATTTAAAGATATCTGTATACCGATATCCACAGAAAGCAAGGTAGGGAAAGACATGTTAACGGTGTTACAGGTGGGTGGTGGGATTCTGGGTAATTTGAAAATTTTCTTCTATATTTTCCCAGATTTGTCACCTTTCCTATGGTGAGGATGAAAAAGCAGAAAAGAATTTACTAAGGATAAAATTTTGCAAACCGCCACCCCCCCCCCCCCCGGACAAAGGGTTTGCGGGGCGGACTTGATGGGCAGAGGTGGACGCGTGGGGGGAAGCTCGCGGCCCTGGGCTGTGCTCTGCGCACCGGTCACCGCTTCCGTGAGCCCCCGTTTCCTCATCTGTAAGATGGGCTGCCCTTGGCCCCGTCTCCTGAGCTGCGGAGGAGGGGCGGCGGGCAGGGCACTGGCTTGGTCTCTGGGTGGACGGGACCCTGAAATTCCAGCCCCAGCCTCTGCCCTTCGCCAACGACCCCCATGCTGCTGAGTGAGCAGAGCAGGGCAGGACGGGCCAGCGCCCCGGGGAGCATCCAGAAACCGCCGGTCTGCGGTTGGGAAAATGGGAGTCCAGAGAGGCTAAGCAGGTCTCCCAAGACGGCACAGCCAGTCTGGGCCGTGGGTGAGATAAACAGCCCCCGCTGGCCTCTCCTGGGGCCGCCACCCCTCCTGGGCACCCGTGCGAAAGAACAGCAGTGGGGAGCGGGGCGCCGGGCCTGCGGCAGGATGGCCGTCCCTGCCCACGGGCCTGCCAAGGAGAGACGGCGGAAGAGGCCATTAGCTGTCTCCCACTCGGCTCTCCTGGCCGGCCGCCGGCTGTCAACAGGGCCAGTGACTGCCCCCGGCGGGAGCCCGCACGGCAGAGCCTCGGCCCCAGGGATGACCAGACACGGTGTCACCCCTAGCTGGGCACACGAGGCCACCTTCCCAGCCTCGCTGGCAGAAGGACCTGGTGACCGCCGGGCCGACAGACGGACAGAGAGTTGGCCCCGGCTGCCGGAGCCGACCTGCCTTGCCGATCCTGGGCTCCCCTCGGGGCTGCGGGTGTCCTCACGTGGGGTACAGCTGCCCCTGCCCCTGTGTGTCTCTCAAGACGAGATGGGCCTGGGGGGCAGCCTGGACCCTGGGCGGGGGCAGCTGGGAAGGGCAGGACGTTAGCGATGGCTGCCTGCTCCCCCAGGGAGCGGCTGGCTCGGGGAGCCGGTGGCGAAGGGTGGCCGGGCCAGCTTTGCCCGCCTCGTCTCAGTCTGGGAGGGACGCCGCCATCACCCCCACCGCACAGATGCGGATGGCTGCGGGCACCCGTGTCTGCCTCTGACCTGGTCCAGGGTGGAGGGAGGGGGAGGAAGGGGGCCAGGGCCGTGCCTGGCCACACCTGAGCCCCGCACACCAGGCCCTTCCTCCTCTCCATTCCTGTCGGATTCCCCCAGATGTGGCCACCCTCACGCCTACAGTCCCGGCAGCTGTCCCCGGGAACGTCCTTGCTTCCCTTCCCTGAGTCCCCAGATCCCCTTCATTTTCTTGTGGGGCTCTGTTCAGATGCCGCCTCTGCTGGGAAGCCTCTCTTGGTTCCTTCTCCATGAAGCTTCCCTCTCTTTCCTCGCCCGTCCCCGTCAGGCTCAGATTGCCCCTCCTCTATCACTCAGGGCCGCCTGGGGCCCCAGCCCGGGCTCTTTGCCCTCTCTGTTCCCCTTGATGTCTATGGCACCGTGGGCCGCGTTGGGCATGGGGGGAGGGGCACAAGAGCTCCGGGAGCCCTGGGGTGCCAGGAGAAAACCCTTCCCTGCTCCGCGGCGCTGACAAGGTTACGCGGTCAGGTACGCCGTGGTGGGCCGGTGACACCCGTCCCTGGTGGGCCGAGGCCTATGGTGGGCAGGTGGGGCCGGGCGGGAGGTTGATGGAGGATGCGCCTCGGCTGCGTGAGTCACGGCCTTGCCAGCTCCCGGATGCCATGAGCCTTTGGGTCCCCGTGTCCCCGCGGCACGCCCTCCCCCTCCCCACCAGGACAGCCTGTCTTCTGGGCTCGGAGAGCTCAGGCCCCACCCAGCAGTCACGCTCCAGCAGCACCAAGCAGTTCACATGCTGTAGGCAGCTTCTCATCTTGGTGACTTTGTCCCCGTGTCCCCTCTGCCAGGATCGCGCTGACTCCCTCCCGCTCTGGTTTAACTCCTCCATACCCAGGGCCTGGTGGCGGGGACCCCGACACCCCGGCCGCCCCAGCTGGCCCCGGGGCAGGGATCGGTCGTGGCCAAGCGCCCGTCTCGGGCGTCACAGGGGCTGAGTCGGCTTCCTGCGTGTCACCAAGCGGTGGTGCCTGGGGCTCCCGCTCCGCCCGTGCCCCTGCGTTCCCACCTCCCCCCAGCAGCCAGATGGCTCATCAGGAGACCTGGCTATACCACGTGCCGCCTCTGGTCAAACTCCCCCATGATCGTGCGCCCCAGGTCCCGGCCCCGCGCCCCCGGAGTCACCACTGCCCGGCCCCTGGCTCACCTTGGCCAAGCATCGGCCTAAGCCCTCCCTGCCTGCCTCAGGGCCTTGGTCCTTGCTGGTCCCTCAGCCAGAGACATTCTCTCCCAGCTCTTTCCAGGCCCACCCCTCCTCTGCCTCAGGCCCCTGCGCCCCGGGACAGCCTGCCCTCCCCGCTCTGCCTGGTTCCCAAGGGGGCAGCGACCTGGGTACCTGTCTGCTACTGTGCGGGACTAGCCTCCCTTGCTTGCCCTTTCCCAGAGAGGCCTCCCGTCGGCTCCTTGGGACCCCCGTGTGAAACTCGGGATGTCCCGCACGGACTCCGGGGCGGCTCCTTGGGACCCGCGGGATGTGGGTGTCCCACGTGGACACCGGGGCGAGTCCCCGAAGGAGGCTTTGTGCACACGCCTTCCACGGGAGAAGCCAGAGATGATCCCTACGGGACCCCGTGTCCCCTCTCCCACCTCGGAGACCCCCTCATGTGCCCCAGCCCGTGCCGTGTTCAGCGGCCACCACTTTTCTGCCTGTCACAGAAGAGCCTTTCCTCTGTTCCTCTTGACCTCGATGGCCGCCTTGCCAATTCCACCCTCCCCGTCCTAGGGGGAGCCCACCCTGGCCAGATCAGCCAGCACCCCCAGAGCCTCCCGGGGGCCCGCCCTGCCCCAGGTGCGCGCATCTAGTCCCAGGCCACCCCACAGACTGTAAGGGAGGTGTGCACTCTGCCCATTTTACAGACGGGGAAACAGATTCACGAAAATCAAGGCACGGGGTACCTCTGAGGTCACACAACCCTGCTGGGGTTCAATGCCAGGTCAACTGTTCTTTCCCCAATGTTAAGATGACAGCTTTTAATGCAAACTGCAGAACTTTGTATTTTTCATCGAACCACCTCTGCTACAGTGCGGTCACGACTGGGCGCAGCCGTCCCCCCATCAGGGCCCGTGAGGGCTGACCATGGCCGGCCTGAGGGAGGCGGGAGTTGGAGGCCAAGAGGCGAGGCGACCTGAGTGGGGCCAAAGGAGGTGGGTGGGCCTGGAGCCCCGTGGGGCGGGGCCATCTAGCCTCCTCTGGGGTCCTTGAGTCTCTCCCCGGAGGAAAAGAGCTCAGGCACTGGCCGGGACTGCTCTGTGACTCTGTGACTCTGTGACCGCCCAGCAGGGCCCTCGGCCGACCCCTGCAGCAAGGACACCAGCAGCACCACGTGCATGGAGGCGGGGACCTTAGGCCAGGCTGTCACCACGGCCACCAAGCTGTTGTGCAAAAGTCCCGGGGAAGGTCATATGCGCAGGTGCGTGTGTGTGCCGATGCGTATGTTCTGGGGGGGGGGGGGGGGGATTGTCACAGCGCCGAGCTGGGGGCCCCCGGCCAGGAGGGAGGCGTAGAGACTCCTGGAACTCAACACCTGCCCAGTCCTACCCTCTGTTGGCGGCCCCTTGACGGAGGTCATCTAGTGGAACCAGCCATCCTCCCTGCTTCCCCGTGGGCCCTGGTGACATGGCTGTTCCAATGCCCTCTCCTGCCCGGAGTCGGAGACACGGCAGGAACGCTTCGGCCCTCCTCACCTTATCAGGTGGCCGCAGCCCTGCTCCCGCCTCCCGCTCTCTCTGCCAAGGCAGAGCCACGTGCCGGGAGCCGGCAGTGCGGCCTGGTGAACCCACGCGGCTGGGCAGACCCAGGTGTGCCCAGGGCTGGGGCACGGCGGGGTGACCCGGGCAAGTGCACGGAGCAGCTTCAGGGTCACTCCTGAGCCTTTGCGTACGCTGCCCCTCCTGCCTAGCACATCCCCTCCCCGCTGTTTGGTTCAGTCTATTCACCTCCTCCAGGAAGGCCTCTTGGACACCGGGTCAGAAGCCCTCTTCGCTATCCTGTTCTCAGCCTCACGGGGCAGGGGGTGCTGTGGGGGTCCCGGGGCTGTGTCTGCCCCTCCTCCTCAGGGTCCCAGAGCTGGTGCAGGGCAGGTGCAACGCAAGGCCCGATGGCCACGTGCTGGGGGTGCCCGTGTCTCGGGACAGAGCCCTTTCTGGAAAGGCCCACTGGGAGAAAGCCTGAGGCCTCCGGCCCCCGGAGAGGAACAGAGATA
The DNA here is from genome assembly GCF_014898765.1 of Herpailurus yagouaroundi. Lineage (NCBI taxonomy): Eukaryota > Metazoa > Chordata > Mammalia > Carnivora > Felidae > Herpailurus > Herpailurus yagouaroundi. The sequence continues at coordinate 72,066,638 of NW_024412396.1, forward strand.
AACAGCAGGGCTCTGGGAGCCTGTGTAGGGCTGGCTAGCAGTCCTCAGCAACCCCTCAGTCCCCACTCTGTGCACACCATGGCCACTGCCGTCCACACCGGTCCTCGTCAGACCTGGGTTGTAAACAAAGCACCCAGCCCGGAGTGGCCACCTGACCGGAAGTGTCACACGGTAGGCCAAACCCAGGCCTCCCGATGCCCAGTGTGGGGCTCCGTCGGCCCCTTCCAGCCACGGGGGCCTATGGAGAGGCAGCGGACAGAGGGCAGTGGGCCTCGGGAGGCGAGGCAGGCTGGGACAGGGGACTGTCGGCGGCGGGAAACGCGGCCGGCACGCGCAAGTGCACAACCAACCCTAGCTGTGACAATGGTGGGGGGTGGGGGGACACTGTGGGAGGCCTGAGCTCCAGGCGCAGGGAGGGAGGCCCCGGCCCAGCTCCCACACCCACCGGGACACCCCACTTGCCGACACGCAGCTCACCACCGGGACGCCCCCCCACCACCCACTCCCCGCTTCCCGCAGCCCCTCGCCCACTTCGTCCCCGCGCGCCACCCTCCACGTCCCCTCCCCGTCTCTCCCTTCCCGGTACGAGCGAGCGTGAGGGCCAGACCCCAACCGGGTCGGGGGCCCCCTCCCCCACGGATAGGAGGAAATCACACATCTGGGTGACCAGCCTCGCTCTCTGTTCGGTCCACAGAATGACCCGGGTCTCGTCACGGTCCCTGTTCGCCCCCTTCCCCACCCACCTGGGACAAGGCTTCACCCCCCTCCTCTCTGCTCAACCGCCCCGCACCTCCCTGCCCCCCGCCCCACTCCCAGCCGACGCCCTGCTTCCTTCTCCGCGGAGGAAACAGAGCCGCCCCAAGGGGACTTCCCCAGATGTCACTACTAGGCGTGCCCACCTACCAGCATCTGCCCGGACACCCGGCGCTGCCCGCCTGTTACTCCAGACACCCCGCCAGGCAGCCCTCCGCCCACTCCAGGCGTGGCTCCCGAGCAGCCACCTTCCCCCTCTCTTGCAGATCGTTCTCGCCGGCGCACCCGAGAGTTACGTTTCCCACGCTGAGAACGACCCTCTCTTGACCCTCCAGGTACCTCCCCCTCCTCTGCTCCCTGGGGATGCTGTCTGTCCTCACTCGCCACCTGCCAGGACCAACGCCCACCTGGCTCCCGCCTGTCCCTTCGCAGTCCTCACGTGACCTGAGCGCCGGGCAGCCGGAGGCCTGGCGGACCCCTCTGCCTCCCGCAAGTGCCTCTGTCTCAAAGGTCCGGAGGTGATAACAGCCAGGTGGGGGTGGGGGGGGGGGGGAAGGTACATTCTGGAGGTGAGCTGGCCAGAGCCCGAGCCCGGGGGGCAAGGACAGGCTAGGGGGTGGCCGGGGACAAGCAGGCAGAAGGCCCACTGCCCTACCTGCAGGCCAAGTGTCCGGTCCCTTCCCTCAGGGCACAGGAGCCCCGGAGGCACTTCAGAGCAGGACGGCTTGGGCCTGGGGATGTCCCTCCGGCGGGTGAGCCAGCAAGGGGAGCCCTGAGGAGGCTGTCCCAGGAGGGGTGGGTCTAGAAGGCTCTAGAAGCCTTCCGGGTCTTTCCTAACACCCAGCTGGGCACTGTTGGTCGTCCACTCTTCTGTCGGTCTCCCCGTCTAGACTGGGAGACCTGGAAGACCATTCACGCCTTGGCCCTGGACCCCTCCCCTGCCCCAAGGCCACACCCACCCTCCACCCGGAGTCAGTGTTCAGGGGGCTTCCTAGAGAGACGGGTGGACCGAATGACCATGGGGTCGGCCCCAGAGCCGATGAACGGCTCCCAAATTAACCTCCCGGCACCCGGCATCCCGCCCCGGGGCCCAGGTGAGAAGGCGCCGCCCCTCAGCACTTCGATGACCAGGTTCGTGGCCGCCCCCCAAGGAACCCACGCCCGCTGCGCTGATTTGACCGCCCCACCGGCTGGGTCACCGCAGCAGACACGCGGACACAGCGATCGGATCGCCGGGAGGGCCCGTTTTCTGGGCTCCAAGAAGGCAATCAGGGCTGCAGGAAGCTTCTCGGTGGCCCAGATCGGGGGTTGTGGGCGGCCGGCCCTAATCCTGCACCCCTTCCCCGCCCCCCTAACTCCGCCAGGCCACCCCGCCCCACTCTCACCTCCCCACCTGCCCCCGCGCCTCCTCACACCCACACGAGACGGTGCCACGGGCCAAACCCAGTCTGGAAGCGAAGGACCGGGGCCAGGACGGCGCACTTCAGCCGCTGGGCCAGGAGGAGGCCACCTTTCTGGGCTGCAGTCTCCCCATCTGGAATCAAAACTCAAAGGGGCACTGTGACCGCGGTGACCTCCTCCTAGAAACTTCTCCCTGAAATCCCGCCCCCCCACGGTCACGCAATCACCCAGAGACACCTACTGCATGCTACTGGCCTTTTCTCGCTCAACCCGCACCTCCCTGGGGGTGTGTGGGGGGTGGGGGTGCCCAACGTACAAAGCAATCGGGGCCTGGGGACAAAGGCCTCTCTCAAGGGCACCCCTCTAGTAATGGCCGGTAAGCACGGGAGCCAGGAGTGGACCCCTCCCAGGATGGCCTCCCCTCTGGGGGGGGCCCCTCCAGACATCACTGCAGCCCTAGCCCTCACCCTCCCCTGCCCCTGACTCTGAAACTCTCTCATGATCCTGACTCAGTCGAGGGCTGCCGGCCACCTCCCCTGCTCCGCTCGGCCGGGTCCTCTTCTCCACAGTGGGAATGATGTCACCGGTTTGAAGGCTGGTGAAACAGGACAGCTGAGACCGCCTAAGGCACGGGCAGGCAGTTAACAGCCAGACCGCTAACCGCGTGCCGAGATCCAGGGTAACAATCTCAGCCTCAAAACAACCTTCTAACGTAGGTGCTATTCTCATTGTGCCCACTTTACAGATGCACACACTGAGGACCGGAGAGGTTCAGAAACCTGCCTAAGGCCACACAGCCAGTAAGTGAAAGAGCTGGGATTCAAGCCCAGGTGAGTCTACCTTCTTAACCATACTTCATCAGGGAGGCCTTCCAGAGGAGCAGGGACTCAGATGTGCCGTGAGGACAGGAGACTTAGAAGGGCAGGGCAGGAGAAGAGAGAGTAGTCTGCGTGGAGGGTCTCTTTGTAGCACCCTGAATCCCAAAGGGAGAAAGCAAAGCAAGGCAGTCATTCACCGCATAGTAAGAATTAGCCCATAAGTCTTCCTCCACTAGGGTCAGGTTTAGAAGTGCGGCAGAGAGCCTTGGAGGACCCCACGTAGGGAGGGACTAGGCCTGCTGGGTGGGGTGCAGGAGACAAGAGGTGGACGGTAGGGGTTGTGGAGGGAAGGGACAAGAAAACCCAACAGTAATCCTGGAGGCGTCGAGTCGGTTCCAGCAGGTGGCCAGTCTCCGGGAAACCTCTTCAAGAGCTGGCAGGCTCCAGACCACAATGCCAGTCACTCTTCCAACCCCCAGTAGCACCCACTGCATGCCCACCCTGCCCAGAGAATGGCGACGCCCTCCAGGACACACCCAAAGCAGGACAGCCCCAAAGCGCAGGGGCGCCCCAGGCCCACGGGTGACAGCAGCCTGTGCGTCCCCGAACCTGCTCTCCCCCCCGCGGCTGGCCCCGTCTCTGGTGACAGCAGCTGCAACCTTTGCTCGGGCCCAGCAGGCGGGAGTTGTCCTGGATGCCCCCCTTCCCTCACACCCCTCCTCCAACCCATCGGGAGACCCCGTCCGCTCTCCTCCCGAATACACTAGAATCCTCTGCCCGCCTCCGCGGCCCCTGCCCCCTCCCGGCCGCCATCACAACTCTCCCGGTCCCCGCCCTGCCCCCGGCCTGGCGTCCCAGCCCTGCCGCTCGCTCCACACTAAACCCGACCACACCGTGGCTCCGCTCGCAAGCCCTCCACAGCCCCCACGCACCCCGAGTCCCCGTCTGTCCCCCTCGCCTCCCCAGCCTCCTCGTCACCGTGCTCGGCCACTCTGGCCGTGGGTCAGCTCCCTCCTCGGCACCTTCCCACCTGCTCTCCCTCTGCCTCGAGCTCTTTCTCCCAAACGGGCACGTGGTGGCCCTTCACCCACGCAGGCCTTCACCCCGGTGTCCCTTTCCCGGAAGCCCTTCCCAGGCTGTGCTGCCACCCCCCCACCCCCAGCACACTCACTGCCCTTCTGTTCCTGGGGGGGGGGGTTTGGACCCCATAGCACTGGTCACTGTGAGGTTTATTTTGACAAGCTTTCTGTCTCCCTTAACGAGAGGAGTTTTTTCGGTCACTGCTGTATCCCCAGTGCCTACAACAGCCTCCAGCAAACAGTGGGTGCTCAATAAATATTTGTCAAGCGTGCGATCGATGGGCAAATGAGATCAACGGTGACAACCTACAGGGCCAAGGCAGTGGGGCCTCCCAGGTGAGAGAAAGGGTCCCTGAGGGGGACGTGGAGGGAGACAGGACAGGCCACCACCAAGTGACCAGCAGGGGGGCGCCCAGCGGTGCCCAGCTGTGCCAAGGGGGCCCGGGTGCCACACAGGAGTTTGGGTCTTCTGGGGGGGGCCGGCGGTGCGTCCACAGCTCTGGGCTTCAAGAAGGGTGCTGGTGTGGCCCAGAGGAGGGGGCACCGGAAGGGAGGTAGGAAGCCTGCTTGTCTGAGCGGACACGTGTGGCGGGGGCACAGAGCGGGGGGGCTGCACCGTTTGGTCCAAACACAGACGGGAGTCCTCCCACCAGGCCCTGTCTGGATGCTGGGGGAGGCTGTGGTCTTCCCGGCCCCAGAGACCCAGACAAGTCCCTTTCTGCCTCTGGCCTCTGTTTCCCCAGAGCCCTCCAGCTCTGTGGTCCCTCACGGCTGGGAGGGAGGGAGGCCGAACACACCAGGAAGGTCAGAGCTCAGCCCCCACGTGAGGAAGGTGCCCCACCTTCGCTCCTGCCTCCACAAGCCACTCTCGCACCTGCCCCCAGGCTTTTGCCCATGCTGGTCCCCTGGCCAGGAGCCCCGTCTGTCTGCACCCACTCATTTCAGTCGAGTGGCTTCCTCTCTGACCCACCCCCCCCCCCCCCCACCGACCATCTCCTCCATCAGAGGCTCTCACAGCCTGGGTGGCACGGTCGGTGAAATATCCGACCCTTGATCTCGGCTCAGGTCCCCATCTCATGGTTCGGTGAGTTCGAGCCCTGCATCAGGCTCCGTGCTGATAGCGTGGAGCCTGCTTGGGATTCTGTCTCTCCTTCTCTCCGGCCCTCCCCAGCTTGTGCGCTCTCTCTCAAAATAAATAAATAAACTTTAAAATAAATTTTAAAAATTTAAAAAATTCAACAACAACACTCCCTGGGGCGCCTGGGTGGCTCAGTCGATTGGGCGGCTGACTTCGGCTCAGGTCACAATCTCCCGGCTCGTGGGTTCGAGCCCCGCATCGGGCTCTGTACTGACAGCTCAGAGCCTGGAGCCTGCTTCGGATTCTGCGTCTCCCTCTCTCTCTGCCCCTCCCCCTGCTCATGTTCTGTCTCTCTCTGTCTCTCAAAAAAAAAAAAAAAAAAATTAAAAACACTACTCCCTGAGGGCTGGGCACAAGTGCTCCCCAGTGCTCTTCCTGGGGTGCCAAGGGGAGTGGCCCCTTCTAGGGCACCGTAGTGCTAGTCAGGGGGTGGGCAGGGTGGCAGGGAACATCAAAGCAGAGAAGGGGCAGGGTGGGGGGTTAAAATTATACATGGAGTGAGTGGTCAGGAAAGCCGTCCCCGCCCCCACCGCAGTGACATTTGAAGAAGATGTGAAAGAAGGGGAGGCAGGAGTCCCCAGTATCTGGGGAAGGACGTTCCAGGTAGACAGGAACGGCCTGTGCAAAGGCCCCGGGGCAGGAGCCTGTCTGATGTGTTTGAGGAACAACAAGGAGGCCAGGTAGCTGCAAGGGAAACCAGCGAGGGGAGAGTCATGGGAGAGGAGGTCAGTGTGGTTTGACGTTCGGACACGACCTGATGTCTGACTCGATCTCCAGGATGTCAGGCTGGTGTTTCCCCAGAGTATCCCCAGCGCGGAGCACCCTGTCTGGCACGGGCAGAGCCACGACGAGTACAAGTCACACGAGGGGACCAATGAGTGTAGGCCTGCACACGGGGGTGTCCCTGTGCAAAGAGCTGTAACCGAAACGTAACGCCAACAGAATTAAAAGCAGGAACTCCCGTTCATCGGAGGCCCCTTTTACCGGGCGGGAAGCGAGCGGCCACAGGGAAGTGATCTGCACACGCGTGATCCGCAAGGGCCGGCTGCACACCCACAAACCCCGTAAGACGCTCTGATGGGAAGACACGCGCACAACTTACGTTAGAGGAAACCCCAGCGAGCAGCGATCCGCGGAGGTGTGATCAGCGCCACCCCAAGAAACCGTGCCCCCCACCTGACGACGCCAAGCGCCAAGACGCCGTGGAGACGCAGGGCCTCCCGCGTAGGGCGGGCAGTGACCAGAGAGCGCCGCGCTCCGGGAGGCCTTGACTCCTCCCCGACCACGTGCGCGCGCCCTGTGTCTCCGGCGGTTCGGCTCCGGGGCGTGCCCCGCCCCCCCACCGCCACGCACACGCGGTCCCCAGCACACCTGGACCGGACTGTCCGCAGCAGCTCACGCCACAGTGCTCTCGGCCAATGAACAGACCGCAGCGGCTTCACGCACAAATGCCGCGACCCGAGACAGCCAGCCGCGGCCACCCCCCCCCACCCCCCCGCAAACGCGACCCTGGGGCGAAAGCCTCCATGTGCGTGAGGGTCTCCACCCGGCAGAACAAAACGATGTAAGCCGGGGATGCTCTCAGGTGGCCAAATCACGAAGGAAACAAAGAGCCGCTTATCACAAAAGCCAGGGGCCTGGGGACCTCGGGGGAAGGGAGCCGTGATGGGGGAGGGGTCTCGGGGCGTCCCCGGAGGGCTGGCAGCCTTCCTGTTCTTGACCTGGGTGGTGGTCGTCCTAAACTTAATCTCCAAACCGCAGAGATCTGTATCACTTTTTCTACAGCTCATCACGGTTCACAACTTCGAGATAGTCCAACGGGGGCGGGGGCGGGGGGGTTGGTGGACGCGTAACGGGAAGAACTCTGGCTTCCTGAGAACCTTCTCCATCCCAGGTGCCCTGTGGCGGCTGACCCACTTTCCTCCACGACAGAGGGGACGGGAGCCCACGCAGAGGAGAGGGCTTGCCCAGAGGCCTGCGGCAGACAAAGTGGCCGCGGCAGGAGTGAAGGCAGAGGGCACCCTGTGCGGAGAGAAGCAAAGGAGCGGATTAATTTGAGGATTAGCAGCTGTGCTCTGCGCACGGCCGGCCAGGCTGGCCTCGCTAATATCCACAAATAGTTGAGTGTCCCCAGAAGAGTCGCTCAAGCAGTCAGAGGCAGGGAAGCTAAGTGAGCGAGGGCAGGGCACACGCGAGGCCGGATTAGAGGTGGCCAGACCTGGGGGAGCACTGCGGTGGGCCAGGCCCTGCAGGCGCTGGGGCTGGAAAAGTCGAGGGGTCAGAGCCAGGCTCTGCCGGAAGGGGCTCCCGTCCGGGACACGCTGGAGGACGCTCCATCGGCCCGCATTCCCCTCCCCTCGCCTGTTTGCCCGGACACATCCTCGCTTCCTCGGGCCTCTATGGCCTTTGCGCCTCTTGGAAGGCCTGACTGACTGGTCTATCCTCCTTGCAAATTCCTATTCATTCTTTGAGCCTTGGCTCAAGCGTCCCCGCTTCCAGGAAGCCCTCCCTGATATCCCAAGTCAGTGACCCTGGCCTGGCATCCCTGGGAGGATCTGCTGATGGGGCTGCGTCCTTGCCTGCTCCGGACGGTGGCCCTGGGTCTTACTCGGTCTCAGCCCCCAGTGCAGGACTTGGTACACAGAAGGGGAATGACTCTCCCCCCCACCCCCCACCCAGGGATGAGGGGCAAAAGCGTCACAAAAGCCCCAGAGGGAAGGTGACAGGGAGAAGAAAGAGTCTGTCATGTGGACAAGAAGGCCAGTGAAAGTTCATCCTAGGCAGAGAGAACAGCACAGGCAAGGGCAGGAGCGTGTGACAGCTTGTTTGGGCCTGGGAGGGGAGACTTCAGCATGATGGGTGGTGAGCAGGGGGAGTCAGCAGAGGGGCTGGGGCGAGGCGAGCCCGGCTGTGCACCTGCCCACAAAGGGAGCCACTGAGGGTCAAACGGACACCGTCCTTTTGCCCACTCGTCACATATTTCCTGGACCCCCCCCCCCCCACGAGCCAGGCTTGGTCCCAGGCACCAGGGTAGGGGTGCGCTGGACGGGGCAAAGCGCCTGCCGTCTAGGAGCTCAGTTCGGCTCCCCAGGCCCGGCCTGTAATGCACAGAGACTGCCCTCTAGGGGCGTGGGGGCGGGGGACGGGTGGCGCACAGGGCTGGGCCATGGGGCCATTCCTCTGGACACCCCAAGACCCCTTCAGTTGGACCACCAATGCATCTTCTCCCGCCTGGGGGACCCACCACAGTGTGGACTGGATGCCCCACGATGAACCTCCACCCGGCCTGTGGGTCACGTCTCAGGTGGGGCACATCATTCTCCCAGCGGCCCTGCGAGGTGGGGGTGATTAGGACATCCACTCCACAGATGGGAAAACTGAGGCCGGAGACTTGGATCTGGGAGGCTCCAGACCCCAGGACCTACCGCCCCTGCTGACCAACTTCCCCTACATCCCTCTGGGCCTCTTGGTCCTAGACGCCCGGCACTACCTGCGGGACAGAACCGCACGGGGGCAGCCCCTGCACCTGCCGGGAAGGAAGGATCTGGAAAGGCCCTTGAGGCAGCTCTGAGAGCACTAATGGGGCGAGGAGAAGAAAGGGCGTAGAACCCTCCCCGGTTCTGGGACGCTATGTTGGGTCCTGGCCCCACGGGACCCCCATTCCCACAAGCTCCAGAAGTCCGCCTCTGCTGAAAGCCCAGTGGCCCAGGCCCTGGCGACTGCCACTGGCCTTTGGGACTCAGCCCGGGGAAGCCCTCGGCCCATCTGGCAAAGCCATGCCTGATGCCCTTAGCGTGTCAGGCACCACTGCCCAGGTGGCTCACCTGTCCACTTGACTCACCTGCCCACCTGCGTCCCCAACCCGGCTGGGCCATGTCTCTGTCCCCACTGCCCAGCACACAGGGGTGGGTGCTCAAGAACCTTGGCTGGGCACGGAGGGGGAGAGAAAGAGAACCACGGAAGGGACCCTCCCTCCCCCCCCCCACCCCTGCCAGCTGGTCTTGCTACGAAGACCCCCACGAAGGCCACCTTCTTCTCAAGTCTCATCTGGGCAAAGCAGTAGCCCCTTCTTCCCAGGAACCCTTCCCGGGTGGGGACACTGGTGAGACGACGGCCAGTGTGGGGTATCTGTGTGGCCACAGCCAGGTTTGCTTGCCCCTTGGGCCTCTCCAGCCCCCCCTGGACCTTGGCCATGACAAGGCGGGCCTGGCTGCACGTCAGATTTTGGGTCTGAGCTCCTAGGACCTGAGAGATTGGACCCCTCCTCCCAGCCCAGGACAAGTGGGTCCTTGCCCCATGGGACTCACAGGAGAGGGCTGCGCTCCAGCTCAGTGGCCAGGAGATGGCCCCTCTCTGAACAGCCAGTCCCGAGCCACCGTGTGAGACCCCCGGGGCACTCACGGAAGAACTCACCCACAGCATTAAGGGTCAGCTGGGAAGGCCCCGGGTCTCCTTGCCCTAGACCCAGGGCCATGTTCTGGAACAAGCCTGGGCTGGCAGGTCCCTGACCCTCAGGGGATGGGTGTCCGGGCCGCAAGGAGCGTTCCCCGTGGATGCCCGATTCTGGCCTTGGGAGGAGGGGGAGGGGGAGGGGTCGCGAGACCCTCCGGACTTTGGAGACGGTGCCGAAACCCAGCAGCCAGAGCCGGGCCTGCTGCCCACACGACGCCTCGGCTCAGACTCCGGAAGGAAAACACAGGAGGGGTGTTCCCAAAGTGGGGGTCAGGGTGGCCAAGGGAAGTCGCGGAGGAAGTCGTGAATATTCAAATCGGCTGATTCCCCGGGCCTGCCGCGGAGGGAGCCCGGTGGAGTCCGCGGCGGCTCAAAGTTGAGCACCCCGAGGGAGGCCGCGGGGGACGCTCCCCAGACTCGCGGGATTCCCCCAAAATGGCTCCAAGACGCGCCTGCCTCGCCCGGCCGGCCGCGAGGACTCCATCCCCCACCCCCCACCCCCCCCCCCGAGGCGGAAAATTAAAAGCTCAGCACCAGGCAACCGCCGAGGCGGGGGGGGGTGGGGGGGGGTGGTTGGGGTGGTGGCGGACCAGCCGGCGCGGGGACCCGGCGCGACCCGCAGGAGCGGAAACCCGGAGGGTCCCGCGGGGTGG
>NW_024412396.1:72096931-72123513 GCF_014898765.1 Herpailurus yagouaroundi
ACGGAATGGCGGCGGGGCAGGGAATGAATGAACGCGTGCGGGCATGAATGGTTGGGCGCATGAATGAATGAGTGCCGTGCGTGCGTGCGGGAGGAACGAATGAATGAGGAACGAATGCAAGAGGGGGCCGCCGAGCCAAAGAGTGAATGGACCCTGAAGGCCGGGAAACCCTAGGTACTGACCTGTCCGACCCATTCATCCACGCATTCACTCAATCCCCCAGCATTTATTGGACGCCTACTGTATACCAGCCCTGCTCTGGGCCCTGGGAAGACCTCAAGGCAGGAAGCCAAATTCCTGAGCTGCTGGAGTTCACATTTTACCAACGGAGAACCTGCGGCGCCGGGGAGGGGTGGGGGAGGGGGCGGAAGGGCGCAAAAGACGTGACCCGTGACCCGCCAAGCTACTCCTCTCCCCGCCCCTGCTCTGCCACACCCCCCACCCTCCCCACCTCAGTGGCTCCCTCGGGTCACCGCAGGTACCTGTCTCGCCTTCCTCCTACTCAGCGGAATCCTGGCCCCTGGGTCAGGGTAGCCAAGTGATGGAGGAGGGGCTTCCTTACTTCCTGAGCTCTCAGAACCGAGAAGCAGCCTGTGAAAGGTCAGTGTTGCTCCGGGAACCTCCAGGTGGAGCACACCCCTCCCTGCCCCCAGCAGAACCCCAGGCTGGCCCAGTCCTGGCCCCGAGAAATCAGGGTGTGGGATGAACCACTCCCTCTCCTCCCGGAGACGTGGAGCAGGGTGATTCTGATGGCCCAAGCCAGGCTGGCGCTTCCTCAAGAGCCAGCCTCCGTTCTGAGGACATCAGAGCTCCCTGGGGATAGCTGCCCGAATCTGCCAGCCCAGCCAGCCCGGCCGTGGCCAGCATATGAACCCGGGGAAATGCACGAGGAGGCCAGAAAGGATCCTGTGTGTTGGAAAGAGAGGTGACAAAGCACATGCACTTTACTCCTGTCCTCACTCGGGAACTAAGGGCTCACAGTTTGCACTCGTTGGTGTCATTCCCAAGCCCATGGCAGATTAAAAGATGCTGCCAATGACTACTCTATTTTTGGTTGTGGCAAAATACACAGAACATAATATTTACCACTGTGACCATTTTTAAGGGTCCAGTGCAGTGGCATCAAGCACACGCACCCTGTCGTGCAACCATCACCACCATCCGTCTCATATCTGCATTCTACGCCACTCGGTTAATTAGGGAGGAGGTTGCTACATTCAGGCACAGAACAGTGCTGAAAAAAGGCGCTGGTAGCAAAGGGAAGCTAGAAAAACCACCAACGGGAGACAGGAAAGTGAAGGAGACAGTGAGTGAAGAACCAAGTGCCTTGGAGGAGCTGTTTGGTCTCTAGGCAAAGTCCCATCTCCTCCGGCCCGGGCCCTGGGGACATTATTGGGAAACAGATGGAGAAAGGGAGGTCAGGGAGCTTTCCAGGCCCCAGAGAAGGGTGAACCTCAGGGGATGCCCTTTTGCCTCCTCTGGTCCAGACGGAAGAGGGGGCGGTTGGGTGCGGGCTCTCCGGATCCCTGTTTTAGGCTGTCTGTGGGACTGGTCTCTTTGTTTGCGGCCTTGGTTTCCCCATCACGCGTAGGGGCGGGTTCTAGGGTCTCCACTCTTGCCCCCCTCCTGTTCTGACGCCACTGAGGCCACACGTAGGGGTGGAGCCCAGCCTGCTGATGCCCCCCCACCTGCCAGCCCTAATGTCCCTGCCCTCCCCGGGGCCCCAGGGGGACGACAGTAATGGCGGCATGTGGACGGAGTGTATGCGCGGGGCTCCACCCACGTTTTCTGCCCAGACTCTGGTCCTGTTCAGATGGTGCCAGAGCATCCGCCGTCCGCCCTGGCTGCGCTGCTGCCAACGTTGCAGATGGCTGGGGAGGCGGAGGAGGCCAGGGTGGGGCGGGGGCGGCCCATGCCTCAGCTCAGGCAGCTTGCACACTTGAGCTTGGACCTGCCTGGGAAGGCCCCTGGAGAGCCCCACCCCCACGCTGCACCGCCTCTGCCTCTGTCTGCACCCTGCAAGCCCTCTCCCCCCTCCTCTCCCCAGCTCGCCACCATAGGCAGGAGAGAAGACGGCGGGCACTATCGGGGGGTGGGGTGGGGGGGGGCTACGTTAATCCCCGTAATGACCTTGTGGGGGAGGTGCCACTAGCCTGCTTTGGCAGATGGGGAAACTGAGGCCCAGAGAGGCAAAGTCTCTTGCCTGAGCTGGGATTTGAATACCCTGGCCCATCTGGTCCGGCGGTCACCCCCATTCGAGTTTCGCCTCCCATCAGACCGGCCTCGAGGTGTCTCTGAGAAGACCCAGGGGTGCAACCTGAAGGTCCCTGCAACACGGGCTGGTCCGTGGAGGCCTCTGCAGCTTGCGTAGCCAGAGCCCAAAGCCTCAGCAGCATCCAGGCAGGCTTCCTGGAAGAGGTGGGATTTCTGCTGCCGGCGGGAGGGAGGGAGAAAAGTGGCAGGCCTGTAGAAACCATGCCCCGGGGCTTGTAGGTCCCCTGTCCACGTGGCTTCCTGCCCTCATGTGGGTCTCTGTTGGCCACGCTGGCCACGCTCCCCACCCCCATCTCTCGATTCCATTCCCAGTTTTATTTTGTTCGCGGCTCTAAGTACTCTCCGGTGTCACCTGACTCACGTATTTGTGTATGTGTGGACCGCCATCTCCCCAGCTGGAGAGTGCACCCCTGCCCGGAGGGGGGAGGGGGTGAACAAATGATTGCGACAACGATAGAAGGAGGGAGGACTGGGGGAGGCCGGCAGATGCCAGGCTTCTGGTCGCGTGGCCAGGTGGACAGGGCAGGCGGCAGGCCGGGGGTCGCTGAGCGTGACGTTGCCCCAGACCAGGCCCCAGCCTTCCTTTCCCTGCTCTGCCTCCCTCAGGCTGGAGCTCCGGAAGGTTCTTGGCACGTGGGCTCAGGAGACCCACGCCCCTGCCGGTGCTCTAACTTCCCCTCCAGGCTGCCCTGCAGGACCAGGGCCGGACTTCTCCCGAGTGACCCCCGCCCCCCCCTCCGGCCCCCCCCCCCCCCCCCCCCCCCGTGCCTCGCTCGTTTCTCCTGGGAGCACTTTCGTCACAATCCGGGATTCAGTGTCTGCTTCTGAGAGACAACCTAAGGCAGAAACAAAAGGACACAAATGGTCTCCATTTCACTGATAGAGAAGTGGGGGAGCCGACGCCCCCCAGCAAGGGCTCCACGCAGAGCCCCGATCCCCCTTCCCTGCCTCACACGAGGCTGCACCCCCACCCACGGTGCTCCCTTCGGGCTGACTCCGGGCCTCGACTTCCGGCCGTGGCCCCAGCCTGCGCCCTGTCCGTGGGAAGGGGCAGCAGCCTCTGTGCGGGACTGTGCTCCGCGCCAGGCCATTCGACCAGGCGGGGCCGGCACCGGCTGGGCAACGGACTTGGGCTCAAACACTGTAAAGTTACTTCTCAAGTATGTATCACAACAGAACACGTGAGCACGCTTACTCGCCACGTAAGCAGGCAAGCCGGGTCACCAAGAGGGGGTGCTCCTGGGTGCCAGAGGACACGGTATCGTGTCTGAGACAGATCCGCCAATGTCCTGGTCCCCCTTCTTGGCCGCTCGTAGCCCGTAGGGAAGGGCAGCGTCCAGAGTCCTGTCTGGGGGGTGGAGCGCGGGGCCTGGGCGAGGGAGACCGCGCGCCCTCCGTCCTGGGCCCTGGGCACGCTGGGGGACACGGGGCAGGGGCTGGCACCGAGGCGGCCTCACCGAGCAAAACTGCCACCGAATATACGACTCTGGGGCCGACAGACTCGCCTGCTGAGTGGACGGGTGTTGAATAAGGTCACATCTGGGGGCCCAGACTTCTTCAGCAGCCCATCCGCTTAGTCCTGGTCCAGCTGGCCTTGGCTCCCCGGGTGGGTGAACTCCTATGTTCCTGCTAAGTCCGGGCCCTCCTTCAGCCGGCCCCAGTTGCAGCCCAGCCCCTGGATTGTGCCCCAACCACGATGTCAGTGTCCCCGCCCCCTGCCCCCACCGTCTCTGGGCCTTGGCACAGGCTGTCCCTTCACCCTGAGATGCCCTTCCATGGAGTGTCCACCTGTGAGACTCGTCATCTCATCTCTCAAAAGTTGCCTCCTCTTGGAAGCCTTCCCGGACCGCCCCAGGCTGGCCACCCCACCTGGGCTGGTTCTCCTGCCCCACCCCGCTCACTGCTGAGGACTGGCCTGGCTTGTAGACGAATCAATACGTCACCCTAAAGGGGACGTCTAGCTCCTGCTTGCCCACCTGGGTGCTGAGAAATTTCCTTCCTTCCTCTCAAGAAGTCTCCACGGTTGGACGGCCACCCAGATAATTCTGAGCTGCAGTGAACTTACCCTTGCTTTTCCTGACAAAGCCAAGGTACGCCTCCCTGCCCCGAGGCAGGACCATGTTTTCGATGTTTGGAACACACCGACAGCGACAGCGGCTCCTTGTGGCCTCCTGCTGATCATTTCTCCTGGGTCCTTCTCCAGAACCCACATCAGTGCCCCGTGTCACCAGCCCTTCCCTCGCTGGCAGGCAGAGCCAGGAACCGCTTCCTTGAAGGGTCTCCGCTGTGCCTGTCCCCTCGGGCAGCCTGCCTGTCTCACGTCAGGGGGACAGTCACACTGAAGGACCTCCAGGGGACATTTGCACATGCTGCTCCTCAGCATCTCGTGCCTTCCAAAAGGCCCCGTCTTCACGGAGGCACCCCCTCCTCCAGGAAGCCCTCCCGGATCCCTAGCTGTTCTGTTCTCATGCGCCTCCCTAAGCTTTGCCCTGACCTCCGTGGGGGTCACCACCCAGGGCTTTCCTTCTCTGCCACATAGTGGGCCCCGCAGCTGGGACTGGCCCCGGTTCCAGGTGCCTCCCCAAAACCTTCCGTGGCCCATCACCCAGAGCCGAGGCAGCCGAAGTCGGGGACCGATGTTAGCCGAACGAACGAGTGAATGAATGAGTGGACGAACGAATGAACAAGTGACATGGGAGTGCTGCAGGACTGAACCTCAGCGTGATGGAGAGCCTTGGCCCTCTGGCTGGCCACACCCCAGGGAACGACCATGAACATGGCACCAGAGACCCTCGGATCAACTCCTCCGCTGGTGATGCTGAAAGACTCCGTTCTGTTTTCCTCCCTCAATACAGAGAGACCCTGCCGGACCCCACCTGTCCCCTCACCTCCCGCTTGCAAACACAGTTGTGTGTGGCAGTCTGGGGGCCAGCCTGGGCAGGACTCTCAGCAAGTCGTAGGAGGGCGGTCCTGCAGAGAGGCTTAGGAGCAGGCACAGGGCCAGAAGCAGTGCCTGAGAGCAGGGATGGCCACAAGCCAGGCTGCCTGGAGGCTGAGCGCCAGCTCCTGGTGCGCTCACCTGGCACCTCCCGGGGTGGCCTGGGTTGGTGGCAGCGGCCCAAGCAGCGATGAGTCGGTGTGCCAGGCCCAGGGTGGGAACTGAGGGGGGTCCCCACCCAGCGAGGGTCCTCCTCTCTCCAGGAAGCCCCCGCAGCCTCCTGCTAGCCCCCGACTCTGAAACCTGCCTTACGTCTGTTCTGGGCCCTGGACAGGACCCCCCAGTACCTGTCTCAGTCTGTTCCTGTATTGCTCAAGAACCTGCAGTGGCTCCCTACTGCCCGATACCTCCTATCCAGCACTCAGGGCCTTCCGTGGGCTTCCCTGAGTCTCTGATGTGTCTTACACTCTTGACAAATGCCGAGGCCCTCCTGCTCCCTCACGTCTCTTCCAGGCTGCCCCGCGTCTCTGTTTCCCCCCAGGCATGCCCACGCAGCCTGTTTTCCTCTTATCTCTGCTCAGAGCAGGAGGCGAAACTCCAGTGGAGTAGGGGCTCATGTGAAAGGGCCCTGGGCCCCTGGAATGGAGGGGTGCGCCCAAGGAGAGGGGTCTGCCTGCTTCGCCTCTACCCAGACTGCCATCTCCTGGCCCTCGGGACACACGGGATTTCCTCAACACCTCTTAAATGGCTCTAAACCCTCTTCGCTCAACCAGACGCTGGCCCCGCATGGGAGCCCCCCGTGGCTGTCCCCCAGGACAGTGCCCGTCAGCATATGGCTGTAGTTCCCTGAGATGTGCAAATGGCCAAGGGCCGGGCCTCTGGCCTCTGGGAGCCGAGAGACCTGGTTGTGGCCCCGTCTGCCACCAGTGCCCCTCTCTGGGCTCTGTTTCCTCATCTGTAGAATGGGACTCTGCCCTCTCTCACCTGGCTGTTGAGAAACTACTCGCCGTGAGCCGAGAGACAGAGGGCCGAACTGGAGCTTGCAGTCTCCATCCTGGGACCAGATGACTGGGGGACCCCAAAGCTGGGGTCACCCGTCTGTGCCAGGCGCTTCTCACACAAGGAGGCTACACGGTGGCAGGGCCGAGGCCTCTGGAGCGGGAGCACGCTACCCTTGTTGCAAACTGGGCAGCAGCGGCGGCCACCAATTTTCCCCACTCCGCTGGGCAGGAAAACGGTTTCTGCTGTTGCCTCTGTGTTCCGACCGGTTCCCATGCCTGCAACGATCCAGAGGCTGGTCAGAACTGTGGCCGCAGCGAGCTTCAAAGTCACGCAGGGGGCAAGGACACCGCTCCGGCCAAGATGGGGGGGGCGGGGGGGGTTGGGGCGGCCGGGGCTCTTGCCAGACCTTCAATCTTCCCCCGACTCTGCACCGGTGACCCCCAAACCGGGGCGGGGGGTCCGCTCTGGGTGTCACACATCAAAAGCAAGAGACCAAAATGAAAAGCACACTGATCCCTTCTTTTTTTTTTTTTGTTTGTTTAACGTTTATTCGTTTTGGAGAGAGACAGAGCATGAACGGGGGAGGGGCAGAGAGAGGGGGAGACACAGAATCTGCAGCAGGCTCCAGGCTCCGAGCTGTCAGCACAGAGCCCGACGCGGGGCTCGAACTCACGGACCGCGAGATGGTGACCTGAGCCCAAGTCGGATGCTTAACCGACTGAGCCACCCAGGCGCACCCCCCCACCCCTGTCACTGATCCTCGTAGCAGCCCTGCAAGCAAGGGAGTCTCAGCTCACCTTAGAAGGGAAAACTGAGGCACGGGGTTTAGGCGATGGTGCTCAGGATGTAGAGGCTGGGGTTTGAACCCAGGTCTGTCTGCCACAGCGTCTGAGCTCTGACCCATAGCCAGCGGCCTCACTTGATCACAAACAGGGCCAGCCAAGAGGAGGGTCCCCGTGCAGGAGGGGCCCCCCCCACCTCGAGGGGGTGAACGCAGCCAAATCGCCCCACCCGAGGGTGCCGGGGCGTGGTGCCAGAGCCGAGGTCCCTGAGCCCGGTGTGCTCCTGTGGGGCCAGCGGGGCCAGTAACTAGGGCACGGGTGGGGTGACGGACCCGGTTTGCCCAAGACCGTGGGGGGGGGGTGTCCCAGGACATGGAGTTTTCAGCTTTAAAATGGGACAGTCCCGGGAAGCCACGCTAGGTTGGTCACCCGAGGCTAAAGAGCTTTTGATGGTGCAAGGCAAAAAGTTACCTTGAGAGGTAGTGAGGGCTCCAGCACTAGAAGGGCCCGGTTGTGGGGGGCTTCGCCTGTGGAAGCATTTGGCTGGGAGGGAGGTCCGGTGTTTTGAGACCGCCAGTTCCAGGGCTCCCCCGGGACCTGAGTACCTCTCTGAGGGTTTGGGGGCTTTTACTTGTAGAACTGCCCCTCCGGGACCCAGTCCCGGACCCCACCCCTCCTCGAGGTGGCCTCCTCCAGACTTGATGGGACTCAGGCCCTCTGGATGTCTACCCCTCCCCACCCCTACTCACTCACCGCCTGCTTCTTTCTGCAAACAAGCCCCCCTGGGGGGCAGAGAGAGCGCAGGCTCTGGAGTCAGCCACGTCTTACTTCGGGTCTCAGCTACATCCTTACCCTAGGAAAGACCATCTGTGGCTCAGAATCTCAGTTTCCACCTCCGCAAGCTGGCATAATTGCCCCTTCTCTGCACTGTGGAGGCCCCAGCTCGGCCCCTGGCAATGCGAGGACGCTCCGTGGGTTTACGGCGATTCCCAGACTCCGGTCCAGGAAGCTAGGAGCTCAGAGACAAAGGGAGCAAATCCAAAATCCGTCCTTGCTGGGCTGGAGGGCAGGGGCTGCACGGACTCCCACCCGGACTCTGGGCCGCCCCCCAGACGCCCTGGCCTCCGTCCCTGGGGGGGCCCTGGCCCCGAGACTGCTCTGGTGGCCGCCTGTGGTGTCCCCCCGTAAGAGCCCAACAGTAGCAGGACCTGCCCCAGTGTCCCCACAGCCAGGGACACTGGGTGACTGAGTCCCGGGAACTGTGTGGAAGAAGTTGCTGGAAGGAACCCCTTGTGCTGTTTTTTGTTTTTGTTTTTGTTTTTTTTTTTTTTTTGCAGCTTTATCGAGACAAAAGAACTTACAGTAAACTGCTCAATTCGCACAGAGCGCCCAATTTGCTAAGTTTTGACATATATGGACGCCCGCGAAACCATCACCACAATCGAGATCACGCACGTCGCCATCGGCGGCAGACGCTTCCTCACGCCTCTCGGAAAACCGCCTGTCGCTTCACCTTGCTGTCAGGCGACCTCTGACCTGCCTTCTCCCCTGATGGGTCAAGCTGCATCTTTCGGAGTCACACGGTGTGTTTCTCTCTCTCTCCCTTTTGGGGGTGAGGCGCTGGCATTTTCCTCCCTTCTATTACGGAGTCGAATTCCGCAGTAAGACCCTGCTACGATTTATCCACCCAGCCCCCCTGTTCATGGGCATTTGCGTCCGGGTCTTGGTGGAGACATGTTGCTTTCATTTCTCCGAGCGGGACGGCTCGATCCTACGGTGGATGTGTCTCTAACTTGTTCAGAAGCTGTCGAGAGGTTCCCAAAGTGATCGTTACCTCTTTACATCGCCATCGGCGAAGCGCCAGGGATCCAGCCGCTCCACGTTCTTGCCAACACTGGGTATGGTCAGTCTTTTTAATGTTAGCCATTCGGAGTAGGTGTGCAGTGACATCTTATTGGGGTTTCAATTCTCCTTTGCCTCATGACTAATGACGCGAGGAACCTAGTAAAGTGTCCGTTCAAGTCTTTTGCCTGTTTCTTAGCCGGATGTTTTTGGGACTGGATGCAAGTTCTTTGTCGGAGAACTGTTTTATAAATATTCTCTCCCGGTCTTCCGCGTGCCTTTCAACTCTCCTAAAGGTGTCTTTCGAAGAGGAAGTTTAAATTTTTAATTTTATGGTCTACTTTATCAAGTTTTTCTTTGATCATTTGTTGACCATTTGTTAACAATTTGATCATTGTTAATTGTGGTGAGAAACCTTTGCTAGCCATTTGTCTGTTGCTAGTGTATAGAAATACAATGACCATGATTTTGGCTCAGGTCATGATCTCACGGTTTGTGGGTTCAAGCCCCGCATCGGGCTCTGTGCTGGCAGCTCAGAGCCTGCTTGGGATTCTCTCTCTCTGTCTCTCAAAAATAAATAAACTTAAAACAAAAAGAAATACAATGACTTTGTGTTTAGCAATCTTGCCAATCTCACATATTCGTTCTAATAGCGTTTTAAAAGTGTTTTTATTTTATTTTTGAGAGAGACAGAGACAGAGTGTGAGTGGGGGAGAGGCAGAGAGAGAGGGAGACGCAGAATCCAAAGCAGGCTCCAGGCTCTGAGCTGTCAGCATGAGATCATGACCTAAGCCGAAGTTGGATGCTTAACCGACTGAGCCGCCCAGGCTCCCTATAATAGCTTTTTTTAAGTTCCTTAGAAATTTCTACATAGATGCCATCTGTGTGAAAGAGAAGTTTTTCTTTACAATCTATATAACTTTCATTTTGTTTTGTTTCGCTTTCTTGCCTTGTTGCACTGTCTGGGGCCTCCACAGCAACGCTGAATAGGAAGGCAGAGACATACTTACTTTGTTATCTGCCTTAGGGGGCAAACATTGCATCTTTTGCTGTTCAGCGTAACTTCCTATTACGTTTTTTTCTTAGACGCCCTTTATCAGATTGAGAAAGTTCCTTTCTGTTCTTAATTCACTGTGCCTTCGTTAGGAACGGAAGCTGGATTTTGCCCAAAAAGTGTTTGCGCCTATTGAGATGGTCGTATATGTTTTTAGTCTGTTAATATGCTGAATCACACTGACTGTCAAATGTCAAACCAATCTCATATTGCTGGGCTAAACCTCACTTTGACAGGATGCCATTCTTTTTATATTAATTTGGATATAATGTGCAAATATCTTGTTAAGAATTTTTATATGCATGTTCCCAAGGAGTATCCGTCTATAGGTCTCTACTATCACATTGCTGTGCACTTTCGGTATCAGGGTAACGCTGGCCTCAAAAGATGAGCTGGAAGGTTCCCTTGTCTTCCATTTTGTGGAAGAGTTTCTTTTGAATGGATATTATTTCTTCCTTAAGTGTTTGGTAGAATTTGGTAGAAGCCAGCTGAGTCTGGAACTTTCTTTATGGAAGGTTTTTACTACAGACGTAACTTATTATTTTTTTTAACGTTTATTTATTTTTGAGAGGTGGGGGGAGACAGAATATGAGCAGGGAGAGGGCAGAGAGAGGGAGACACAGAATCCGGAGCAGGCTCCAGGCTCTGAGCTGTCAGCACAGAGCCTGACACGGGGCTCGAACCCACGGACTGTGAAATCATGACCTGAGGCGAAGTTGGCTGCTTAACTGACTGAGCCCCCCAGGCGCCCCCAGAGGTAAGTTATTTAATGAACATGGGACTATTCAGATATCTATTTATTCTTGAAAGAGCTTCAGTAGGTTGTATGCTCCAGAAAATTTGTCTAGTTCACCTAAGTCATCGAATTTGTTGGCATAAGGTTGTTCAAAATATTTGCTTGTATCTTTTCAGTGTCTGTAGGATCCATAGTGATGTCCCCTTCTGTTGTCCCTGATATTGTATGTTTTTGTATGCACGTGTTCTCTCTCCCCACCCTCCCCCCACCCCCCGATCATTCTGGTTAGAGGTTTATCAATTTTACTGACTTCTTAAAGAATCATCTTTTGGGGGTGCCTGGCTTGCTCAGTCGATAGAACATGCAACTCTTGGTATCAGGATCATGAGTTCAAGCCCCATGTTGGGATTAAAAAAAGATCATCTTTTGGTTTCATTAATTTTTCTACTGTTTTAGTGTTGTTTGTTTCATTGATTTCTGCTCTTTATAATTTCCTTTCTCTTGCTCACTTTGAGTTTTTCTCTTCTTTTCTCTAGGGTCTTAAGATAAAAACCGAGGTCATTAACTGACACCTTTCTCCTTTCATAATACAAACTTTAGTGCTATAATTTTTCCTCCAACCATTGCTTTAGCTTCATCCCACACACTTATATAGATTGTGTTTTCACTGTATTCAGTTTAAAATATTTTCTAATTTCCGCTGTGATTTCTTCTTAGACCCATGGTTTATTTAGGAGTGTGTTGTTTAGTGTTCAAATGTTTCGTGATTTTCCAGGCATCTGTCTGCTATTGATTTCTAATTTAATTCCATTGTGATAGAAAAACATACTTTAGGGGCACCTGGGTGGCTCAGTCAGTTGAGCATCCAACTTCGGCTCAGGTCATGATCTCACGGTCTGTGAGTTCGAGCCCTGCGTCGGGCTCTGTGCTGACAGCTCAGAGCCTGGAGCCTGCTTCGGATCCTGTGTCTCCCTCTCTGCCACTCCCCTGTTCATGTTCTGTCTCTCTGTGTGTGCCAAAAATGAACATTTAAAAAAATTTAAAAAAAGAAAAACATACTTTATAGTATTTTACTCCTTTAAAATCTATTGAGTCTTCTTGATTGCCCAAAATATGCTTTATTGGTAAATGTTTTATGTGTCTTAAGAGGAATGTGTATTCTGCTATTGTTGAGTATTATACAAATTGTCAAGTGTTGTTCAGATTTTCTATATCCTTACTGATTTTGTCTGCTTCTATTAATTACTGAGAAAATAGTGTTGAAATCTCCCATTAATAACTGTGGATTTGTTTATTTCCCTTTGTAGTGCTACACTTTTTGCATCAAGCATTTTGAAGTTCTGTTATTAGGTGCATAAGCATTTAAGGTTGTTAAGAGCTCTTTTTTTTTTTAAAGTTTATTTTATTCATTGTGAGAGAGAGCGAGAGAGCGAGAGAGCGAGAGAGAGTGCGAGAGAGTGAGAGAGAGTGAGAGAGAGAAAGAGAGAACACACGTGGGGGAGGGGCAGAGAGAGAGGGAGAGAGAGAATCCCAAGCAGGCTCCTCACTGTCAGCACAGAGCCTGACACTGGGCTTGAACTCACGAACCTTGAGATCATGACCTAAGCCGAAATCAAGAGTCAGATGCTTAACTGACTGAGCCACCCAGGTACCTGGATTGTTATGAACTCTTGAGGAGGAACTGAACCCTTTATCATTATGAGATTATCCCCTTTATTCCTGGTAATACTCTTTCTCTTAAATCTTCTTTGTACAATAATATAGCACCTCTGGCTTTCTTTTGAATACAGCTAATAGAGTATATCTCATTCTGCATTCTTACTGTTACTCTATCTGAACCTTTATATTTATAGTAGCTTTCTTATAGACACTGTGCAATTGGGTTTTGCCTTTTCATCCTCTCTGAAAACTTCTGCTTTTTTAATTGGTGAGTTTAAATAATTTATATGTAATATTATTATTACAGTGAGTTTAAATCTATTATCTTTTTTAAATGTCTATTTATTTATTTTGAAAGAGAGAGAGAGAGAGAGAGCAGGGGAGGGGCAGAGAGAGAGGGAGAGAGAGAAAGAATCCCAGGCAGGCTCCATAGCTCCAGTGCACAGCCCGATGTGGGGCTCAAACTCACAAAACGTGAGATCATGACCTGAGCTGAAATCAAGTCGGTCACTTAACCGACTGAGCCATCCAAGTGCCCCTAAATCTATTATCTTAATATTTATTTTGTGTTTGGCCCATCTGTGCTTAGTTCCCTTTTCCTTAATTTTCTGACTACATTTTGATCAACTGAGGAATATTTATTATTCCATCTTATCCTGTTATTGGCTTATCAGCCCTACTTCCTTGGCTGTGTACATGTATGTGTTGTTGCTGTTTAGTGCCTCAGAGTTTACGGTACACATCTTTAACTTATCAGACTCTACCTTCAAATAATACTATATTACTTCATGAATTATAAAAGAACGTTACCCCAGTAGACTTCCATTTCTTCCCATTTGTGACTTGGGGTTATTTTGTTGGACATTTTCCTTCAACGTATGTTGTCAAGTTCCGCAATACATTGTTAGTGTTTCTCCTTTAAACAGTAAAGTATCCGGTAAAAGAGAGCTTCAAAACAAGGGGGGGGGGGAACTTTTGTATTTACCCACATAATCACCGTTTCTGGTGCTTTTCATTCCTTTGTATAGATCCAGATTCCATCGGTGACCCTATTGCTTCTGATTGAAGGACTCCTTTTACCATTTTGAGCTGGTCTGCTGGTGATGAGTCTCCTCTAATCTTTATATTACCTCCATGATTGAAAGATATTTTCACTGGGCATTAAGTTGTAGGTTGACAGCCCTTTTCTTTCAAAAAAGATGTCATTGTGTGTATCTTTGGCTCGGATTGTGTCCAACAAGAAGTCTGTTGTCACTCTTATCTTTGTATCTCTGTACATAATGAGACTTTTTATTTGCGTTTGTGGGCTTTCAGGAATATGGCTTCTATATGGCTTGCATCATTTTCTTCCTTTTTTTTCCCCCCTGCCAGGGGTTCATTGAAACTCTTGGATCTGTAGTTTTATAATTATTATCACACTATCACACTTAGAAAACATTGTGGTCATGATTTCTTCAAATAGTTTCTCTGTCCTCTCTCCCTCCCCTCCTGCCCCTGGACCCTGGGTCTCCAATTACACGTATATTAGGCCACTTGATGCTGTCCCAGAGTTCCATGATGTTCTGTCCACTTCCCCCCACCCCCCCCCCACTCATTTTCCTCACTCTGTTTCATTTTGGATCGCTTCTATTGCCATGCTTTCAAGTTCACTAATTTTTCCTTTTAAAGTGTTTAATCTGCTGTTAAATTCTCTGTGTGTGCATTATCTCACACATCGTACTTTTTAACTCCAGAAGTTCAGTTTGGGTCTTTGAAAATACATTCTATTTTTGTCTTCTTTATGCTCATGACTTTCTCTGCTTTCTCGGACACATACCTGTTTTAGCATCTATTTTTCTCATTCTATCATCTGGTTATTTCTGGATCTGTTTCTATGGATTCATTTTTCTTCTTCCTAGGGGTCATAGTTTCCTCCTTTTTTTTTTTTTTTTTTTTTTTTTTTTTTTGCATTCCTGGTAATTTTTGATTGGATGCCAGGCATTGTGATTTTTCTTTGTTGGGTGCTAAAGTTTGTCATATTCCTTTAAATATTTTTGGCTTTGTTCTGAGATGGAGTTAAGTTGCTGTTTAGAGACTGTTTGATCCTTTCAAGGCTTGCTTTTAAGCTTTGTAAGCCGATCTAGGTCAGCCTTTAGTCGGGCAAGTTTGACCCCGTTCCAGGGGCAATATCCTTCTGAGGGCTCTACTCAATGCCCTATTGTTACGAGGTCTTGCCACTCTGCGTGGTTGGAAGATGAACGATTCTTGTCCTGCATGGCCCCAGGAGATAGTTCTGCCCTTCCTTTCTCTTGCTCTTTCTTCAGCCTCGGGGTTTCCTGAGGCTCACGCACAGATCAGTACTTACTAATCAGTATTGATCAGTGAAGACTGGAGAAGAACCCTCTACAGACCCCTGAAGCCCTTTCTCTTTGTGTAGCTCTCACTTCTCTGGTGTTATACACTGTGAATTATAGATGTCTTGGAGTCTCTGAACTCTGGGTTCCAACTTAGAGAGAATTCTGGATTTTGTTTGGGGTTCCTTTCTCTGGAACGTAGGCTGGAAACTCTCTCCAGGGACAGCTGTAGGGTTCACTTGCTCTGTTTACCTTTTCTCAGTTACTGTCCTGGGTTTCCTTTTATCCACTGTCTGAAAACCACAGTTTCATTAGTGTGTGTGTGTGTGTGTGTGTGTGTGTGCGCGCGCGCGCGTGTGTGTGTGTGTAGTTTAAGATTGGAGGGTAAATCTGCTGTCACTCCATTTTGGCTGGAAATGGAAATGCTTGTCATGACTTCTCAGAGGGAATTGACAGCTGGGCATAGCCTCCCTTTGCCTTCCCCCTTTCTTCTTTCTTGTTACCTGGGATTAAGACATGATGGCTGGAGCTCCAGGAGCTTTCTTAGGCCAGGAGGTAACTTACAGGATGGAAACTCCATGCTAAGGGTGTAGGAAAAGGGACATGGGGCAGCCCACATCTTTGATGTCGCAAAACAGCCGCACCACCTCTGCAGAGCCAACTTTTCAATTTTTTTACTTAAGATAATAAATCCTTATGTGTTTAATGCTGAGTTATTTTGTGCTTTCTGCTTTGCTGACAAACCTGATTCTGATGCATCCAGCCCCTTATCCCAGCATGCTCTTCGTTCCCTCTCAAATGTGCAAAGAGTGCCCAGAGGATGTGGACCCACCATGGGGAGTGATGGATCTGGCATTGCCTCCATCTGCGCGGGTCATGCCGTCTGGCTCTGGTCTTGACTTCTCTTCCACCCTCTGAAGCTGGCCCCCGGTGGCCTTTGCTCCAGGCTCTGCTCCCTGACTTTGCCCGTGCACCTCAGAGCCTCCCCCTAGACATGGTTCTACAGTCCCGGCCCCACTCGTCTTGCAAGGTGCAGATGGTGAAGCCCTGTGAAGAGTGCAGCGGTGAAGGTGGTTCTGTGGGGGAGTGGTGCAGTGGTGGAGTCATCTGGAGGGTGTAGGAGGAGGGCAGTTTGGTGGTCTGGCGGCCTGGCAGGAGGTAGGTGGTGCAGGGGTTGCATGCAGGGTGGTGCAAGGGCACGGCTTGGCGTGCGTGATTTGACTTCCCTCCCATTTCTGCCTCCCACTGACTCTTTTTTTTTTTTTTTTAATTTTTTTTCAACGTTTATTTATTTTTGGGACAGAGAGAGACAGAGCATGAGCGGGGGAGGGGCAGAGAGAGAGGGAGACACAGAATCGGAAACAGGCTCCAGGCTCTGAGCCATCAGCCCAGAGCCCGACGCGGGGCTCGAACCCACGGACCGCGAGATCGTGACCTGGCTGAAGTCGGACGCTTAACCGACTGCGCCACCCAGGTGCCCCTGCCTCCCACTGACTCTTGTCCACTGGCAAGAGTGACCAACCCGGGTTGGGTGTTGCCCACCCAACACCCTTCCCCCCACCCTTGCCTGCTCTTCCTCTTTGCCAACAGAACCCCCATTTGTTCTGATCGCCCAGCTTCCTACAGGCAGCCACCAAGGCAATGCCACCGCCAGTGGTGGTTCCGGAAGGCACTCCTGAGGCCGCTGGGGGTGCGCGGAGGAGGCGTGGGAAGCGTGCTGGAAGGCTTTGGGGAAGCCCATCGAAGAGACTCAGCAGAAACAGCTCCTCTTCTCTCCAAAGATGCATCGTGTCTGCGGTGATGCTGGGCACCAGGGGCGACCTTGGGGCATGTGGCAGCCAGGCCGACATGTCAGCCTGGGAGAGCAGATGGATGGAAGGACCTGAGTCCTGGGGACGCTGCTGCACAGGTGCCAAAATATCCACCCTACTCGCCCGTCCTTGGGTAATACGCTTTCCTACGGCTTGCAGCCCCATCCCACGTGGTGGCAGGTGGGCGTCCCTTGCCGTGAAGCAGGGACAGGAGTCCCCGCCTGCCGCATCTTCGAGAGGGGCAAAAGTCTCACTGCGGTGGACCCCCGCACCAGCCCTGGGCGCACCCTGCCCCCCGGAAGCGCTTGATTTCCTCCCCTGGAGGCGAGAGCGGTTGATGGTGAGACAAGCAAGGGTCCCCGAATGGTCCCCGCCCCACCCTGAGGGCGCACAGAGGACTCGGTGATTATCTGTAATGTTTCCATATTTTACGTTAAAAAAGGGAAAGAGTTAAAACAATTGGAACAAAATGCCAGTGATTGTCATTTCTGCGTGTGCTGGGCCTGCAGCTGCGCACTCTTTGTTCGGGCCCTTTCCTGAAAGGAAATAAGAGGCCGGGATGAGCCCCCTGCCTCCCTCCCCCCTGCTGGTCTGCAGGCCCCGTCTGCGGCCCCTGCTCTGGTTGCAGGACCCGTCCCTGGCTCTGCCTGCGTGGGGGGGGGGGGGGCGGCTCCCCCTCCCTGCCGTCCCTGTGCCAGCTCGCTGTCCTCCCCGCAGCCCGCCAGCTCCCAGCAGAGAGCAGATGGCAGTTCCACGGGCCACCAGGCGTCCTCCAACACTTCCCTCCCCACCACCGTGCCCAGGGCCGTGGGGCCTTCCAGCGGCTGAGAGCTGGGGAGCTCCAGGGCTGCAGGCCTGGGGAAGGCAGGGGGAGACGGGTCAAGGGGAGGTTCGCTCGCTCCACTTCTCTCCCGGTGAGCTGCTCTCCGACCACCGCTGAGTGTGGGTGTTGGGAGCGGGGGGGGGGGCATCGGGGACACTATCGAGAACCCCAGTGTGACTAGGGGTCCCACATTACTGCTTGGGATTCAAAAGATGGCCCCGGCACGGTCCCGACGGGCAGTTCTCAGCGGCAGGAAGCCTTGACCACCTTCTGCGCAGTGAGTCCCCTGGCCCCAGAGAGTGCCCCGGCCCCTCCAGTCCCTTCCGCATGTCTCGCTGTCCCCACCAGATGCCCCGGGGTCCCCTCCACTCCTGGGTGCTGGGTCCATGAGGGGAGCCGGCAGAAGATGACCGAGGATGGGCGGGCAGGGTTGGCGGCAGTGGGGGGTCCAGGAGGGGGGTCGGTAGGAGCAGGTTTGGGGCGGACAGGTGGGTATCTGAGGGAGAATGTAGGACTGGGGTCGCCCAGCTCTGGGCGCTTAGAGCAGGGTTCAAATCCCATCCTGGTTCAGAAGGTCTGAGTGACCTGGGGAAGTCACCCTGCCTCTGTATCTATAGAGTCTGTCCCTCTGTAAAATGGGTCTAATATTGACGCCTCGGGCGCTGCTAAAAAGAGTGTAAAATGTCCATCCTGGTGCCTGCCTTGTTCGACCACTGCCACCCCTCTCCTTCCTGCCTCTGCGGGCGGGTTGGTCACCCGCTATTGGAGCAGAGGTTACAGAGGCCCTGCCTTCTGGCTCCGAGCATTTACTTGATCTCGTCTGGCCTTGTCCAGGGCCTCAGGGCCAGCGGGTCACCCCCACGCTGAGCAGGTGACACCTTGAAAGCTGGGCTCTGACCTTCCATGGGCACCGTGTCCGTCCTGACAGCCGGCTGCAGCCTGTCCCATGTGCCAGCTCGCG
Source organism: Herpailurus yagouaroundi (assembly GCF_014898765.1). NCBI lineage: Eukaryota > Metazoa > Chordata > Mammalia > Carnivora > Felidae > Herpailurus > Herpailurus yagouaroundi. Next base: position 72,115,147 of record NW_024412396.1, read on the forward strand.
CGTGGGTCAAGGGCCCAACACGCGGTGGCTCTTTCACTGTCATTGTTACGAAAAGAAAACCCGAAATCCTCGCCAGCATCTCTGGAGGCGCGGAAGTGTTAGCCGTGTGAAGCAAAGTGGGTGTTTCTAAGCTCCAGCGCACCCCAGGCCTCCCAGCCTCCACCTGCCCTCCCCGCTCCCCTCCCTGCCCGCCCGCCCTCCGCTCGCTTCCCAGCCGGGGACACCTCCGAGGTCTCATAGGATCTGCAAAGTGATAATCGTGGCCTGTGTCGCTGGAGGTTTTCTCCACTTGCAAAATTATCCAACAGGAGGGATGGAGCCCCTGCGCGTCCTTTGTTGGTTGTGTTTGGGAGCGGCCGGCCGGCGACCTGAAGCTGTGCGTGTGGGTGGTGTCCCCTCCCTGGTGGCCCCCACCTTGCCTCCAGGGACCGTGGCTACACTCAGAAGCCCCTGGTCACCACCAAGCCAGGCGTTCGGGTGCCTCAAAGCTCCATGGTATCGGAGAGGAGGGTGACTTTGCCGCAGCCACGAGCCAGAGACCAGCTGAGCCCTCTGGCCACTAGCCTAGCCTGGAAGGGCCTCACTCTTGACACCCTTGACATTGACCTGGCAGGGCCTCCCTCTTGACATTCAGTGAACCCCTTACTTTTGCAGCCCTCCCCCTTGGGCTTCAAGCGCCCCAGCGATGCTCTATTCGTTACAGGACTCTTTAGGTTGCGAGGGTCAAAACCCAACTCCCAGTGGCATCAACATAAAGGGGCTTTGTTGGCTTACGGAACTGAAAAGCTAAAAGCTTCAGTTAAGGCTCGATCCAGCAGCTCAAAAAAAAAAAAAAAATGCCATGACCCAGGATCCAGCTGTGCTCAGTCTCTCTATGTGGTTTCATCCTTGGGCTCCGAATGGTGGCCCAGCAGCCCTGGGCATTCCCCTCCCAAGACGGGAAGCTGCAGTCACACACCTGAATCTCCCCACACCCCACTCGAGGGCAGAGAGAGAGGGAGAGAGAGGGAGAGAGCCATTTTTGGCCGCATTCAACACGTCCTGAAATATCCTCTTATTGACTGGGGTTAGGTCACATGACCATCGCTGAGCGCTCACGACAGCCGGGCGCTGGGACACGCTTCCTGGCTTAAGCCAGTCACGGCTACTCTCAGAGCAGGACTGGGGTCCCTTGGGGAGAACCGAGGCGCAGCTGGCCAGAGACCCAGGCCGCCCAGGGGGCCCGGTGACGGCGCACTGTCATGTATCGAGTGCCCGTGACACCCAGGACCTGTCTGCTGTGCTCGCGTGCATCATCTCACGACGACATTGACAGGGGATCCCAACAAAGACACTAACGCCACCCAGCCAGGGCCTCGCAGTTCAAGCCACGGGAACCTCGTCGGGGGGTGGTGCCTGGGTCCGGCTCTCTGTTTATGGCAGCGGCCGCGTGCAGGTCTGGAGCCAGACCCGGCCTGAGCTAGACCCTAGGCGTACTCCTCCTGGCCGCGGCCCCCGCCCACCCGGGAGGACACCGGAGTTGTGACAATGCCTGCAGAGGGGTTCTCCGGCCACAGCCGTGCGCTCTGACCCCGGTGTGCCGGGCAGGTGCGCCTCGCCAGAGGTGACAGCCACGGGCGAGGGGTGGGAGTGGTGGATAAGTACCCGGCTTCCCTCCCGCCCCCCACCCCCTGCTGTGGGACGAGCCCCGGTGTGTTCCCCACTTTGTCTCAGCGGGTCCCCTGCGGATTGAGCCCCCAGGGGCCTCAGTGGCGATTGCTCGTTAACACATCCCTTATAAACCCGTGGCCCACCCCGACTCCCTCCCCCACTTTGTCTCGTGCTTCCTGGAATCACCTCCCCAATAGACGATTTGCATCCAGGGTCCCAGGGTTGACTTTGGGAGCCTCGACTGAGACGAGGGGCAGAGTGCCTCCCAGGGTTCTAGAAGCCAATGTTGCCAAGCACGTGGGCGTTGACTTTTTATCCAACCCCAGGATGACCGCTCCCTGTGCTGGGCTTAGGGGCTGGGGGCACAGCCAAAGGAGGGAGAAGAGGGGGCCCAGTCCCCTTGGTTCAGCTAAAGCCACAGGCCCTCACACTGTTTACATCGGGCCCAAAGTGGCCTCAACGGACACTTTACTGCACTCCCTACCTAATGCCTAAATTCTCTGTACAGCTTCCCTGCTCTAGTCATCCCACTCTATTTGCACACCCCTAGGGATGGGGAGCTCATTACCATTCAAGCAGTTAGCTCCATCTATAGATGGCCCTGAAATTTATTAGCTACTTAACAAATATTATGTGTTGAATAAATGACTAAACAAAATAACTATTTTAATATCAAATCTCCAAGCACCTCCTTTTGGAGGCAAACAGCCAGAAACATACTATAATGCTGGGAACGAAGGCATTAAGGAGTGCCTCTGTCATCTAGTTCAGGGATAGCAAATTATGACCAGCGGACCGAATCCGGCCCTCTCCTTCTTTTTAATACATCCTGCAAACTAAGAATGGTTTTTATGTTTTTAAATGGTTGGGGAAAAAATAAAAAGAAGGCTTTTTCACAACATGTAAAATTATATGAAATTCAAAATCCAGGGTCCATAAATAGAGCTCCACTGGAGCATAGCCACGTCGTCATTCACATCTCTCCTGTGGCTGCTTCCCTGCCACGGTGGCGTGAGTGTCTGTGACAGAGACAGTCTGGCCCACGGAGCCGAAAATATTTACTCTCCCACACTTTATAGACAAAGTGTGCCGCCCCTCATCCGGTTCACTCACAAGCCACATCACCCCATTTTGTGGGTGAGGAAACTGAGGCCCACAGGATTAGGGAACTCTGAGCTGACATGTGGTGGGACATAAGGGGCCCGGTTTCTAGAACGGCAGTCTCACCCCAAAGCCCCGGGACCTTCCACAGCCTGGCTCTCTGACCCTCTGAGAGTCAGGTCCTCCCTCCTGTCCTCATGGGCCCAGCTGCCTGGGACAGCCCGTCCTGCCGGGTGGCTCCTGCCCTGAGCAGAGACCCTGCTCCGCCGGGGGCTGGAGCCCGGTGCAATCAGAGGCTCATTGATGTGACAGCCCCGTGTGTCAGAACAATCAATGCCGCTTCCCCGAGCAGCTGCCGAGGCCTCGGAAAGTGGGTCAGGCCCCGGGAGGGGACAGTCCATTTTTAGCTTTTCATTAGGGCCTCATTCATTAATTCCTTCATTTGATATTTACTGAGCAGCTACTCGGTGCCAAGCCCCGGCCACAGGGACTGAGGACACAGGTCAGCCGGTGAGGGGGGCAGGTGCTGACCCAGGGGCTACCCTGAGAGGGCGCTGGGCCTTCTGGAAGCCTCTGACCTGACTTGCCCCGAGTCGTGGCTGGTGGTTGTCTCAAAGAAAAGTATCGAGAAGGGTCTCTTTGGGAAAGGCCCTGAGGAGCACCTTCGTCTCGTCTGGGGTGTCGGTGCCTAGACTGAGCCCTCTCTTGGGCCCCGTCCTTCCCCGCCTTGATGCTATGAGCCTGAGGTGGACAGAGGTCACAGGTGTCAGGTAACCCGTGGTTTGTTATCCGGACCGGGACACTCGTCACTAACTAGGCTGGGGGGACAAGGGAAACTGAGGCAGACCGTGCCCCTCCCTGACCTGTCATCCTGTCTGAGAGGCCTCCGTCCCGGCTCAGCTCTGCCGCCCGCACCCCCGGAAGCCTCCTGATGCTCCCCTGTCCTCATCCACGGGTCCCGTGCATCTCTGCTCATTCTCCCCTTCATTCGTTCATTCATTCATTCATACCTTCATTCATTCAACGATGAACTTTTGGGCACCTAGTCTGTGCCAGGCTTTGCTGTGGGTTCCGGGGACACAGCGGCTTCTGCCCTCCCGGTGCTCACGCGTTAGTAAGGAAGTCAGACATAAATCAGCAAATCAATCGTGTTGCTGGGGCGCGCCTCCTGCCACCGAATTTGGACACGAGACGTCCGTTGGGGAGGTGTCTCTGCGGTGGTGGCCTGGAAGCCGAGGCTCCAATGACGACAGGGCACGGCCGGGAGAGTGGGGTGGAGGCAGGAGGCTGTGTGGCTCTCAGTGGCAGGGGTGGGGCTGGGACACGACCCAAGCCCACTCAGGCCCTGGGTCCCAGACATGTAGAAGCCAGGCCGTGGGGGGCAGGCTTGGGGCAGGACAGGGCCTCTGCCTAGTGTGGTTTGGGCAAGTGGGGGGGTGTCCATGTAGGTGACCATCAGGACAGGCATCAAGACCATTTTATCAGTAGGACATGCCTCTTCTAGCACATTCTTGCCCGGGAAGATGAGACTAAGCCCTGGAGAACCTTCCGGGTTTGCTCCCTGCACTTGCCGAGCCCTTGCTGGGACGTTATGCTGAGCGACAGAAGCCAGACACAAAAGGACAAAGACGTATGATTCCCCTGGGCCGCATCCGTGGAGGAGTCAAGTCCACAGAGGCAGAAGGTGAACGGGGAGCACCAGGGGCTGGGGGTCCGAGCCTCAGGGGGGCAGAGTTTCCATCCCGCAGGATGACAGCGTCCCGGAGACGATCGGTGGTGACGGCCGCATGCACAGCAGTGTGAACGTGCTTAGGGCCCCTCGGCTGCACACGTGAAAACGATTATGACGGCAGATAGCTCAGCAGGGTCTAAAAAATCGGAGGAAAACAAAACAAAACAACCTTTGCCAATCCCTGAAACCACTGAGGCCTGGACCCCGCTCCCCCTGGGACCGGGTCTCTCAGCTCTTCTTTTCGAGACCCAGCGAAGACTCTGTCCAGGTAGCAGGTGGAATAGGCAGGAGACGCGGCTTTGCAGAACGGCCGTCTGCGGCCACAGGTTGGCCACATCGGGCAAAAGCGGCTGTGTTTGGCCTGGGAGCTTCTCTCTGAGTCAAGACTGGCCCAGGGCACCACCGATCTAGAATGCCAGGCACCGCGTGCCAGGAAAGCCTGGTGTGGCTCTCCAGCCCGCCAGCCTCAGCCGCCTCCGTGCTGTGCTCCCCTGCGGTCGCGGGCTGGGAGCCGCCTGGAGGCTGGGCTGGGACGGACGCTGAGGACGGCGGGACAGATTGCAGAAGAAAGACAGGCAGGCCTCACACTGTCCACTCCAGACAACACCTCTGCACGCGGCTGCTGTTCCTGCTGACTTCTGGAAGCTTCCACGGGCCTACCGGCACACTCTGGCCCAGCCACCGCGGTTGCCGGCCCGTATTGTGATTGGTTGGGTGACTGTCGTATAAAGCATTTAACTTTGCCCCCAAAGGGGTCTGGCCTTTGCCCACAGCTAGTGGCTCTTGGGATGCTTTTGTTTACCTGGGGCTTCGGGCCCCACCAGAGAGTCTAACCATGTGATTTGGGGTGGGGGCTTTGGGTCAAGCTCTCCAGCTCTCTCTCCAAGGGGGCCGGGGACTGAGGTCGGCCAGGCGGGCGGTTGAGCACGGAACCCCCCCCCCCGCAGGAGCTGAACGCTAAGGCCGGGGCGAGCTTCCCAGGCTGACGGCCCCCCACGGGGCTGTTGCTCACCGAGGTCAGGGCAGCGGCCCTGCCCACGAAGATGCCGCGGGGCAACCAGTGCGAGATCTGCGTTCGGAGCTTTGCTGACTTCCCCGTGCACCTGTGTCCCGGTGCGAGGCTGCGTCCTTTCGCCGCAATAAATTGTGACTGAGTTTACAGCTCTTAGTGAGTTTGAGTCCTTCCAGCAAATGGCCAAAACCAAGGGTGGTCTTGGGAACCCCCAAACTTGCACGAGTGAGAGTGGTCCTCTTGGGACGATCCCCTACTCTCATAGCGACTGTTCTTGTTGGCGGATGTCAGCGCAGAACAGACTGCTGCGTGTGGGGGCAGGGTTGTGAGAAGGAGAGGGGGTGGAGTGGAGGGGGGGCGTCCCTTCCCTCTTGTAAAGTTATCCTTGGACCTCAGCCTGGGACCCCTAGAAAACAGTCTGGGCAACTACCCACAAGCTAGCCTGTGTCGGGGTGCCATCCCAGGGCGCAGAGGAGGGGGGAGAGCGTACGTGGGGATGTGTCTCTGCCCTGGGGCAGAGACTGCTTCCCCTGGGGGTGTGAAGGGGGGGCCGGAGGGCATCGGGAGAAGCTGTGGTTTTGTAGGGAGACTGGCAGGCCGGCCTGGAGGCGGGGGGGGGGGGGGGCGGGGGGTGGTAGTTCCGGGCTGGTCCCACGGGGAAGAGGGCCAAAGCTCCTGGGAGCCCCTGGGACGGAGTAGCGTAGGGCGTGGACTGGGTTCGCTCAGCTGTCAGACTCCAAAATGAACACCCCTTTGTAAATCAGAGGGGAGCTTTGAAGACTTTGGTCCCCGTGGTGGAACCAGGATGGGTGATGTTTTGGGCTAAAAACAAAGGCCCCTTAGGGACGGCGGGCTTTTAGCGAGCCTAATGTGTTTGGGAACCTTCCTAAAATAACACTGTTCAGAAGCAAAACAAGAGGTCGGTTGTGCAGCCGCGAGGAGTGTAATATGTGCCCACTTGTGGCCTCAGTACAGCACGTGCCCTGGCTCGGGGGCCAGGCTCCAAGGGGGGGGCGTGAATGAGGCCATCTTTTGGAGGCAGGAGCCCCCCCCCCCCCTCCCCCTCTCTGAAGGTCATGCAGATGGGGAAGCGGGCTCGGAGCCATGAATGGGGCGCTGATCAGCCGCGTGGATCCAGCCCATAATCCCCCTTGATGGGCTTGTTCCTTTCTAGGAGTCTCTCTGGTCTCAGTTGGTACGTCTGCCCTTCTGAGCTGGGAGGCTGCCTCCTGGCCCCCCCCCCCCGCCCCCCATGTGCCCTGGGGTCTGGCAGGGGGAGGGAGGAGCTGCCCTGGGAGGGCTCAGTTACTCCAGAGCGTGGCTGCCTGTCCCGAGCTTTCCGGGGTCTGCAGGCTTCCTGCTGTGGCTGGAGGGGGCTCTCTGCACCCCTGACCCTCGGGGAAGCCCCAGGCCCCCTCTTCCTGCAAGGAGACCGCCTTATGATCTTTGGCTCATGACCTTGGTGGAAAGGACTCTGAGTCCGGAAAGGACACAGAGACTTGCAAGGGTAATTGGATCGCGGGTCCCAGGGAAGCCCCCCAAACGCGGGCCGCCCTGTGTCCCCCTGCATCCCGTCAAGCCACCCCAATCTGAGGGCGGGCGGCCGCTCACCTGGAACACCAATGGGGGTCGCTGGGGCGGCCCCCAGGCCCGGATCCCCGCCAGGCCCGCCGCGGCCTCAGAACCTTCCGGCTGGAAACCCGAAACGGGTTCCTAAGTTTAGCCGCGGCGCCTGGCGCGCATCGTTCACCCGGATCCAGGAGAGGCCATCGTCTTTATCCAGCACCCGGGGTGGATATGCACACATTTCGCTCTGGGGACGTCGGGCTTGATTACGAGGTGTTACCCCGGGCCCCCCGTGGGGTGTTAGGTAAGGCCTTCGGGAAGCCAGAGGGCTGTGTTCAGCCCATTCAGTGCCAAAACCTGGTAAATGGCCACTGTCACCACGACCGTGGTCACAGGTGATCTCATCCAAGCCTCACGGCCTGGGGTGGGGGAGGCATCGTCCTTATTTTACAGTGAGACCTGCGTCTCTGGGTTTCTATAAGGTCTGTTCCCCACCCCCCGGGAGCCCTCGGTCTAGTTCGGGGCGGAGATGCGCAGGCAGAGGGGACATCTGGCCTAAGACAGGGCATCTCCAGGGTCGGACGGAGGGGCCCATGAGCTCGGGCGCCCAGGTCCCGGCTGGAGGCTGGGGCTGCCTGTGCCTCGCACTGCACTCCCCCTGCTGTCCTGGGGAGTGGGCAGAGAGGAAGCAGCCCCTGCTGGTGTGTGCCCGTGTCAGGAGCCTCAGTGCCTCGCGGCTTCCAGACCCCCTGTAATTTAGGGGAATGGCCGGGACCGGAGCTAATCTTCAGCTCTTGCGTTCATGTGGAGCCTGGAAATTCATGCACTCAGACACGAGCTCTGGCCCCCGAGCGCATGAAAAGATGCCTCTTTAGTAAAACTTTGCCCTTCTGCTCTTGGGAGGTTGGCGGCCGGAAGTCAGATGGTGGGTCTGAGCCGGTCTAGCAGCCGTGACAGAACGGCCTGACTCCCGAGCAAGGCCACCTGCCCCAAACCCCCAGCTCGTGCCCACCTCCCACGTCCCCAGGAGCCACGGGTGGTTCCGACACCACCACCAGGATGCCCCCAGTGGGGATTTGGGAACCTCACAGCAGGCTTCCAGGGGTCTTGGGCTACACTGAGGACCTCATCTGGACTGGGCTCAGGGAAGGCCCATAATAAGGCGACTTAGGTGGTCTTTTTATTTTCTCTTTTTCAAAAAATTTTTACTTTTATTTTGATCTTTCATTATTTAAAATTTTTTTTTTCAACGTTTATTTATTTTTGGGACAGAGAGAGACAGAGCATGAACGGGGGAGGGGCAGAG
>NW_024412396.1:72123523-72124440 GCF_014898765.1 Herpailurus yagouaroundi
ATTTTTGGGACAGAGAGAGACAGAGCATGAACGGGGGAGGGGCAGAGAGAGAGGGAGACACAGAATCGGAAACAGGCTCCACGCTCTGAGCCATCAGCCCAGAGCCCGACGCGGGGCTCGAACTCACGGACCGCGAGATCGTGACCTGGCTGAAGTCGGACGCTTAACCGACTGCGCCACCCAGGCGCCCCTGATCTTTCATTATTTTAAAAAAAATTTATTTTCTCTTTTTCTCTTTTTCAAAAATTTTTACTTTTATTTTGATCTTTTATTATTTTTTAAAAATTTTATTTAAACCCAAGTTAGTTCACATGCAGTGTAATAATGATTTCAGCGATAGAATTGAGTGATTCATCGCCTACATGTAATGCCTCGTGTTCACCCCAACAAGTGCCCTCCACCCGTTTAGTCCACCCCCCCCCCCCACCCGCCTCCCCTCCAGCCGCCCTCCATTTCGGGGGTGACACTTAAACAGGAAGGCAACTTAGGAGTCAGAATTAGCCAGGCAAGGGGCAGAGGGAACAGCATTCCAGGCAGGGGAACAGCCCTTGCAAACACCCTGCGTCAGAAAGAAGGGAAGTAGGAGCAAGGGGAACACAGGAAATGTGTGGGGCATGGCAGAGCCCGGGAGGCAGCAAGGACAGTCCAGGTGGGGCCTCAGCGGCCTGGTGGGGCATCGTGTCTTCACTTTAAGGACACTGGATTCTGTGAGGGTCGGGCGAGGGAATGAAGAAGGCCTCGGGCATCTTCCCAAAAGACCCCTCCTCCACCACCTTCTTAAAGAGGGAAGAATTAAGGCTGTGAGTGGGGGGGGGGGGGGGGAATCATGGCTGTTCTCTCCCCCCCTGCCCCCCCTGCCCCCCTCTGCCCCCCCTCCGCCCCCCTCCGCCCCCCGGGGGGGGGGGGGGGGGGGGGGG
>NW_024412396.1:72124840-72125340 GCF_014898765.1 Herpailurus yagouaroundi
CCCCCCCCACCCGCCTCCCCTCCAGCCGCCCTCCATTTCGGGGGTGACACTTAAACAGGAAGGCAACTTAGGAGTCAGAATTAGCCAGGCAAGGGGCAGAGGGAACAGCATTCCAGGCAGGGGAACAGCCCTTGCAAACACCCTGCGTCAGAAAGAAGGGAAGTAGGAGCAAGGGGAACACAGGAAATGTGTGGGGCATGGCAGAGCCCGGGAGGCAGCAAGGACAGTCCAGGTGGGGCCTCAGCGGCCTGGTGGGGCATCGTGTCTTCACTTTAAGGACACTGGATTCTGTGAGGGTCGGGCGAGGGAATGAAGAAGGCCTCGGGCATCTTCCCAAAAGACCCCTCCTCCACCACCTTCTTAAAGAGGGAAGAATTAAGGCTGTGAGTGGGGGGGGGGGGGGGGAATCATGGCTGTTCTCTCCCCCCCTGCCCCCCCTGCCCCCCTCTGCCCCCCCTCCGCCCCCCTCCGCCCCCCGGGGGGGGGGGGGGGGGGGGGGG
>NW_024412396.1:72125440-72160024 GCF_014898765.1 Herpailurus yagouaroundi
GCCCCCCTCTGCCCCCCCCTCCGCCCCCCTCCTCCCTTAGCATGTATCCGGGAGGGCCCGGAGGAGACTGTGCCCCCAAGCTCAGGGCACCAGGACTACAAGGGCTCTGCGAGGCCACTGAGGACGGGCAGGCGTCAGGCCAACCCCTGAGTAACAGCAATGACGTCGACGATGAACGGCCAGTGTTTACCGAGGCTTCGCCATGCTCGGGCACGGTTACGTGAATTTCCTCATTGACGCCACAGGTCCCCCTTAAGACACGGAGACGGTCATTCCCTCCTGGTACAGAGAAGAAAACGGAGGTGCAGAAAGGTGGGGCGACCGGCCCGGGGCCGTGGCACCCGGCAGCACAGCCCTCGTCCTCAGCCCCGGCCCCATCCTGTGGGCGTGTGTTCGCACTGCCCACCACCCACCCTCGCTGACAGGTGCAGGTTTGGGGCTGAGCCCCTTTATGAGGGCTCCCCCCCACCCCCAGGAGGGCCACAGCCCCCGCCCCCGACCACGGCTGCAGCGGATCGATCCAGGCAGGCAGCTGTGGGACCCCTCAGCACCCCTCTCTCGGGCCCGGCCAGAGAGAAGCAGACAGAGGGAGCCTGGCCGGGACCGGGTTCCGGAGGAAGCCCACAGCTCAGAGCCGGAGAAGCCAGACCCCGGGGCAGGAGGGAGGGAGAGGCTGGCCCCCAAAGGCAGGTCCACCGGCGGGGACCCAGAACGACTCCTTCCAGCTCCCTCCCCGGCCCGGCTGCCCGGCTGTCCCAGGTCCTCTGTGGGGCAGAGACCCGGCTCACTTTACCCATCTCTCCTTATGGAGGGTGGGTCCACCCAGGTGTGACAAGAGATCCCAGGAGAGCTCCCGGGGCACCCGTGTAGCTGGCACGCGTCCGTTTGGCCTTCCTCCTCCGTCCTCTTCCCGCCGCTGAAATCGGGAGGGGGCCTGAGGGACAGGTGTCGTGCCCTGCCATCACGCAAGGGGCCCAGACACTCTGCGGCCTTGTCCCCGCGTCTTGCCTCCCGGCGGGTCACCGACCGCGGTAGCTCCGAGGCAGTAGCTGAACGCAGCTCCTAAGTGAACCTGTGTCTGCGGTCCTGGTGACCCTCTCCCGCCCACCCCCAGCCCCAGAGGTCAGGAAGGAGTCGCTGTCCTCATTCGGAGGCCCACGTGCAGTATCGGGAACAGGGGACGATGGCCTCGCCAGGGAGGAGTAAGGCTGAAATGAGGGATGTGGGCGAAGCCCGGGGCACAGAGCAGACTCACGGGGTCTCGTTAACAGCCAGCAGAGAGGGGACGCAGATGGTGCAGCCCGGGGCTCCTGTTCCTCTGACACCTGCCGGATCCGCTGACCTCTCTGCCTCCTCCTTGCTCAACCTGCCCCCACCCCTACCTGCCGGACCACCTCCGCGGGAGGGGGGCGGGGGGGTTCTGTTTGGAGGGCCCTCCAACATTTTCACCTTTGCCTTCACCCTGATCATGAAAACCGAAGCGGGAAGGCTGATGCGTGGCCGACAGAGTCAACGACCACCTGCCTGCCTTCCTGAGCTGGTGCGGAGGGACCCGGGGGGATTGATTATCTGCGGCCGGGGGGTCTTGCCACCGCGGTGGGGTGTCTGTATCGACAGCAGGTCTGAGGGAGTGCCGCGTGGCTGTTTTGCTGATGCCCGGGGTGGGGGGGGGGGGGGGAAATGTTCGATTGCGGCTTTTGGCCAAAGGCCTTCTCGAGAACGCAGGAACACGGAGCCCTTCTGGGAGGGCCCGCGTTCAGGAGTTTCTTTCAGGAGTCACTGGGTGAGAGGGGCCCTCAGCGGTTGTGCCTCAGGACCCGATTAGTGAGGAGGTGGCCCCGGGGTGGGGGTGGGGGAGCCTGGGCCCGGCTCTCGCACACAGATCCCTCTGGCCGCCCCTGCCTCCCCCGGGGCCAACCCCACCCAGCTTCTGCTGAGGCCGCGCCTGTGAATCGCCTCTTTGCCCGACCCCTCCCACATCAGACGGGAGCAGATAACACCCCGGGGCCTTGCTGCGCCTCTGCCCGGAGGCCTGGGCGACGTGCAAGCTCCCAGGAGAAAGGGAGACCCCAGATGGAGACTCCTTAATTATACACAACTAAAGCCACCTGCATTTTCTTCCTGCCGCACGCTGCTGTCTGTCCCCATGCTGCTGTCTGTCCCCCGCACCGCTCTCCTGTATGTTAGGGCTGGTTAGGCCTGCGTTTCCGGTTCCAACTCCACCCCCCCCCCACCCAGACCGCGAGCCCCCACAGTCTGATTCAGCTTCTCATCCCCCTGCCTCCTTACCAGATGCTTCTGATCCAAACCTGCTGATGTACAAACCCACTGAAGCAGCCCCGCTCGGCCAGCCGTGGTCCCCAGGAAACTTCCACGCCTCTGGTCTGGCTGCACCTGTGTGCATGGGCCCGGCCTCTTCCAATTTGACTCATCCCCCAAAGCCGCCTGGGGCCGTCTGCTCCGAACAACCGACCTCCAGTTGTGGGGATGGCTTTGCCCTGGTCTCCGTGGGCCTCACGCAGCTCCCCAGGGGCCACGTGTGAAGGCCGGTCTCAGTCCTCGAGAAAGGCTCTGAGACCCACCAGAACCGGAGGGCACCGGGCCCTCCCAGGCCGGCTCCCATTCCGCTCTGCACCTGCCCCGGCTGCAGGCCGAGCCTCTTCCCGGCTGGGTTCTCACATCCTGCGCGTCTGAGTCTCGCCTCACCCCGGAGGCTACAGCCGCAGGCCATGAAGCCGCAGCAGGAAAGGGGTCCTCAGCAGCAGGGTGTTCGCCACGGGCACTGCACAACTGGTCCCTGGTTTTGGTGTTCCGTTGCCTCCTGGGTGCAGGCAGCTGGCTGCCTTACTTTCGGTGCCTGTAGAAATAATAAGATGTTGGGATCTAAGCGGGACTCACTGTTCCTTTGCAGCTGAATCTTTTTTTAAATAATTTTTTTAATGTTTATTTATTTTTGAGAGAGAGAGAGAGAGAGTGCAAGCCAGGGAGAGGCAGAGAGAGAGGCAGACACAGAATCCGAAGCAGGCTCCAGGCTCCGAGCTGTCAGCACAGAGCCCGCGGGACTCGAACTCGCGAACCGCGAGATCATGACTGAGCCACCCAGGCGCCCCTGCAACTGAATCTTTTAGCTTCACCTCTTGACATTCTTGCCCCCTCTTCGGGGGCCCGAAACGCAGAGCTTGTGACTGCCCCTAAATGTGTCACGCTGCACACCCAGGGGTCCCAAAGACACAGACGTGATCCCACAGGGTCTGGGACGGTGGCAGGGACAGTCACGCGGATGGCCATTTATGAGAGCTGACAGAGGGCAAGGTGCCCACTGGGGCCCTGGCGTGGAGCCCCGGGGGGTCGGCACCATTGTCACTTTCATCTGTCTCGTCACTTTCTTATGCCCCACACAGCAGCTATGTAACCATATTAACTATATGTAAACATTAACTATCTGTAACCATATTAACTGTATGTAACCATATTAACTGTATGTAACCATGTTAACTATATGTGACCATATTAATTATATGTAACCATATTAACTATATATAAACATTATGTAACAAATATATGTAAACATGTATGTTAATGTTTACATAGTAACCATATTAACTATATGTAACCATATTAACTGTATGTAACTATATATGTAAACATGTTAACTATATGTAATCATGTTAATTACATGTAACCATATTAACTGTATGTAACTATATATGTAACCATGTTAACTATATGTAACCATATTAACTATATGTAAACATTAACTATATGTAACCATGTTAATTACATGTAACCATATTAACTATATGTAACCACGTTGTACATTCCATCCCTGGGACTCAGTTATTTCATAACCTTTGGCCCCTCCCGCTAGTTCCTGCCCCCCCTTTTCCTGAAGAATGGTGCAGCTTTGCAGACAAATCACAGTCCCGTGCTGTCCTATGGGATTGGGGCAGTCCACAGAGCTCTCTCCCTCTGACCCACCTCCTTCCCTGGCTGTCCCTGCCGGGGCGCCGGGCCAGGGCACAGGCCACTCTCGCTCTCTCCTGCGACCACAGCCTCTGTGTCCTCTTCCACACACGCCTTCTCATCGTGTGCGATACGGAATAGCTGAGACTTTCCCAAGTCTTTCGGTTCCGGTTCCTCTCGGTTTAGTGATTCCTTCTTCAATCCCTCACTTTCTTCCTGAACTTTGCCATCAACAGTTAGGAAGAACCAAGCTACTTCTTTGACACTCTGCTTCGGAATCTCCGTTGTTAGGGGCGCCTGGGCGGCTCAGTTGGTCGAGTGTCCAACTCTCGATTTAGGCTCAGGTCGTGATCCCACGGTTCGGGGGTTCGAGCCCTGTGTTGGGCTCCCTGCTGGAGGTGGGGCCTACTTGGGATTCTCTCTCTCCCTCTCTCTCTCTGTCCTGTGCCCCTGCTCTCTCAAAATAAATAAGTAAACATAAAAAAAGAGAGAGAGAGAGATCTGCTTGTCCAGAGAGCCAATTCGACCTCTTACAAGCTCTGCCTTCCACAAAAACCCTGGGACACAAACACGGCTCAGCCAAGTTCTTTGCCAGTTTGTAACGGGATCACCTGGGATCACCTGGGATCACCTTTCCTCCCCGGACCGCTCACTCGCGCCTCGCGTCCGCACGACACCTCACCAGACTCTCCCTTACCGTCCTGTTTGAAATCTCTAAGAAACGGAGGCTGTCTCTCTGGCTCTTTCCTTTTTGAGCTCTCTTACCAAAGTCACCTTTGACAGTCTGTTCACGGCCTCGGCTTTTTCCGGTGTGTGTCTCAAACCTCTGCCAGCCTCTCCTCATTACCTGGCTCCAAAGCCATGTCCACGTTTTAGAAATTTATGACGGCCGTGCCCACGTCTCAGTACCCATTTCTGTCTTTGTCGGCTCAGGCTGCTGTAACAAATACCGTAGACTGGGTGGTTCTAACAATAAACATCTATTTCCCACAGTTATGGAGGCTGGAGTCCAAGATCGAGGCGCTGGCTGATTTGGTCCCTGCTGATGGCTCTCTTGCCGACAGCTGCCTTCTCCCCGGACCTCGTGTGGTTGCCGGGGGGTGGGGGGCATGGGCAGGGAGAGAGAACTCCGGTCTCTTCTTATAAAGCCACCTACCTCATCACGGGACTTCTACCCTCATACTGTCCCCCGCACCTGACCACCTCCCACAGACCCCACCTCCAAACACCATCACGTTAGGGATTAGGGCTTCAACATACGGATTTGGAGGGGGGACACAAACATTCAGCCCACAGCAGCCTTAACGCCAGGGCTAGACCTCATCTGACTTTGAATTTGGCTTGGATTGCCCTCTGGGTCACTACCTCTACAATACTGTCACCGCGTTGTACAGATGAGACGAGGCTCAGAGAGGTCAGGCAACCCGCCCAGAGTCACACAGCAGGGGTGCAGACAGACCAGAAGCAAAGCCCAAGAGCTGCTGCGTCTTGTCTCCTGGGGTACAGCTGGTGTTCTCCACAGAGGCTCCCTCACCAGCTCCCGATTTGGGAAGGAGTTGTGCCGAAGAGGGGCCTTGGCCGACGGTCGTAGGAGCCGGCCCCCGAGGGTGTGCTAAAATTATCCCCAGGCTCTTCCGGGAGGAGGTACAAAGGGAATGCCCACAGCCCCCTACCCGGGAGAGGGAGAGGGTTCAAGTTACCCGCAAACAGCTAATGGAGCCACCGTTGGCCAGAGGAGGATATGGCCCTCGCACAGAGGCGGGGCTCCAGGCACAGTCGAGAAAAGTCCCTGAACCGTCCCCCCAACCTCCGTCTCCCCTCCCCCCTCCCCCCATTACCTGAAGGACCACCTCCAGTCTGGACCCCAGTCGTCCCTGGTGCCCTGCTCTCTCTGGCCCCTTCACTCCATTCTGGGCTCCCCCTCCCCCAGGAGCTCCTCCCACAGGGTTCGAACTCAGAATCCGGCAATGAGCACGGGGGTCCATTTTATTTTTAACGAGGCAGTAATTAGCATCTATGCTTTTTGGTGCCTTTGCTGAGCGTCCACGTAACACCAGGACCTTTTCTTGCGTTGCATAACCGGCCCCTCCCAACGACCCTGGCGGACGTCACTACCCCCAGGTCCTAGGTGTGGAAACAGAGCCCGGAGAGGGTGACCGGTTTACTCGAGTCCCAGCCAGGAAGCAGAAGAGTCTAGATTCCAGGGCTTGCTTCCTCCAGCGCCCGGGTCCTCGCCTTCCGCGTCTCTGTGCCTCCCCATCCCACAGGCACGACAGGCCGCGGGTGGTTTATTTCAAAGACAGTGAGAGCAGAAGATACCTGCCGTGTAGACTCCAAGCCCGAGCGGGGTGCACGGTATCGCTGAGCCAGTGTTACCTGGGGACGGTGCTCAGATCCTGCCCACCTGCCCACGGCTGCTCCTGGTCAGCCAGTCCCCACAGCTGGACGCAGCCGAGTCAAAGCGCTGTTGTGAGAGCCCCCGGGCAGGCCCGCTCTTGCCCAGGGCTGGTGTCCTAGCAGCCAAGTGGTTGTTCTGAACCTGGCAAAGGCTGTGCGGAGGCCAGGCCCTGGGAGGCCAGGATCACGACACCAGAGCTGGGTGGATGGGCCCGCTGGGGGCTGCACGCACCCCAGGAGCCGCCTGTGAACGTGCGATATGCTTCCCGCCAGCTCCCGCCTGCAGAGAGACGTCTCCATCCGTCAGAGGCGCGAGCAGACAGGCGCGGGGCAGTGGTCGCCTCTGGAGGCGGCTGGGGGACAGGCTGGCCTCTGTTTCCCCGAAGGCCGCCCCGGGAGCAGGTGCTCGAGGCCAAAGAACACCGAGAGGGGCGATTTCTACTGAGAAAACTCAGATGTGACTTCCGAGACGTCTACAAAAGTTGAGAAAGCACTCACCATCTTTTCTGCTTCCACAGCCAAGTCCTTTGGTCCAGTGGGCCGAACCCCAACATGTGGCAGGAAAGTCGCAGCCTGGGGGTACACCCTTGCTCCCCTGCTGTCTCGGCAAGGGGCAGAGACACCTTCCAAACCCGGCACTTTTCTGGTTTGTAAAATGCCGCGCTCACATCTGGATACGTTAGGGAACGCCCCTCCCTCCTTGTTTCCGTCCTGTCTCTTTGGATTCCTGTTTTGAATTTTTTGGCACTTTATCCAGGGCCGGGGTCGGGGCAACAGAGGTCCCTGGGAGGAAGCAGAAAAGGGCAAAACAGGGCCAGTGTTCCCCGTTCTCAAAATCAGCCTCTGTTGTTATGTAAACAGAGACGGTCCCTTGGATCTCCCCAGGGGTTGAAGGCCACCTGGGAGTGTCCACTCCCAGGGTCCCCAACCATCCTGTTCCATGGCAGTCGGGTGGGCAGGGTGACCTGTTAGAGACTCACTTTAGGTGTGTGTGTCACGTGGGGTGAAGGGGAGGAGGCTCCCCACCCCCACCCCGGGCGTGCACGGCGAATCAGATGTTCCAGGAATGGTCAGGTGCGGCCCGCACGGCCTCCCCCCTCAGACAGCACTGGCTCCCCCTGTCCACACTGCAGTTAGTTATTCTTCTGCAGAGCGGTGTCCCGGGAGTCACTAGTCCCACCCAGTCCCGCCAAAGCCTTGGCTCCGGGTGGAGAGCTCTTCTCCACTGTCCCCTTTTGTGGGCAGGGTGCTGGGAATAGTGAGCAGGTGATCTGGGGACAAGCCAGGAGGCCTGGGAGAGTCACGTCTCTTTCAGAGCCGGCCCTGTTGCTCCGCGGGGGTCTGAGTGGCGGAGGGTATACTTTGCAGATCACGATTATGAAAGGCCGCAATTGGCCTCTTGGCTCCTGAAGGTACGGATGACTCATTTGGGGCTGGGTGGCATTCTCCAGTTAAATTGCCCCCTCGTCCCCTCTGTCCCCACCTCCTCGCACCCGGAGACCCCCCACTGCATTCCCTGAGCCGGGGCGTTGACCCCTCCACAAGCCCTGGGACCAGAATGAGACGAACCCATCGTTCCACGGTGGGGAAACTGAGGCTGGGAGAGAGGAGGTGGCTTGCCCAAGGCTGGAGCAGAGAGGGCCGGGTGCCAGCTCCCGTGCCTAACGTGAGTGCACCAGCCTCAGGAGACGGTGGCCTTGAGGACGGCCTGCTGCCTTCGGAAGGGGCCGTGGGTGGGGGTGAGGGGTCGGCGGCCTCACCTCGGGAGCGTTGCTGGACAGCACCTAGCGCCCCGGGGCTGGAGGCAAGGGACGCGGGCCCTCCTGGGGGCACCCCTCCCCCATGTACAGGGAGAGTGAGTGATCGTAACGGCTGGGAGGTCCAGCTTGTGCGCTGCCCCCCGCCCTCCACCGCAGGAACCCCCCTGCCTCTCCCTCACGACCCACATCTGGGCGGAACGTCGCTCTTGTGGGCGCTGTGTATTCTAGAGCAAAGGTGTCCAGTGGAACTTAGCATAAGGAAGGGCGTGTTCTGTGTTTGTGCTTCCCAGCGTGGCCACCGGGCGCTTAATGTGTGGCCAGTGTGACAGAGGAACTGGCTTCGTTTTCACTTTCCTTTCATCAGTTTAAACTTTCATAGGCACCTGGGGGGGGGGGTGGGGGCGGCTACCACACTGGCCAGCAAGTATCCAGAATCTGACTGCATGACCCCGCCTCCTTGACGTGCACCCTGGCCTGTCCCAGCCGCCAGCACCTCCCCCTGGGACCACCTGCCCTGCTGCTGCCCTGTCCCTGCAACCTGGTCTCCAGTACATCTGCTGGAAACCCTGCAGTGGGGTCGCGGTGCCCTGCAGGCCACTTATCCTGTCCTGCTGTTCCTCGGACCAGACGGGCACACCTTGCTTGCGCCTTCCTCTGCTTTGCTCCCTGCATCCACGGTCCTGCTCTTCCTGTACACACAATCGTGCTCCTGCCTCAGGACCTTTGCACTGACTGTTCCCTTTGTCTCGAGGCTCTTTCCTTAGATAGCCACCTGGCTCACCGCCTCTCTTCCTTCAGGCCTATCCTCCAAATGCACTTTCTCAGAGACGACTTTGCTGACAACGACGTGTAAGGAATATAGATTAGCAGGACCTCCCCCTACCCACCCATCTCCTTTTAGCAGATGTATTTCTCTGCAAAGCATTTACTGCCACCTGGCATCGTAATGGTTTTGACTTATTGTTTATTTTCTACCTCCCCTGACTAGAATGTAAATTCTGCGAGGGCAGGTTTTCTTTTTCTCCTTCCTGGTTTGTTCACTGATGTATCCCACGCCTCTGGGATGACACCTGGCACATAGTAGGTACTCAATAAATGCCAGCCAAATGGAGGAAAAATGATCTCAGTCAGTGCTCGCTGTCACCACGAGGGAGGTATCCTTAACCCCAGATTACCGGTGAGAAAGCTGAGGCTGCGGCTAGCTGTAAACCCAGGCATGTGCAACTGGGACGCCCAGCAAGGCTCATCTGTGGGCTGGGTGAGTCATTCCTGCCTGGAGCCTTGGTGCCCTTGTCTGGGGGGCAATGTTTGCCACCCCTGGGTCTGCACGGGTCTGGAGGGGCCCGCCACAGCCCCATCTTAGAAGAAGTCTTTCCAGATGGTACGGGACAAGCATGTCCTCTGCTTGGCACCCCCCTGCCACCCCCCTGTCGTCCGGCAGACAGGAGAAGAGGTCGCAGGAGGCAGGCTCTGGCTCTGGGAGCGGCTCAGGGGCACTTGTAGGGGGTTTTGTAAAGCGCCTTAAGCTCCCCCATGCCTAACTTGCACACCCCAGGCGTTTCCACTTTCTGGTGCTGCTGCGGGACGTGGAACGTGGCACCGGTGAACTGAGGGTGGGCAGATGGCTCAGTGATGTCACCCGGGCTATGTTCGGGAGCAGGGACCTTGGGGATGGCTGGACAGGGGCTGCCCGGAGGAGCAGTGGGCTGAGCCGGGGACGCCCGGACCTTGAATGCCACGCTCAGAGTCCTGGGACACAGGTACGAGGAGAACACGATGGGGAGAGGCGGACATCAATTGTGCGCCTGCTGTGTGCAACGCTGGACACACGGGGTCTTCCACGGGCTCCCTCACTCCGTTCTCACAGCTTGCGTGCAAGTCAGTATTTTTGTTGCCGTTCGTTCATTCACTGTGTGCCAGGCCTGCTGAACCAGTCCTCGTATCTGAAGGTGAGAGGAGGGGCCGGGAGCCGTGGGGACGTGTGGCCACAGGCTGGCGTGGTCCAGGGGGCCCCGGTGGGGGGACAGAAGGAGAGGCTCAGACAGGCAGGGCCAGGCCCCAAGCCCAGGCTCACAGGGCTCACTGCCTGAGCCCTCCCACCCCTTGGGCTGGGCAGATGTGGCTGGGGAGTGGTGCCCTGAGCACCCAAGCCCGATCTCCCCTGGGCACCAACAGCCGAGGCTGTAACTCTGTCTCAGCAAGCTGGACCTGTGGCTCCTCCAGGGTTTCACTGAAGTTGCCAGGCTCTCCTATTGGGTGATGGTGTTTATCTGCACCTGGTTCCAGAGAGTTCCCAGGCCCCTGGGCGTAGGGAGGCGTGTTCAGGAGAAGGCAGGCCCAGCGGGTGTATAGCCCACCGCTTTTGGGGGCCCAGTGCCTGATGTCCACCTCTGCTGTGCTCATGGGGTCTGCACCCTGCCAGGCTGGGCCCCACCCATCACCACTCAGGCCCACCTCCTCTGCTTCCCGCTTTGGAAGGTTATTCGTGATTGATTCAATCCATTTAATATATAGAGGCCTTTTAATATTGTCTCTATCTTCTCGTGTGGATTTCAGCAGATTGTGTCTTTCAAGGAATTCGTCCGTCTCAGCTAGGTTATCAGACTTGTGGGCATAGAGTTGTTCATAGTAACCCCTGATTATCTTTTTGATGTCCATAGGATCTGTAGTGATATCCCCTCTTTAATTTCTGATATTAGTAATTTGAATTCTCTCCTTTCTTAGTTAGCCTAGCTAGAGGTTTAGTGATTTTATTGATCTTTTCAAACCGACTTGCGGTTTCATTGGTTTTCTCCACTGATTTCCTGTTTTCAATTTCATTAATTTCTTCTCTACTTCTCATTTATTTTTTTCTGCGCACTTTGGATTTAATTTGATCTTCTTTTTTCTAGTTTCCCAAGACAGAAACTTAGGTGATTGATGTGAGATCTCCCTTCTTTTCTAGTATATCAACCTGACACTATAAATTTTCCTGAGTACTGTTTTTGCTGCATCCCATAAATTTTAGACACATTATGTTTTCATTGTCATTTAGTTCAAGATATTTTTACCTTTTCTTTTCACTGATGTGTTATTTAGAAGTGTGTTGTTTAATCCCCAAGCGTTTTGAAATTCTCCAGCATTCTTTTTGTTTTGTGTCCGTGGAGAATGTTCTGTGTGAACTTAAGAAGAATGTGTAATATGCTGTTGTTGGAGGAGGTAGTCTATAGATGTCACTTTTAATTAGTGCTGTTGAGTTCAGCTATGTCCTTCCTGACTTTCTGCCCGCTGGGTCTGTCCACTTCTGAGAGAGTGGTGTTGAAGGGTCTCACTGTGGTAGTGAACTTGCCTATTTCTCTTTGAAATTCTATTCATTTTTACCTTATATATTTTGATGCTCTGTTGTTAGGTGCGTACATGTTAAGGACTGTGATGTCTTCTTGGAGAATTGACTCCTTTCTGATTATGTAATGTCCCTCTTTATCTTTGATAGCATTCTTTGCTTTGAAGTCTGCTTTCCCTGAAATTAATATAGCAACTCCTACTGTTTTTTGATTGGTGTTAGCATGGTATATTTTCCCCCACCCGTTTACTTTTAATCTAGTTGCACTGTTATGTTTAAAGTGGGTTTCTTGTAGGCAACATAGAGTTGGCTCTTGTTTTTTGATCTGCTCTGACAATCTTTGTCTCTCTCCCTTTTTAAAATGTTTATGTATTTTGAGAGACAGAGAGAGAGAGAGAGAGAGAGAGAGAGAGCAAGAAGGGGAGGGGCAGAGAGAGAGGGAGAGAGAGAGAGAGAATCTCTTCACGCTGTCAACACGGACCCTGACTCAGGGCTCAATCCCACAAACCATGAGATCATGACCTCAGCTGAAATCAATAATCAGACACTTAACCAACTGAGTCACCCAGGCACCCCAACAGTCTTTGTCTCTTACTTGGTGCATTTAGACCATTGGTATTCAAAGAGATTATTGATATAGTTAGGTTTTTATCTGCCATTTTTGTTACTGTTTTATAGTTGCCCTTGTTCCTTGTTCCTATTTTTGTCTTTTTCTGCCTTTTGCGGGTTTCTTTTTTGAGTAAGAAATATTTATTGTGTTAAGTACTTGGTATTTGGGGATTTATGTGTTAAAGTAACTATTCTTTCCCCCCTCCAACTTTATTGAGGTATAACTGACAAGTAAAATTGTATAAATTTAAGATATACACCACAATGACTTGCTATACATACATATTATGAAATGATTGCAGCAATAAAGTTAGTTAACACGTCCATCACCTCCAACAGTTACCTTTGTGTGTGTGAGAACATTTAAGATCTACAACCCTTGCAACTATCGACTAGACAATACAGTATTGTTGACTATAATCACCACACTGCACATTAGATCCCCTGAACTCTCTCATTTTACCCTGGAAAGCTTGTACACCTTGACCAACAGCCCCCCACTGCATCCACTCCCCAGCGCCCCCGCAACTACCATTTTACTCTGGTTCTGTGATTTCGACTTTTTTAGACTCCATGTATCAGTGAGGTCATACAGCGTTTGTCTTTCTCTGAACGATTTCACTTAGCATTGAAGTTCTCAAAGTTCATCCGTGTTGTTGCAAATCAGCCTTTTGTGGTTTTAATTAAGCATTATATATGATTCTATTCTCTCTCCTTTTTTACCATATCAATTTCCTTCCTTCCTTCCGTCCTTCTTTTCTTTTCTTTCTTTTCTCTCTTTCTTTCTCTCTCCCTTTCTTTCTTTCTTTCTTTCTTTCTTTCTTTCTTTCTTTCTTTCTTTCCTTCCTCCCCTCCCCTCCCTTCCCCTTCCCTCTCCTTTTCCCTTCCTCCCTCCCTCTGTCTCTCTTTCTCTCTCCCTTTCTTTCTCTCTCTCTCATTTAATCGTTGCTCTACAGTTTGTAATATATACTTACAGCTCATCCAAATCCACTTTCATAAACAACATACTGCTTTATGGGTACTAGGAGCACCTTATAATAACAAAGTGATCCTGACTCCTCCCTCCTGTCTTCTGTATCGTTGCTGTCATTCATTTCACCTATATATAAGGATACATAATATATGTGTGCGTGACATGATGCATATACAAACATGCATAATCAAATACATTGTTGCCAGTATTATTTTGAACAAATTGTTACCTGTTAAGACAATTAAAACTAGGAAAAATCAAGAGCTCTATTTTATTTTTACTTATTCCCTTCTGTGCCCTTCCTTCCTTCCTTCATTGCTTCCACGTTTCTGATCTATATTTTTTTTCCTTCTCTCTAAAAACCTTCTTTCAACATTTCTTGCAAAACAGGTCTTTGGGCAACATATTCCCTCCGTTTTTGCCTGTCTGAGAAAGTCTTTATTTCTGCTTCAATTGTGAAGGGTAATTTCACAGGATACAGAATTCTAGATCTGTGGTTTTTAAATATTCCACTCCACTCTCTTCGTGTTCATGTGATTTTTGAGCAGAAGTTGGATATAATTCTCACCTTCGCTCTTCTACTGGTATGTGCTGTTTCCTCTGGCCTCTTTTGGGATTTTTAAATTTATCTCTGATTTTCTATAGTTTGAAAATGAAATGCCTGGGAGTGGTTTTTTGGGCATTTATCCTTGTTTGGTGTTCTCTGAGCTTCCCGGATCTGTGATTTGGGTCTGACATTGACTGGGGGGAAATTCTCGGTCACTATTGTGTCAAATGTTCCTTCTGTTCCCGCCTGTCTCTTTCCTCTCCTTCTGGCCTGCCCCTTATGCTATGTCACACCTTTGTAGTTGTCCCACAGTCCTGGGATATTCTGTTCTATGTTTTTCGGTCCTTGTTCTCTTTGCTCTTCAGGTTTGCAGGTCTCTACTGAGATGTCCTGAGGCTCCGAGATTCTTTCCTCAGTCGTGTCCAGTCTACAAATGAGCCCATCAAAGGCATCCTTAATTTCTCTTGCAGTGTGTTTGATCTCTCGCATTTCTTTTTGGTTCTTTCTCAGGGTTTCCATCTCTGCTTCCACGGCACACCTGTATCTGCACACTGTCTGCTTTATCCACGAAAACCTGTAGCATATTCATCATTGTTTTAAATTTCCTGCCTGAGAATTCCAACATCCCTGCCGTACCCGAGTCTGGTTCTGATCTTTGCTCTATCTCTTCGAACTGTGTGTGTGGTTTTGTTTGGCTTTGTTTTCTTTGGCCTTTTAGTATGTCTTGCCACTTTTTCTTGCTGGCAGGACATAATGCACTGGGTAAAAGGAACCTCTGTACACAGACTCTAGCGACGTGGTGCGGTGTGGGCAGGAGAGAAGAGTTCTGTAGTCCCGCGAGTAGGTCCTGGGTTTTTAGCAAGCCTGTGCCTCTGGACTGGGAGCCCCCTTAGGTGGGCCGGGCTGGCCAGAGTGGGCTGGAGCTGGGTATTTCCCTGCCCCCAGGTCAGTCAGGCTCTGCTAAAGCCCCAGGGGGTTAGGCTCTGGGGAACTGGTTCCCCCTGAGGGCAGACATTGTTGAGAAGAACAGAATCATGTGGGGTACTTCGCGATGCTTCCAGAAACGGGAGGGGATTTTTCTCTGCTATTCCCTGTGAGAACCTGCAGGTGAAAACCCACAAAAGTGTGAGGGCCCTCTGGGACGGGTCACCCTGGAGTTTGACTCAGACCCATCCACACTGAGCCTCCAGCAGTTTATGAGTCACAGCTCAGGTGTCCACCAAGGTTTCTGCCCCCTAAGCTCTGTCCCTGTATTCACCGGCTGGTGTTTCAAATTTGGGGGTAACAGTTCACCCTGTGACCCTCCTTCTCTTGTGGATCTAAGAAGAGTTGTTTTCTTCCGGCTTGTTCAGTTTTTCACTTGTTGTTAGGACTGAGCAGCAACTTCCAAGTTTCTTCCTCTCCCGACTGGAGATCAGAAGTCTGAGAGACAGCTTTTTTTTTTTTTAACTTAATTTTTTATTAAAAAAAATTTTTTTTCAACGTTTATTTATTTTTGCGACAGAGAGAGACAGAGCATGAACGGGGGAGGGGCAGAGAGAGAGGGAGACACAGAATCGGAAACAGGCTCCAGGCTCTGAGCCATCAGCCCAGAGCCCGACGCGGGGCTCGAACTCACGGACCGCGAGATTGTGACCTGGCTGAAGTCGGACGCTTAACCGACTGCGCCACCCAGGCGCCCCAATTTTTTATTTTTTTAAATTTACATCCAAATTAGTTAGCATCTAGTGCCACAATGATTTCAGGGGCAGATTCCTTAGTGCCCCTGACCTATTTAGCCCATCCCCCCTCCCACCACCCCTCCCGAAACCCTCAGTTTGTTCTCCATGTTTATGAGTCTCTTCTGATTTGTCCCCCTCCCTGTTTTTATATTATTTTTGTTTCCCTTCCCTTATGTTCGTCTGTTTTGTCTCTCAAAGTCCTCATATGGGTGAAGTCCTATGATTTTTGTCTTTCTCTGACTAATTTCACTCAGCATAATACCCTCCAGTTCCATCTGTGTAGTTGGAAAGGGCAAGATTTCATTCTTTTTGATTGCTGAGTAATACTCCACTGTACAGATATCCCACATCTTCTTTATCCATTCATCCATTGATGGACATTTGGGCTCTTTCCAGACTTTGGCTATTGTCGATAGGGCTGCTATAAACATGGGGGTGCGTGTGTCCCTTCGAAACAGCACACCTGCATCCCGTGGATAAATGCCTAGTCGTGCAGTTGCTGGGTCGTAGGGTAGTTCTGTTTTTAGTGTTTTGAGGAACCTCCACACTGTTTTCCAGAGTGGCTACACCAGCTGGCATTCCCACCAGTGGTGCAAAAGAGATCCTCTCTCTCCGCATCCTCGCCAACGTCTGTTGTTGCCTGAGCTGTTCATGTTGGTCATTCTGACAGGTGTGAGGTGGTACGTCCTTGTGATTTTGATCTGTATCTCCCTGATGATGAGTGACGTGGAGCATCTTTTCATGTGTCTGTCGGCCACCTGGATGTCTTCTTTGGAGAAGTGTCTACTCATGTCTTTTGCCCATTTCTTCACTGGATTATTTGTTATTTGGGTGTTGTGCAAGATGGCTTTTAACAGCTCACCTGGCTTTGGGGTGGAGGGTGGGTTGGCCAGGGGTATCCGTGGGCAGAGCAGTGAGGAGCTGGTGTAGGGTCTGGGTGAGGGACAATGAGATCCTCTCCCCTGCCATTTGAAGTCCCCACCGAGTGGCCTCAAGGGTGCTCTCTGGGGCTCTGGCCACATTTCCGGAATTCTCTGGGCTTCCAGGACCCACACCACCACCACCCGTCCCCACTAGCTTCCAGCTTTGTCTTCCCATCAGGTGGGGCGTTCCCTACCCCTTCCCAAACAAGAACCCTCTAGGCCAAGCCACCAGGCAGAAGGGCGCAGTAAGAGAGGAAGCGAGGAGGAGGGTGCAAAACTTCGGTCAGGCTTCTGAAGGTGGGACTTGGGTGTCACCCGCAGGTCCCCCCAGGGCCCAGGACAGAGCCCAGCAGAGTCACGCCTCCGGGAACACCTGCTGAGTGCAAGAGGGAACACGCCCAGTGGGGCCACTGTCAGGATGCTGGCTAACACCCAGACCGCAACGGAGAGGATCCCGCCCACCTCGTGCTGTACCCCTGCCCCCTATCTCCCCTTCTCCTTGGGCACCCTCCTCCTAGGAGTTTCTGCTGCCGAGAAGCCTTCTGGGGCCTGCCCTGGTGAGAAGCCTGGAGGGCACTTCCCTCCCTGGCTCTCGCTGCTGTGTCATCAGTCAGGGAATCGTGTGATGATTCGTCCACGTTCGTCTTGTCCATTGGATCTGTCTTGTCCACGTCCACGTTCCCGGTAGCTGGAAGGATGCTTGCCCCGCGTGGGCACACAGCCAGCTTCTGCTGAACGACGGAACCAACACTGAACCAACAGGCAAAACCAGATACTGGCTCAGGCCGGCCTGTGGCTAAGGTCACCAGGTGGAAACCCCAAGGTGGAGGACTGCTCCCGGCCCTGTGGGGTCTCCTGTTCACCAGGCTGATGCTTCAGGGTGAAGCGGATGCTGGTCTGGGGGAGACCAGGCTGCGATGCTCTCACACATTCATTGGCTCCAGAGACAGGTGGCTCTGAAGGTGGCCACCCTCCTGCCTGCTGTCAGGGTCCTGGCTGCTCTCTGTGTGTTCAGACGGTCCTGGGCTGCCCCGATGATCGCAGTCTTGCAGTGTGGGCCTCAGAGGGTGCACTGTTCTTGCAACATGGTGTCCAGAATATGGCTCATGATTAAAAGGGAAAACAAGCCACAGAGCCGGCCATGGAAGGTTCTGGCATCAGGACGCGGTGGGGGAGCAAGGCAGCCCTGGTGGGTCAGGTGTTCAGAGCCTGGGCTCTGGGCTCATTTAGCTGGAGGTTCGACCCTGCCTGGAGGTGCGGGGTGTCTGAGCTGCACTGGAACTCGGATTCTAGTCTGTTCCATGGGGACTGAAATCTCTGTCCTTCACTGGAAACCTCCGCAGAGAGGACGCGGCCCCACGCCTGGCAGGTAGGAAGTGCTCACCGCACCCCGGGATCCCGGGCAGGTCCCTTTCCCCTGCTGGCCAGTTTCCCCATCTGTAAAACGGGACAATGATGATCCTCGCAGGCTGCTGGGCGGACCCAGAGAGGGAGTCAGCAGTAATGGAAATAACAGAAGCCGGTGACACTCGTCAAGGACTTCCCGAGTGCCAGGTTCTACGCAGGGCGCTGTGTTCCATACCACTGTCGGTCAGGTGAGAAAACCAAGGTGCCGGCCATTAAGTGATCTGCCCAGGGGCCCAGGGCTGGAGCTTCCCTTCCAGCCAGTTTGGGCCCCGAGTTGAGCTTCTGGCCACGTGGGCTCCCCACAACAGGGGACACGCTCTCCTGGCCCTCAGCCTCAGGTCCGGCCCAGCCCCCACCTAGGTCACTGCCACTTGCAGGGCCCCAGCGCTGCTTCCTCGGTTCCCCCGGCCTCCAGAGCCCCTCCGGCGTGGGCCAGCTCTGGTGGGGTCCAGCCGCCCGGCCGGCTGCTCCATTTAGCCCAGCGGGAACAGGGCCTGGGGCCCGTGATATTGTCGGCACCGCAAAAATGTTTTCCTTTTCATTTCTTTTAAAATCAAGAGAAAAGGGGTGTCTGGGTGACTCAAGTCAGTCAAGCATATGACTCTTAGCTCCGGCTCAGGTCATGATCTCGCAGTGCCGTGAGGTCAAGCCCCACGTCGGGGTCTGTGCTGGTCATGTGGCGTCTGCTTGGGATTCTCTCTCTCTCTCTCTCTCTCTCTCTGCCCTTCCCCCACTCACGGTATCTCTGTCTCTCTCAAAATAAATAAATAAATAAAAAACTTCCCCCCAAAAAATCTAAAGAAAAAAATGAATACGGTAATAATAATGATTCCAGCCGGGATTATATTTGCTTTTATGTCAATGCAGTTGCAAAATTCAATTTTAAATATAATTTTTTTTTTTTTATGGCGGAGGTGCCTCGGGTCCCCGAAAGTCACCACGGGGCCCTGGCTGTCCCCCATCGCCTACGGGTACTGGTGGACCCCTTGGCCGCCCTGCGCCCTCCCCAGCCTCCGTCCTCGGTGCTGCAGGCACACCTGACCATTGGTGGTAGCTCTGTCTCCAGCCGTCACCCTCTCATCACCCCTCTCGTCTCTGGATCTGTCCATCCCTCATGTGTCCCCCGGGGCAGATGTCCTCTGACGGCCCCACGCTGGCATTGGGCCCCTGGCCCCTAGGACTCCAGCTCCTGGTGCCTCAAAGCGCGCTATGCCGGTTATGTATGCATACACTGACCCTACTGTCTCCGAGCGGCTCCAGACTCAACCCTGCGGCCTGTCACTGAGTCACCCCACCCAGACCAGGCCCGGAGAGGGGTGAGGTGTCCCGGGAACAGCTGAGCCGGGGGCAGGTGCTACAGTTTAGGAGTCAGGGAGCGTTGAGGCAGGATCGGGCTACGTGCGTGGGCTGAGGGCAAGACAGAGACGCAGGGTGTGAGGGCTGAGGGAGGTGGGCAGGCCCTCGGTGGGGGGCCGCTGGGACAGTGTGGGGAGAGTAGAGGGGGCTGGAGGCAATGCCGATCCTAATAATGAATTTCGTTGCTGGAGCCCCCACCCCAGGGAGCTGACCCCCGAGGGGGGACTTCCAACCCAGAGGACAGAGGACCGTGATGGAGAAGGGCTGGGCCAAGGGTCTGGTAGGACCTGAACGACAAGTAGGAGGTCCAGGCGCAGGAAGCAGTGTGACAGGGACGGGCTCAGAGGGAGCGCTGTAATGTCTGTGTGGGAGGAAGGGCCTTGAACGTCCACCTGTAGCACGGGGCCCTGGAGTGTCGCCTGCCAGTGTTTGCGCCAGGACTTCACTGTGGCCTGACCACGTGCCCACACCTTCTTTCGCTAAAAACAGAGCGCTGACGGTTCCTCAAATGCCCACTGATGTCCGCTGCGGGCCTGGCCTTATGCAGGATGCCGGCGACACAGCAGTGGCTCAGACCCAGGTCTCCTGCTTGCTGGGGGACATGCATGCATAAGAGGCCGCTGGCAATGTTTGCAAAGAGCTGCAGGGGCCGAAGGAGAGTTGCATCCCCTGGAGGGTGTGGGGACACTTCCTGCAGGAGGGACACCAGGGCTGGCCTTGAACAGCGGGTGGAGGGGCGTCCGGGGCGCCTAGAAAGTGGAGAGTCCTCCTGAGCAAATGCACAGTGGCAAGAGAGGCAGGGAGACAGAGGGCCAGACTGGACAGGAGACGTGGGGACAGGTAGCTGGGAACACCTGGGCAGCAGCAGGGCGGGCGGCAGAGGGAAGGAGGGAGCAGGACGGGTGGCCCGGGTGGGGGTGAGCTCCTTAGTAGACTCTGACTTTCTACGTGTACGAAGCTGCTTCCTGATGGGGCAGGAAATGTGGGCAGGAAATGAGGGGGAAGGAAGGAGGGACCGTGCGGGTCTCCGAGAAGGGACCTGCCAGGCTAGTGAGGGAGGTGTTAGAACCCCTGTCTTAGTGGGCATTTCTGCAGCAGCGGACCCTGCAAAGGTGTGGATGTGGGAAGTGTATCCAGAGGCGACAAGTGAGGGCTGAGATGGGAAGGTGGGGAGGCTTTGCCACGAAGGAGCTTTTCTTTCTTTCTTTCTTTCTTTCTTTCTTTCTTTCTTCTTCCTTTCTTCTCTTTCTTTCTTTCTTCCCTTCAAGTTTATCTATTTTCAGAGAGACTGAGACAGTGTGAGTTGGGGAGACGCAGAGAGAAGGAGAGAGAGAGAATCCCAAGCAGGCTCCACAATGCCAGCACAGAGCCCGATGCGGGGCTTGAACCCATGAAGCCATGAGATCATGACGTGAGCCCAAACCAAGAGTCGGACGCTTAGCCGACTGAACCATCCAGGGGCCCCTGTGAGCGCATTCTTCCAAGGAAGTCCCTCCGGGAAGTGGGAACCTGGAGCTTACTCCCACGGGTCTCTGGGGGACAGAGTGGACCTTGAAGCAGAGCTGACCCCTCAAGGGACCAGCTGGAGTGGCTGAAGGCTGACCCAGCAGGAGGGGCACGTGGCACTTGGGCCACCCCACGCTGCAGCTGGGGAGATGGCTGGAGAAGCCCAGGTCGACGGTGGCGGGTGCATGCAGCTGGGACCAGTTGGGTCAGTGTGCCCGAGACATCGAGGGCCAAGAGGATATGGGGGGAGGGTGTGGACTGCACTGGCTGCGCGTGACAGCCGAGGGCCTCCTCCCCCAGCAGAGAGCACTGAGAGGGAGGTGAGTTGCATCCGGGCTGCTTGGCTTGGGCCCGCCCCTCCGAGCTTCCATGTGTCCATGAGTCCCTAGAAGGTTCCATGAGTCCCTAGAAGGTTCTGCAGAAACAGCAGAAGAGATGTGGGTGTGGAGAAGCCCGGAGAAATGGGTCAGGACGAGAGACCTAAGTCTCAGAAACCAGGTAGGTTGTGGCCAATTCTGCGTGTGCCTGCCCGGCTCTTATGATGAACTGAGTAGTGTTCCCCCCGCCCCCGCCAATTGACATCCCTCTGGAACCTCAGAATGTTCCTTCGTTTGGAAGTAGGCTCATCGTAGATGTAATTAAGTTGGGATGAGGTCATCCTGGAATAGAGTGGGCTCTAAATCCCATGCCTGATGGGGTTACTCGAAGCGGGGGCCCAGGGAGGCAGAGGAGACACGAGAAGGAGCCCACGCAGAGCTGGAGGCAGAGGCTGGAGGGCTGTGTCTGTGAGCGGAGGATGGCCAGCAGCCCCCAGAAGCTGGAAGAGGCCAGGAAGGACGTCTCCCCAGATCCTTCAGGAGGAGCGTGTCCCTGTGACATCTTGATCTCAGGCTTCTGGCCTCCGGAGCTAGAAGAGAATGCGTTTCTGTGATAGAAGCCTTTCAGTTTGTGGTCATCTGTAATGGCGGCCACAGGACACTGAGACAGACTCCAGAGCCCCTCCCAATCCTTAGCCCCAGGAGGACCCCGGGCAGAGACATGACCCTGGGACCCCGAACAGACTGAGGCTGGGAACAGTGCGCCAAATCGACCTCGTCTCCATTGTAAGAAAGCAAGCGTCGCTGCCTGGCGCCTCTTAGATGAGGGACAAGGCTGAGGCTGCGTGTTCAGGGTCCCCCGTCTCGGCCCCCGGGAAAGAAGGCCCACCTGTGTCCTCCCGGCCGAGTCTCCCGCTCTCGGGTTGGCGTCATCCCCGACCTCTGGGGCAGCGCGGGAGGCCCGGTGTGTGGGTGGCCGACCCCGCATTAATATTTGATGGTGTCGAATCGCTTTCCTCTGAGACAGAGAAAAGAGGCCATTACGTGTGGATAATAAGATGGGCCGGGCTGTTCGGCGAGCTCCCGGCTGCCCGGGACCTGAGGAGGTCGGCGGGCTGTGAATAATTCATCTACCTGTAATGATTTTTTCCAGCCCTGTGTCCCTCTTGGCCAGCCAGAGCGTGGCTCCCCACTCCCTCTCCCTGTCGGTCTAGCCCGGCACCCGGTCACTCTTGGTCATACCAACCTGGGTGTGAGAGGGACACGCTCCCCCTTGCTAAGCGATCTAGGTCTCAGACCTCAGTTTCCCCAGCTGCACCATCAGGGGAGCTGTGAGTCCTGCCCCTGTCCCTCTCCTGCTCTGCCCCCCACAGGAGGTGCAGAGAAGCCAGGCGCGATGGCACGTAACCTGGAGTCTGAACCCTCCGTGTGCTGTGTGACCCTCAGCAAGTTGCTTCACCTCTCTGGGCCTGGGTTTTGTTCTGTTCAAAGGAATTGGGAGCACTAGCTCACGGTGTTCTATTTCTGCTGCTTTGATGAAACGCCTCTGCGCATCTTCCTGGGACGGGGCACAGCATGGTCTGTGCCCATTTCACGTTTCCAACCCCGGTGGGGCGGGACGCTACTGTCCTCCAGGGGTGGGCAGTGTCCCGGTGGGGGCGGTGGGGTGCGCTGTGCGAGGAAAGGGAGCGTCCAGGGAGCCATGCCAGAAGCCTGCAACGGACAGCAGAGGAGAAGGAGACGCCAGCTCTGCCTTGGACGGTCTGGAATCCTGACTGTGGGAACAAAACCAGCGCGTGGTGATACGGGCAACGGTGACCCTGGTGACGATGATGATGGCAGTGACAACAGAAAAAGGAGCAACAGGATGTTGAATGGAGAGCAAGCTCGCCATGGTGCCCCTCCAGCTCTCCTAGAAATAACCCTTCACATTTAAAAAATGCTTTTACATCCAACTTCAGCTCAGGTCGTGATCTCGCGGTTCGTGGGTTCGAGCCCCGCGTCGGGCTCTGTGCTGACAGTTCAGAGCCTGGAGCCCCTGCTTCGGATGCTGTGTCTCCCTCTCCCTCTGCCCCTCCCCCGTTAGTGCTCTGTCTCTCTCTCTCTCCCTCTCAAAAATAAATAAACACTAAAAAAATTTTTTTTAATGCTTTTAATGCAGTCTCTGATTCAAACCCTCCAGGGGCTTCCTACTGACTTCAAATCACATCTGCGCTGGCCTGCGAGGTCACACACGGCCTGTCCCCACCCCAGTTTCAGCCCCTCTTTCCCACCATTTCCTCTTCTTGGTCTGCAGCTCCTGGCCCTCTTTCCGCTGCACAAAAATGCCAAATTCATTCTCACCCCAGGACCTTTGCAGTTGTTTGCACCTGAATGATCCTCCCTGCCCCCATCTTTCCTTGAGCTCTCTGAGTGTCTGAACAAGCATCACCTCCTCAGGCATTCCCTGTTTGGTTGGATGACTGGAGCTTGGGCTCCACAGTGTCCCACAGTTAATGAGGTTGGAAGCTAGGGCTAAGTAGGTAGGACTGCGGACTGGGGCTCACCTGTGGGACCAGCACACCCGACCTTCCGATGTGTTCTACGAGGAGGCTCAGAAGACACCCTCCTTGCCAAGGAATGGAAACATACATTTGTGAACAGAGCACCTACATCCTAGGCATTCCCTAACACCCCAGCCATGATCACCATGTGTCGAATCACCCTTGTGAATTTGGCGGCAAAGTACCTTTTCTAGTGTATTCACTTCTCTGCCTGTTTAATGTCTGTCTGTCCCTCTGGGTTGTAAACTCATGCGGACAGAGACCAGGGCTCAGGTGCACCTGTATCTCAGAGGTACCGGGCTCTCCCCCGTAAGCCCTCAAGGAGTGCCTGCTGCAGAAGGAACAGTTCTAAGTGACACCCCCACTCCTTGGAGTTCTGTTCAGTGTATCAGCCAGACTGCGGTCAGGAGAGAGAACTCACATAGTAATCGAACAAGGAGTGTTTAATATGAAGACTGATTCGAAGAGGGCTTTGGCTAGTAAGAAGGAAAGAGAACTTTAAAGGTGGAGAGATAGCAGATGTAAGAGCAGCTATTACCCTAGGAGCATCCAAGGAAGACGTCCCCCCGGCCCGCCTCCCGACCCAGGGCTGAGGTCCAGACCTGGTTGCAACGGGGCATGGCTGGGCTCAGTGGTGGTGGCAGTGGCGGTGGGGCTACATCTGCAACACTTGCTGGAAATTCACCCTTTAGGGAGACGGGAGCTTTCGTGGGGAGATATCTTGCAGGAGGCAGCCAGCTACAAAACCACCTAGAGATAGCGAGGGAAACTGCTGACCGTGGCACTGTGGAGCCGGACCCTGGAGAAGCCACCCACACTGCAGGAGGCTGGAGCTGGAGAAGCCCCGCGTGCTGCAGGAAGCTGCCCAGCTAGCACACCAGAGAGGGGAAAGAAAATCCCTTCCACTGCCCCGTCTCTCCAGGGGCCCTGCTGACAGAGCCTAACACCATGCCAGTGGGCAAAGGGCAAATGTTCACAGAGCCCTGCTCAGGTGCCATACAGCAGGTGAGGAAGGGTGAACTGGGGGCTCAGGGACAGCAAGTTGATAACCGCACCCTCCACCCCTCCGGCTGCTCGACCTCCCTCTCTGCACTTCACATGTTGGAATCCCCGTGTAACGATAAAACAACTTTGCCTTTCCATCCAACGAGACCCAGCGGTACCTCTTACCCGTGACAAAGCTCTTACCCTCTCCCTGAAATGAGGTGACACAGGGTCCCAACAGTCATTGTCGGACCGTATTACTTACTTCTCAAATTCAGTTGCAGGTGCACTGAATTCATTCTTACCTGCAGACCGAACTGTAAAGCCGACTTCCAACAACTTGCATGCGAACTAAAAACGGGAAGGAGCGAGAAGAAGGGAACAGTAGATGCAAATAAACACACGCAGTCGTCGGGCAACTAGGCGACAGGCTGAGCGACCGCGCGACTCGTGTCTGCGGCTTAATCACGAGGCCCTAACTGACATGGACAGCTTCCTTCTTCCGCTACCCGCTTTGTGCTCGTCTTGTCCTCAGCCAGAAGCTCGGCGGGGCCTTAACCTGTGCAGCGATCCACGCCATCCTTCCTGAAGGCTCTGCGTCCTCAGTCACCCTGCATTGCTCTGGGTGGTGCTGGCTGTGGAAGTGCCAGCAGGGGCCCTGAGGATCCTTTGCACATCCCCCGTCAGCACGGCTTGTCCCCACTGTGTAGCCCTGGCCCACTTTCCCGTGGGCAATCAGGACCAATTGTCCCAGCTGGTGGAGCAACTTCTTTCTATTTTTTTCACGTTGGTTCAGCGGCTTCAAAGCGGCCAAGGCGGAAGGCTTGGTCGGACTTCCAGGTCTCCGCACCCCTGCTTCTCGAAGCGTCTTACTCTCTGCTGTACCCCCTGGGATGAGGTACTGCTTCCAGTGCACTGTCTTGGCTGGGAGCGGACGTTCCAGGGGCTCTCGCTGGGTTCTTCCCGCCATACTGGCCCTCACCTCGTGGGTGGGAGAGCCGATGGGGAACCCTGACGGTTGCTAACTACGTCTGTTCCAACTAGGCATTTAAGAACTGGGGAAATCACCAGCGAGTGGTGGTGCCATGGACCCACTGGGCAGACTGTGACTCAGACCTGAGCGAAGACACTCCAGCATTCACCTGTCCATCCGCGGAAACCAGGTGTTGTCTTTGTGGCAACGTCCTTGGTGCTCGTGCCTGGCCTACAAAGCAGAGCGACCACAGAGATTCCCCAGGATGTAGGCGCTCTGTTCACAAATGTGGTTTTCCATTCCTTAGCGAAGGGGGTGTCTTCTGAGCCTCCTCATAGAACACGTCGGAGGGTCGGGTGTGCTGGTCCCGCAGGTGAGCCCCAGGCCGCAGTCCTGCCCGCTTAGCCCTGGCTTCCGACCTCATTAACTGTGGGACGCCGTGGAGCCCAAGCTCCAGTCAGCCACCCAAATGAGCTGTCAGAGCCACTTCCAGCTGTTGTGGACAGACCCCAAGATGGCTCTCCGTGACCCCTGCCCTTGGAATTCACGCCTTTGTGCAACTGAGTATGGGCGGGACTTGCAACATACTTCTAAGCCATTCAGTACGACAGAGGCAATGGGTGTCACTTTTGTGATTAGGTTACATAAGACAGTGACTTCTGTCTCGCCAGCACACTTTTTCTATTGCCCCTCAGCCTGCAGACTTTGGGACAATAAGCGACCGTGCTGCAGGGGTCCACGAGGGCAGCCTCCCGCCAACAGCCCGCTAGGCACTGAGGCTCCCAGTTCAGTGGCCTCCGGGGACCTGAATTCTGCCAACAACCACGTGAGCATGGTTTAACCTGCTCACAGGTGTTGCCCTGGCTAGCCTTCCGATGAGACCCCAATCCAGTGGACAACTCCAGTGTAGCCCGATGAGAAGCCTTGAAGCAGACGTCCAGGTTCCTGAGCCATCAAAACCGTGAAATAAGGAAAGTGTCCTGTTCTGAGTGTCTGAGTTTGTGGTAATTGATCACGTTTAAATAATTAAAACCCAGTTACACAAGCTAACATATTTTTTTAAGTTGATTTATTTTGAGAGAGAGAGAGAGAGAGAGAGCGCGTGAGCACGTGCACGGGAGTGGAAGGGGGCGGGGGAGAGAATCCCAAGACGCGGGGCTCGAACTCACGAACCGTGAGATCATGACCTGAGCTGAAACCAAGAGTCGGATGCCTCACCGTCTGAACCACCCAGGCGCCCCCACAAGCTGACATATTCACACGGCGTCTCTAGTAGGCGCAGCTGGGCCCACAGTATAAGACCCGGTCTGATAGTACGTCCCTCTTTCTTAGTCTAATGCCTTCACCGTCCACTCGCACATGCAGCCCTCGGAGTTGTGCCAATTATATAGCAGACCGCCTCGCAAGTCCTTTCGGTGGCTAAGCCTCTGATGGTTGTAGTGTGCACCTGCCCTCCCGGCGTACGTGGACGACGGGGCTCCGTGGAGGGTCCGGTGGCAGCAAGGAGTGGGCGTGATGGCTCTCCAGGAGAACGAGCTCTTCTTCCGGGCCCCCTGGGAGCTTTCACCGGGCTTCAGGCAGAGGAAGGCTGGCTCTTCCAACATGAGAAGGAAGGTTACTTCCCCCTGGTCAGGGAGGCTCAGCGTGACGGGGGGAGGGTCACGACTGACGGTCTCCTTTGGATCTGGTCGGATGTCCCCATTCCAAATTTCAGCATCCTGCTCTTTACGAATCAGTGCCCTGACTTTGTCGCGAGGGACTTGTTGAGACGGGGAGTTCAGCTGTTACTTCGGCAGCCCGCACAATTAAATTTTGTATTTGATCCTCGGCAGTATCAGCCTTGCGGCTAGAAGAAATTAGAGCTGCTTTCAGAAGATGTCGTGGAAGGTCGCGGGCTTGCAGACCGTGACTCGAGCAGAGAGCTCACGGAAGTGAGCTTGTCATCCTCTTTGTAAGTGCTCAAGTGCGCCCGGATGAGTCCAGAGCTCGCCAAAACCCTTGTGGTCATTATTGGTGCCATAAGGGTCAAGTTCAGCACCTGCTGGGGCTCCCGAGGCATGAGCTGCGTTTCCATCACAATGCAGCCCAGGTGAGGGTTTGATGAACTGTAACCCAGGCCCGTGGATGGATTACTGAGGTCCCATTCCCCATCGGCCGCTCAGCGCCGCGTTCAAGCCCAAAGCCACGGCCAAACCGATCGCCAAACCCCATCTATCACGTGTGGCTACTCCTTGTGCTAATTTTTTATCAGTCAGGGTCCAATTAGGAGACAAGAACGGCACAGGAGTTTGAACAGGGTACGTGTAACATAAAGAACGATTGCCTATAACAAGGATCAGGACAATGAGGATTGGCTAAGAAGCGAAGAGAACGCTAACGAACATCCTAAGAAACAGCAGAAAGAAGGGGCAGTCACTACCCCCAGGGCTGCGAGAGAGCCCCCAAGACCCCCCACCCCTGGGCTGAGATTGAGATATTGTTGCGGGAGGGGGGGTCGTAGTTCACCGAATGGCAAAGAGGTAGGTCACTGTGGCACCAGGCTGGGGGAATATGCCGGAAACCCACCCTAGGAACTTGCTGGAAAGTTGCACTCTGGGGTGCCGGAGAAAGCTGTCCACGGAGAAGTGTCCTGTCTACACTACAAAAGCACCTGGGTGGGGTGCTGGGAGAAGATTTTGGCTGCCCAGTAGGTGCCGTGCGCCCCGTAGGAGCCACCCTGTGGGAGTCACAGCCCTGTAGGATCTGGGTGCGGGAGAAGCCCGGGGGGCTCTGGGGCCCCCGTGCTGAAGTCCCTTGTGCCCCAGGGGCCGCTGCCGCGGAAGCTTAGCAGCCTCCGGGAGCCTGACCGGGCCGCCCACCAGAGCCAGGAAGGACAATCCCTTCCTCCCACGCGGTCTCCCCAATGCCTGCAGCGGACAGCTCAGCGCCGTGCCTCTCGGAGCAGGTGATCAAGGGCGGACTCGGGCCCCACAGGCAGGACTCGGATAAACGGGCACCCTTTCGGGTTTGGCTCACTGCGTTCTGGAGGTTGTGCTCACTCTATTACGATTTTTCATTTTTTTCTCTCGGTTATCTTTTGCTCCTTTAAAAGGCTGTTCTCATCGCTAGTGCATCAGATAGCTCAATTCCCCGGGATACAACGAGAGCGATTTTGTCTCCCCCCCCCCCCCCCCCCCGCCCTCACGGACTTGGCTGAAGATTAGGGAGAGCCCCTTTCCTCTTGTGCAAGTCCTGCGGGGGCTACTTCCGGGGGCTTCTTTAGAAAGCCGGGCCCTTGGGTTAACGGCAACAACTTCAGGGATTAAAGTCTATTCTGAGAGGAGGGAAAAGTCCCCCTCAGCATCCTGGCCCCCTTCAGCCCGTGTCTCAGATCTCAGACAGCCTCTTAACTCCGGTTTGGGTGGAACTGTGTTCCTCCGAATTCGCATGTTGGCGTCCTGACCCCCAGCACCGTGACCTTATTTGGAGACATAAGGCCACTAGCGTGGGTCCCGATCCAATAGGAGAACCACCCTTATGAGATGCGCCAGTCCAGACACGGAGCCACCGGTAGGCGGAGATCGCCGTGTGAACACGAAGACGGCCACCCACCGGCTGAGGAGAGAGGCCCAGAACTTTCTCCCTCAGCCCTCAGAAGGAACCAACCCTTCCCACACCTTGATTTCAGACTTCCAGCCCCCGGAAGCGTGAGATAATACACTTTTGTGGTTTAAGACCCCTAGTCTGTGGGTCTTAAGACCCCTTCTGTTGTGTCACGCACTCACCAGCTGTGTGGCCTTGAGCAAGCGGCTTAACCTCTCTGTGCTCACACAATGGGCCGACTCACTTAAGTGGGTGACATACTTGGACCTCACTGAACAGCGTTTAGCCCCTGCTGCAGAGGCTCCCGGCCCACCTTGTCAGGAGAGGGAGGCGGGCAGAAGCCCGCTGAGGAAGGGAGCAGGGTGCCCCGAGGGGGACCCGAGCCAGAGCCTGCACGGCCAGACCATGACCATGGAGGAGTGACTACCACCCGGGATGGACTCCCCCGCTCCGTGTCACTGGTCCTCAGCTCCCACCTCCTACAGCCTTCAGCCCTCATCGGGTCCCCACGCAGCCCTGTGGGGCAGGCAGGGAGTTGACAGGGCTCCCGAGGGAGGGGGAAACGGAGACTCAGGGAGGAGAAATGATCTCCAGGCCACCTAGTGAGGACGCCTCTGAGTCAGGACTCGAACCCAGG
The DNA here is from genome assembly GCF_014898765.1 of Herpailurus yagouaroundi. NCBI lineage: Eukaryota > Metazoa > Chordata > Mammalia > Carnivora > Felidae > Herpailurus > Herpailurus yagouaroundi. Next base: position 72,154,961 of record NW_024412396.1, read on the forward strand.
TCTCTAGACTCCGAATTCAGTGCCCTTGCTCTGTGAGACACTGCCTCCTGGTGGCCGCCTCAGCCAGGAGCACTGTCTGGAGAGGGGGGCAGGCGTGGGGCAGGCTCCCTGGGCCAGCACCGCCTCGGGAGCCTGTCCTCGCCCCGGGTTCCCCCTTCCGCAGCAGCCACTTCTCTAGGACTCTGGGGGGTTCCCACGGATCGAGGCCCCACTATGTGCTAAGGACTGAAAAAGGGCCCTATTTCAAGCTCACCACAAAGGTGGGTGCGGGCACCCCCATTCTAGGAGGGCGGGGGGTTGACAGGGGAGGACCCTAGGCTCAAGGAGGAAAGAGACTTGCCCAAGGCCACGCGGTTGGTCCGGAGGCTGGCGCTGGGGTTTGAATCCACACCGGAGGAAAGCTCTGCCTGAAGCCCTGTCCCTTGTCTCCGGCCAAGCCTGGCCACTCTCCTCCCTGGAGGCGGAGTTGGGTGCAGGAGAAAAGCCCCTCAAAGGAGTGCCAGTCCCGGCTGGGCAAGCAACAAGGTGACGACAAGAAATGGGGTCCCCACGCTCCTGGCTGCACGTTGGGTGGGCTTTCTGTAGGAGTCCGGTCGGGGGTCCCCTTCAAAGGGCCCGGGGCGGGGGGCGGGGGGGGGGGGCTCTCCGGTGTGACCTTTGCCACCCGTCGCTAGCTAAAGATCAGAGCGGGAGGCAATGGGGCCAGGCCTCAGAGCAACCGGCGGGGGGCTCGGAGCCTCAGCTCAGCCCAGGAGGCAAAGGCCAACGCAGCCAACGCGTCCACAGGGTCAGAGGACACCTGCCCCCGCCTGGCCCGGGATTAAACTTTCAGCAGCTGCTTTTCAAGTTCCAAAGGATCGAAGGGGGGCAGAAAGGGAAGGCGTTGTTTTCATGCCTCTTGCTTCATTTGCATAAGGTGAAAAATGTTTCCATAGAAACAACCAGAGTCTGTAATTTCTGAATAACGATTTCTGCACAAAGCACAACCTGTCTTTTTGCGAAAGGGGATTAAGAAATTCTCAGCAGCGTTTGCACCACAACAAAAGGCAAAGTCATCCCGTTCTGGGAGAGCTGCTCCGGAGGGGCGGGTCTGGCTCCAGCCTCTGCCCTCTGCGGGCCTCAGCTTCCCCACCTGTGAAATGGGGCGGGGGGGGGGGGGGGAGTGCGCCGGGGCGGGGGGGGTTTAAAACTTCCGGCGCTTCCCCAGGGGGGCGGGGCCGCTGTGACATCCCCGTCCCTGGGCCCGCCGCCGGGCTTCAGACGCGGGGCACCTGGCAGAGTTTTAGGGGGCTTCCCCGAAGAGGCTGGGGCAGAGGCCGTGGACCATCTGGGCTACAGGGGAGAGGCTCGGACAGACCCCTCTGCGGACGCATCTTGCTGGTGCCCGGCCGGGCTCAGTGGAGCGGCAGGCAGGAGCCACGCCTGGGCGCCTCTGCCCCCTTGTGGCCCGAGGGCACTGCAGCACCCACTGGCCCCCCGCACCCCCAGCACCGCCCCCCAGGGCTCTGCCAGGGGCTGGCCTCCCCCTCTCCGGGGCTGTGGGCAGGGTCAGGCAGGGAGACAAATCTCCCAAATCATCCTGAAACTGGCCCTCCTCCCCAGGTCTCCGGGCACAGAGATCCCCTACAAGTGCTCCCCGGGTTGTGTTGAGGAATGCAGATTCCTCGGGGCTCTGCGGGTTCGACTTGGGAGTCAGGATGTGGAGGCTGAGCCGAGGGGGACTTGTCTGCGCCCCCATGTTACGGATGGGAAAGCTGAGGCCCTGAGAGGGCCTGCCGCTTCCATGGCCTCCCCGCCCCCGCCCCAGGAGGCCCCGCTGGCTCTGTCCTTCTCGAGGCCCCTGCTGCAGTGACCCGGGCGGCCAGGTGGCCTCCTCGGAGGAGCCCAGGCATCTTTATTTATCCTCTCACTTAGCTGGGCATGGAAATGTTGCACCGGGGCTGGAGCTGAACAGAAACGCTCCGCATCTCGGGGTTCATCACAGCCAGAGCAGGCAGGAAAAATGAGCCGGAGCGAACCTTTGGACGGTCTTCCCCTCGTATTTTCCAGAATGGCACATATTCCTTGATTAAAAACTCTCGACGCCCCTGGATGCTGGCCTTTCGTGGGGCGGGAGCGTATGCTTCGGCACAGCACTTCTGGGACCCCACCTCCTCCAGGAGGCTTCTGGGATGTCCCGCTGCTCACCTGGGCACGAGGTTGCCCAGCGTGGGCTGCGTCTCCTTGTTTTCGAGAGGTGGCACCAGGGTGGGGTCGCAGCGTCGGGATACTCCGGCGTGGCACCTGGCCCATCGCTCAAGGTCTTGGGCAGGGACCATCGCTGAGGGTTTAGGTAAAGAGAGAGGCAACTGGACCCCGGGCCGGTGGGTGGTGACCTCTGGGTGCTCAGAGGGGGTCTCTCACCCCTGGGGGCGCAGCTTCCTGCCACACAGGTGCAGAACGCCCCATCTACCGGAAGGTCCTCCCCCTGCTGACACTGTTGAGGAAGGAGGGACAGAGCCCGAACCTAGGTTGCCCAACCGGTCCCTCCGTGCCCTGTGGCGGGACAGCCTTTGGTGAGATACCACTCAGGCACCGTGGGGTGGAGTGCTGGGCCACGCACACGGGGGCACGCGTCACCTCACCGCGTAAGAGCTTGCCGACAGGCAACACCTCATCCGCTGTGCGACCTTGGGAAAATGGCTTCCCCTCTCTGGGCCGCAGTTTCCTCATCTGTGAAATGGGGCTTTTGCGAGGGCTGCTGATCAAAAGCGAGTGTCTGTGGGCAGCTGACTCAGAGATGAGTGCCCCTTAGCCTGGAGGCAGTCAAGGAAGACGAGGCCTTTTCCCTGCCTAGCGGGACCCCCGGGAGACAGCAGCTGCCCAGTGGGAGTGGACATGTAGGTCCGCTGGCCCCTTGACCCGGTGGGGGGCTGCTTCTCCAGCTGTGGATGGCTGAGGGGAGCAGTCACCCAGAGCGCGGGTCCCCATTCTCTTGCCCACACCCCCGGCTGATGTGTGGGTGAAACGGGGAGCCCGCCAAGCTTGGGGAGTCCTCACGGGCGTTCAGATCAACGGTGGGGCGAACGCATTCGGAAACCACAGGGCCCGTTGGAATGTGGGATGCTGTGTGACGTACGCAGGTCAGACCCCACAGGACTCTGCGGGAGGCACAGGGGTGCGGCCGGGACACTCGGGAGAAGGCAGCGGGGCCCGGGCCACACGGTGGGGAGATGATGTGGCTTGGTTTCGGGGGGCCGGGGCACGGTCTGATGGCATCTCAACGTTCACAGTTTGGGGGTCCCTCGACATCAGGTCAAGGGTGAGTAATCGGAAGGAAAAGGCAAACCACAGTAGTGGCCTGCTTTAAAAGTCTGAGAGTTATCACGGATGTCAACGTGACCAGGACAGAATCCGCCGGGCTGTGACTCAGACCACGATCTCTGACTCCTTCTCCAGTGCTCTCCCGGCCAGAGCAGCTCCCTGTCAGGCGCCTGGTTTGCTGTGAATCGAGTTTCTTCTCCACGGGAACGAACCAAACATTCGGATAAGGATTTCAACTTGGTTCTGCCCTGCCTGCCCCCATAACGCCCCTTCCTGGTTCAAGGAGCAGGGACTGAGCAGAGGGGTTCTCAGAGTCGGGGTGAGCAGGTTGGGTGGTGGGGGGGGGGTGCAGACAGGCTTTTAGTCCTGGGTCCATGTACGGATCTCCTCTGTTCCTCGTCAAGGAGCTCCCTCTCCTCCCGGGTTCCTGAAGGCCCGGCTCCCCCAGGCAGATAAAAGCTTAATGGAGTTTTGCGACATGAAAGTCCGTCGGAGGGAATAGCCTCGAACAGCCCGCACCAAGGAGGAAAGCGGACGAGGCCCGGCCGAGATGAAAGCCGCCCAGAGAATTCTACGACAAAGGCAGCGCTCACTGCCACAAAGGCGAAGAGGAAGGACCCGGAAAAGAGGGGCAGTGTTTTTTGTGAAAACAGAAGCTACTCTGGGCCCCGTGGGGGGGGCGTCCTGTGGAGCAGGCGAAGCCGCGAGACCGGAACGCGGGTTCCTGGCGGGAGGTGAGGACAGGCGGCTCGCGTGTGCGGGGAGGCGGGGCTCTGACGCCCCCACGGGTGCCATTCTTGGGGACACAGGTAAGTCCCAGCTCAGGTGGGCCCTGTGCCAGCAGCGGGCAGGGTCGCTGGGGGCGGCTTGGCCCTGGGGAGGGGCTGTGGGATGGTGAGGGGCCAGAAGCCACAGGTCTGATGAGTCCCTCACTGCCCGGCTTCAGGGTCCCTTTTGCCTGGGGTGAGGCTGTCTCCACGGTGGGCCCTTAGCCGTGGGGGGAGGGGGTTGGAAGGGAAAGTGTGCCAAAAGACAACCTTAGTGACATTTGAAGCAAAATGACCCCTGAAGGGATAAGTGTTTTTGCTCTGGGTGTGAAAGGGTAGGCCCCTCCCCCTCCTAGGTCATACATTCATTCAACAAACATGTACCGAGCTGTGTCCCATGCTGGGCCCAGAGACACTCAAGAAAACTAACTGGTGCTGCCACGGCCCCAAGGGGCCCACATCTGGGGCAAAGGCTGACTTGTGACAAGTTGCAGCCCAGGTAAGTGTGGGGCCTGCACCAGGCCGAAGGGGTGCTGTAAAGGAGGCTGGGGGACCACGAGGAACCCAGATGGGCCGTGGACACCGGTCTTGGCGAATGCTCAGTAGGTGGGAGGAAGGGCCTCTCAGCGGGAGGACACAGCCCAGCAAATACCTGGAGGTGAGTGGGGAGCCCCCACCCCCCCAGCACCGGGGGGCTCGGCCAGCCGGGCACCCAGCGTGGCCCGCACGAGGATTGGGAAGGCGCAGGATGTGGCCCCCGCCGGCCCTGTGCCTGGGCGGGAGGAGTTGGGACCCCACGGACAAAGGGCCTTGCTGGGGGTGACGAGGCTCCATTTGTCACGTGGCTCGGGCAAAGGGGGGCCCGGAGCGGAGGCTGCAGCCACAGACCACACCGGAGGCTGCTGGCGGATGGCGGACAGAAGAGGGGGCAGGAGCCGTGCCACTTCTGGAACTTTCCTCCCTCCTCCCCAGTCTCCGTTCTTTCCCTCCTCTC